>NW_028242057.1:0-491000 GCF_964263255.1 Lissotriton vulgaris | reverse complement strand
ACATCTGTCTCAAAACCTGCCACACAGGGGCGTCCACTCATTGAGCCATGCGGCAAGAGGGTGGTTTACATTGCAAGCTTTTCTGCTTTGATTACCAATTACTGTCATTTATGCCTGTAAAGCTGTTTAGTACTCCTTCGTAATATGCATCAAATGCATTTTTGCTCAATGAGAAAACCGGAGGCCCGAGGCTGGACTTCCTAATGAGCAGTATTTAGAGAACACCACATTGTATTAGGCACATGATAAAAATGCATAGCTTTTTAAACCCGAAATAAAGTTTAACCCATTCCTGTCTGCAAAATTCAGAAAAGGTGCACACGCGGTTTAGGCTAGAAGGGCTGCGAACACAGATTTACAAATGTAACACTACAGAGACGTAGAACACTATGTGACCTAAGGTTGCAGGTGCCAGTTTCACAAGCATCAGCTCGGTGCAGCTCTCCCCATTTAAATAAACTGACAGACAAGGTCACCAAAGTCGATCTCACACTCATCATAGTTAGAGGGAAGCTAGGCTGGCTTGAACATGCTTGCACCTTACATTTTGTGATTGGCAGTATTATGGTTCAAGATCACTTTTAGAGAAATAATCATATATAAATAGAATGGTTAGAGGTTAGAGGCGGCAGACCCGAGAGCAGAGGACGGCCCGGGACCAGGGTTCGATTCCCGGCGCGGCAGGTTTCTGGACCAGGGTCAGCGGACTCGATAATTCTCTCGCCTCGGTGCCCACTTTGATCAGCGATCACACTCGGCAACTCTGGGCATTAGCTTGCCTCATCTTCACTAACGGCCCCACCAGACCGCCGGGGATGCCTGGTCTCACCCTGGAGATACCCATTAAGGGACCATCTCTCAGGGAAGCCAGGAAGGGTTTCGCAGCGGTCGAAGCGCCTTGGGACCCTACGGGTAAGTAGTGCGCTATATAAATGCCTATACATTACATTATACATTACATTACATTACATTACTCCACTCGAGGCAAGATTTCTAAGCGAGCTGATGAACGTGCTGCAATCATTGGCTGACTTCCTATGCCTAACCATTTCTGAGATACTCTTTCTAAATCTCGGACACTGCCAAGAGTCACTTTCTTACCTGATTCCACCCGATTTCACGTCGAGGCACTGTTGGGGCAGGAGTCGCCACCGCCGAGAGTCACTGGGGGCATTTTCTTCTGGACGGACGCTGGAGGGGAGGGAAACTACACCTCCCAGCGTCCCCTGCGGGGCGCATGCCAGCAGACAGCACCAGGAGGCGCCTAAAAGGACGCTCAGGCTCCCGCGGCACGGGACGTGCCCGGGCCAAGGGCAGGCCCGTCCGCGCCCGTCGCAGCCAGGAGGAGACGGGCTGGGCCACGTCCTTTTTATTTCTCTTGTTGTTGGAGAGGACTCGCTGTTGGACTTGGTCAGTGACTTTTTTGGTTGTATATATTTATAATCCTGGACTAATACTTTGGTCTTTATAAACCTAAGTATTGTATTTGTAATAGGTGTGAGACAAAGCGAGGGCTATGGCCACAAAACAAAATCTGGCGGGTCAGAGGGCAGGGGGGCATCGCCAGCACATTGGATGCTTTTTAAATTACGGCTGAATCGGTGCTTCACCACGAGATACAGCTCACGGAAAAAATACTTTCTTTAGGAGTTTATGCAGAACAAAAAAGATCATCTTTGGGGGCATTAAGAATGGTTAAATCGCCCATGGTAGCTACTCAACCCCCAAGCAACACAAACATAGACCCTATTGAAAACCTTATTGAAAACCCTCAAGGTGTCACGGCGGAGATGACTCATGTGTGCCTGATTCCTGTGCTGCGGAGTGCATTAGCTCCCCAAGATCGTCCACACATGGCGCTATACATGGCTCCATTGTGGACCCCAGTAATCGGCAGAACCTAGATTCCCCCTTGGCTCGAGCCTCACCCAACGCACACGCTCAAACCCACCGTTCCATTGATACTGTGGTAGTTCGAGATGATCGACCTACTAGGTCTAAGAGACCTGCAAGGGACAGCACTGGTATGGTCGGTGGAGCAGGGGAACCTCTGGCGAAACGAACGAGGGCGGCCTAGCCACAAGGGATAAAAACAAAGAAAAAAGGGAAAAGTAAGCACCAAAAAGGAAAATCGCCCCAAATATTTGAGCCTGGTGTGTCACCATCTGCTAACCCTAATGTGATTGATCTAGGGGATATAGGGGATAACCAGGCTTATTGGGAACGTATGGAAACATTCATTTTAACCATCCTCGCTCCGTTTTGGACTAAGTTAGGGGCCATAGAAGAACAAGTCGCCTATATGGTCAAAGGTTTTGAAGCAAAGAGAAATACAGATATATTGAACGCTGCAGGGGAGGGATGTCTAACAAGGACAGGTCTAGGGAACAAAGCATTAGGCGGGATACAAACCAAGGTTTTGACCCATCCTGCTGCAGATAGTGTGAATGGAATAACGCATATCCCAATTCCACCAGTCCAAGATGCAAGTTTAAATTCTGGGGGGCAGCCCTTATTACCTATTATTATAGCTCAGGGTGTAGACCGGCAAACTATTCCGCTATGTGCAGGTCCTCATAATACGCCAATGCCAAGGGAACTGCCAGGGGCATTAAGTGTTCCCCCAGCTTGCCCTGGTGGTGGCCAAAACATAATAAACAACACAATAAATAATGCGCTGTTTAAACCTTCGCAAGATATCATAGATCTCCCACCAGCGGCAAGCCCCCTTGTTGTAGTCCTGGCTGGTGTCCCCCCGTTGAAATCGGACCAACCCGAATCTTGGACCCAGCTAAAAAATAAAACTGTGGATTGGTTGGCCAGACACAAAGGTTTCAGGTTTTCTCTGGCCAACAACATCCTGATGGTCTGTAGAGTTGCATGGCTTGGCCAATCGCAAAAAAAGATAGGGGGGGATTGTGTTATTATTAATTTCCGCAGTCCTGCAGTTGCCCAAATGATCCTTAAAGCCCATGACCATCATTTTCCCCCTGTTACCTCCATTGTGGCGCTCCCACTGGGATATTTCTATTGGTCCCTGTTGAGACCTCAAGGGGAGCTTACCCCCTATTAGTGGTCTCAAACAGATTTGAGGTCCTGTAAAATGTAGATGAGCAGGGATGACTGAAAATAAATCATTTACTTACAGGGGAGCAATTAAGTAAGGGGACATTGGTTGACAACGAGATCCCACCTTTAATCTCTAATCCCATTTTGACGGTATTAGCCCATATCGTAGAGTCTTATCCTACTGTCCCAGCAGACATCGAATCTAACTTAAAGGGGGAGAATGCAACCATGCCGGACTTAAAAACTCTTTCATGGAACATAGCCGGCATACGGTCAAAAAGGGGGGGCATGAACTGGGAGTCTTTCCTCTTAATGTATCACATTATTGCCTTGCAGGAAACCTGGGATTTTAACGATTCCTACTATTTGGACGGGTACTGTTCCTTTAGCAAAAATGCTGTTCCATCAACTACGGGGAGACCTAGGGGGGGGACTTCTATTTATGATCAGCCTCAAATTACTGTATAAATCAAAGCTGATAGAAACAAGCTCACCAAATATTTTAGCAGTCAAATTAATAGGTGAGCATTTATCAGGCCTCTTGGTGGTACATTTTTATAATTCTTTTACAAGAACGGACGATTTGGAGCACCTAAGAACTCTGGCTACCTTTTTAGATGATTATGAGGCCAATGACGATGCAATGATACAAGATCCGTTGGTGTACTCGTGTTTAATTTGTTTGATTGATAAGTTTAATTGAATGTTAATGTTAGTGCGACTACTTCCAAAGTGTTTTGTCTAAGAACACTATTGTTCTGATGATTTATTAGAAAAGGTGGAGAGTCCCACCTTTGGAGGTCGTGTGCACTCTTTAACTTAGACCGTTAGGTCCTCCGCAAGTTTTTTTCTTTCTTAATTCATTCACAAGAAAATAGATCCAATGTTCATCAGTTCTCGCTATTTATTTTTCAGTCATAACAAACTCCATGAATTTGGTAAATCAATTATATTACATCACTTCCTCTAAACCCAATGCATTTCAGGTCTGTGTCTGGAAAAAACAAGGAATTTTTAGAGCCAACCTCGTAAACGAAATCAATCCATATAAACAAAATATCCACATGTACATTGAAAATGGGTTGTTGTCTACCCTATTGTGATCGCTAAAGCGGATTGCATATGTTATCTCGAGTAGCCTAAACGGAAAAAATAAAACAGCAAAAGTCTTTCATCTGCACCAGAAATAAATACAATGCAATACGATAATTCTCAACACCCTGCGCTATTCTTGACGTACTGTTCAAGTCTATAACGTATGCAAATTACAATTCCTCCTAAAATTGTTTAAAAGGCTATTAAAACGTGGCTGGCAACTTCGTTTGTACTTACGGAAGTGCATTTCAACACGAACATCTTTGTTCGGCCAATAGTAAACACGCTAACAGTTTACTGCGTGTTTAGCCTTAAACCAATACGTTAATTGGATCACGGAGGTCACGTGATCGCAACCCGTTCTAAACGTCGAACGTCGAAAATTGACTGAAAAAGTCTAAAGAAGTGAAATGCAGCAATCACAAAGTTATTGTGAAGACGCATGGAGTTACAGGTCATAATTATATATCGAAGCCATAGAACAACAAATAAATAATAAATAAATAAAATAAAATAGGAGTGAGCAAAATAAAAATGAAAAATTTACAATTACACAAAATTACTGTGCATGAAAATAACAATGAAAATATAATTGTCAGTTTGACATCTTAATTCTATGCAAATATAGTTCAACACATGAAACAAGTACATCAATTCTATCGCAGTGTCGGCCATTTTGGTATGGGATAATGTGAATAAATGGTGTGCAGAATCAAGGAAACACTCTCAACAAGTAGTTATAGAAAACATGATAGTTCGATCCTGTAATTTAATCCTAGGAGCTGTAAACTGCCCATCTTCCGAATCCAGTAGTATTCTAATCTAAGTCTTTTTTTATGAATGTCTGTGTCTTGTTGAGGTCTGATCACTTCTAGAATAGTAAACCGAAGTTGAGAGATGCTATGTTTTTCTTCCAACCAATGCATGGATATTGATGATTTTTGATTCTTTTGTCTAATGTTGCTCTTATGTTCTATAATTCTGACTTTAATCTTACGCTCTGTCTGGCCTACATAAAGTTTGCCACATGGACATTTTATGCCATAGATAACATTTTTCGTGTCACAAGTACTGGAATATAATAACGGAATTTGTTTCCCAGTCATGAGATGAGTGAATATTCCACATGTAATTAAGTTATTACAATGTACACAGTTCTCACATTTCTGCATACCTTTGTAGGATTCAGGTTTATTCTTTTTTACTTTTTTCTTTAACAGCAAAAGTAATCCTTTCAGAAAATAATGGTTGGAGATCTGGTTCTTGGGTGATCAGTGACCAATGCTTCTTCATGATTCTTGTGATTTGCCTTGATTGTACTGAATGTTTTAAGACACATACTGTGAGTTTTTGTTCCGTTTTCTCTTCGGTTTTCAGTAAATCTTCTCTATCCATTGTCATCACTATACTTTTTGATTCTTCAAGTATTGATTTAGGGTAACTACGTTTAAGATACTTTTGAATCTGGTTATTGATAGTAGCTGAAACATCATTAGGATTGGAAATAATTCTTTTTTGTCGAACAAATTGTGAAAAAGGTAAATGTTTTTTCAAAGAATGGTGATGAAAACTTTCATAATGCAAACTACTATTCCTGTCTGTGTTCTTTATATGTACATTGGTACATAATTCTTTATTCTCAATTGTAATTTTTACATCCAAAAATGCCAATTCTTTATGATCAATAAGATATGTAAACTTGATCCTTTCGTGTTGTTGATTCAGAATGAGTATGTTTTCCTCAAGTTTAACTCTTGTTCCTTTCCACAATATGAAAATGTCGTTGATTGATCTTTTAAATACCATCAATCCATCTCGCTAGTTCGGATTGTCAAGAATATGATCCCTTTCAAATTTAGCCATGAAGGTATTTGCGTAGGATGGAGCCCCCACAAATCCCATGGAGGTACCACTGCATTGTTAAAAAAACTCCTCCTTCCATTGTATATAGCTGTGAAATAATGCGTAGTGCATCAGTTCCATGAGAAATGTTTTGTCCGATCCCTCAATGTCATTTAGCAATAATCGCCATTCCATAGCTTCTAAACCCTCATTGTGAGGGATAGGCGTATATAGTGATGTCACATCTATCGAGCACAGCCATATTTATTCAGCATTCGTGATGTCAATGTTCTTTAAAATATTGAGCAATCCAGCAGTATCTTTAATGTAGGTTTTTCAATTTTGTACCAATGGTTGTAGAAACCAATCCAAATACTGACCCAATGGTTTTGAAAGTGATCCACATGCTGACACTATTGGTCTGAACGGCGGTCTTGTGGCCTTTTTATGAATCTTGGGCAACATATAAAATTGCGGCCTCCTTGGATATTTGATGTTAAGAAATTGATATGTCTTAGTAGTGATCCATTACATTTCAAGGGCATGGTCTAGTATGGTTTCAAAATGGTTGCATATGTGGTTGTAGGATCTTGATCGAGTTTACGATAAGTGTTTATGACTTGCAGATGCTCTCTCACACTTTCTTCATAAAATTCAGTATTCATCACCACAAGGGCTCCCCCTTTATCCGCTTTTTGTATGGTAATCTCAGGCATAGTCATCAAGTTGTTTAACGTACTCCAATCCTTTTTTAGAAAAATTGTTTTTGGTACCACTTTGGTAGTTGATGTTTTTAATCTCCGACATGATCACTCTTTCATAGGCGTCAATCGTTTTATGCGATGTTGGTGCACAAAAAGTGCTTTTCACTTTGAATTCTTTCTGTGTCCCTTCCGGTTTCTCGATTGGTTGAACATTGTTAAAAAAGTTTTTTAGGCGTAATGTTCGCAAAAACTTGAAAATGGCAATTTCAGTTTCCTGTGGGTTTGATTTATACGTAGGTACAAAAGTGAGGCCTTTGTTTAAAAGGGTCATCTGAATGTTAGTCAACTGTTTATTGGATATGTTTATGACAAGTTTGTCTTCTTCTTCGTTTTCGATCTCAGTTCTCTTTCTGCTTCCGTTTCTTTTGTTTTTTCTTTTTCCCCTCCTAGTCTTGATGACTCGCCTCCAGTTTTTTCTAAAGGGGCATTGTTTGTCGCCGGGCTTATAGATAAAAAAGTTGGCTTGCCTGTTTGATCTTTCTGGCTTGTTTGAACATTTTTTTAAATGGGTCTCCTGTTTTGTGCTGTGTCTGAGTCCGACACTATACTTTCTTGTGATGAAGTAGTATTGGTTTGTGGTTGTTGCCATTTCCTTTGGTGATACACTTCAGCCCAACTATAAACTTCCTCTAATTTATAGTCAATTGTATCACGTCTATATTTCTTTATTTTTCTATCTTGGATTTCTTTAGTGTATCTATCCAATTTTTGATTAATGTCCTCTAGTAATTCTGTCGGAACTTCAAGCGTGTTTATTTCTCTTTTGATCCCTTCCAATTCTTCTTCAATCGTTTTTACGTTTTTAATTCTTTTGAAAGTTCTTCCACTATCAATAATATCAGATCCAAACTGCACTTGTTGAGAATTTGATACCACTTTTCTAAGAATGCTTTATTGTTTCTGCACAACATAGGTTTTAAAGCGATCCTCAAACCTCTCGGAATACGTTTATTCCTGTGGTAATGGATTAGGGTTGTGGCGTGTAACCTTTGACTGATTTCACGTTTGCTAACATACTCCAATTGTTTCAATAGTTGGTTGACCGTATTTAACTGTGGGCTAAAGGCTCTAGTCTCCTTGATTAATCCATAGATTTGTTCCGCTTCCTCTGGAGTATAAGCTAAAATTTCTGCCTTGTTCGACGTAATTTGTGCGATATCCTCTAGATTCATTTTTTCAGTGGTGCTACCAAAGGGGGGTAGACAGGACTATGAAATGATACAAGATCCGTTGGTGCACTCGTGTTTAATTCGTTTGATTGATAAGTTTAATTGAATGTTAATGTTAGTGCGACTACTCCCAAAGTCCTTCTGCTGTCCTCAACTTTCAAACTGTCATGTTTCACATCAGGGACTGGATGAGCCACAATCACCTCAAACTTAACCCAGACAAAACCGAGTTGGTATTGACGGGTGGTTCATCCAGCCCCTGGTCCCCCCTTTTCTGGCCTCCCTCTCTTGGTTCTCCCCCTGTCCCCTCCTCCTCAGTTAAAACACTAGGCATTAAGCTCAATTCCCAACTCACCCTCCACTCCCAGGTTAGCTCTGTGGTTTCTTCTTCTTTCCTCTCACTGCGTACCATTCGCAAGGTGTTCCGCTTCTTTACTTTTTCCGCTCTCAAACTTATCATTTTGGCCATGGTGGTGTCCCGCCTGGACTACGGGAACGCTCTGTATGCCGGTATTCCTGCATACAGCTTGCGCCGCCTACAACAGATCCAAAACCAGGCGGCCCGCCTAGCCTTCAACCTTCCTAAATTCCACCACTCCACCCCACTTCTGAAATCTCTCCACTGGCTTCCTGTGCAGGCTAGAATCCAATTCAAGCTCGCGTCCATCACTTTCCTGGCTCGATTGGACCTTGCACCGGCCTTCATCTCCTCTGAGATTGTTCCCTATGTCCCCTCCAGGGACCTGCGCTCTTCTTCTCAGTCTCTCCTCACCATCCCTCGCTTCCGAAGAAAGAAGTGGGGCGGCTCCAAATTTGCCACTCTAGCACCAACCCTTTGGAATGCCCTCCCCCTTCATCTCCGGGCCATCACCCTCTATCCCCAATTCCGCAAAAGTCTCAAAACCTACCTATTCACAAAATCCTTTGAATAAATGCCCATTCCTCTCTCCCTGCTTTTAACCCTCAGTCCCCACTAGCTTTAGCGCCAAGAAACCGCCGGTATACGTGCGCTTTAAAAGTATTTTTAAACTCAAACTCAAACTCAAACTCAAACACTATTGTTCTGATGATTTATTAGAAAAGGTGGAGAGTCCCACCTTTGGTGGTCGTGTGCACTCTTTAACTTAGACCGTTAGGTCCTCCGCACGTTTTTTTCTTTCTTAAATCATTCACAAGAAAATTGATCCAATGTTCATCAGTTCTCGCTATTTATTTTTCAGTCATAACATAAACTCCATGAATTTGGTAAATCAATTATATTACTTCACTTCCTCTAAACTCAATGCATTTCGGGTCAAAGACCCTTCATCTGGGGCCTGTATCTGGAAAAAACAAGGAATTTTTAAAGCCAACCTCGTAAACGAAATCAATCCATATAAACAAAATATCCACATGTACATTGAAAAGGGTTGTTGTCTACATTAGACAAAAGAATCAAAAATCATCAATAGCCATGCATTGGTTGGAAGAAAAACATAACATCTCTCAACTTCGGTTTACTATTCTAGAAGTGATCAGACCTCAACAAGACACAGACATTCATAAAAAAAAGACATAGATTACAATACTACTGGATTCGGAAGATGGGCAGTCTACAGCCCCTAGGATTAAATGACAGGATGGAACTATCATGTTTTCTATAACTACTTGTTGAGAGGGTTTCCTTGATTCTGCACACCATTTATTCACATTACCCCATACCAAAAAGGCCGACACTGCGATAGAATTGATGTACTTGTTTCATGTGTTGAACTATATTTGCATAGAATTAAGATGTCAAACTGAATTATATTTTCATTGTTATTTTCATGCACAGTAATTTTGTGTAATTGTACATTTTTATTTTGGTTACTCCTATTTTATTTTATTTATTATTTATTCGTTGTTCTATGGCTTCGATATATAAATATGACCTCTGCAACTCCAAGCGGCTTCACAATAACACTGTATCCTATTGGGAGATTTCAATCTCCATATGGACAACACTGCTGACCCCGACACTATTAAGCTCCAAGACATAGTTTGTCCGCTAGGGTTGTCCCCTTTCATTTTTAGCCTGACTCACATCAAAGGCCATACGATCGATCAGATCTTTTCCACTAGGTCTATCGAGGCCTCTCCACCGCTCCCTGTTCTTTGGTCAGACCACTTTTTAATAGAATTTTGCATCTCCGTTACTGCCATGCCCAGTGTTAGAGGAGCGAAAGATATCAGAAGGATGTCGCGGCCTTTTCATCGAGTCACGGCAGAAATGCTTTCTACCGCTCTTGGCCAATATCCCTGCCTCCTATCAGGAGACCTGGAACATGATATTGAACTGGTCCAAAAATGGCTCGAAACTAGGTTCGAGGAGTTAGCTCCTGGTAAGCCAGGTAACTCGGTGGGTAAACACATCTCGGCCCCCTGGTTTACTCCTCCTCTTGGCAGGATGCGTCAGGACTGCAAGAGGGCAGAAAGAGTCTGAAGGCGCCTGTATGACCCAGAAGATAAAACTAAAACAGGGAGTTCATTCGACTCTACCATAAGCAAATTTTGGATGCAAAAAAAGCTTATCTGGAACACAGAATTGACGCAGCAGATAGTAGGAGTAAAGAAATTTTTAGAATTGTACAAGAGTTCATCTCTCCTGCCCCGAGCTCTCCTAATCATTCTCATACGGAAGTCTGGATCAGCCAACTTAGTGAATTTTTTATTAATAAAATCAAGCTTATCCAAGGCTCCTTCCCTAGAGCGGGCTTTAGCTCTGGTGTCTGTCATCTGACTCCTCCGCCTGCACTTGTGAAGGAGACAGGACCTCTGCTTTTGGACTTTCCGTCCATCTCTCATGCTTCCTCTCTCGACCTTCTGACTCGACTTAAATCAGGCTCGCCGCTAGATCCCTGTCCTGCTACATGCCTTGGGAGAGTGGCACCGGCAATTAACACCTTGCTCAATCCACTGCTCAATGCCTCCCTGACATCTGGAGAGGTGCCCATGGCTTGGAAACACGCCTTGATTCTGCCGCTGTTAAAAAAACTTACATCAGATCCCCTTGTTCACGCAAACTATAGACCAATTTCCCTCCTTCCCTCTCTGGCTAAGGTGATTGAAAAACACGTGCACCTCTCTATTTCCAGCTTTATTGAAAATAACAACTTGTTGCACGATTCTCAATCAGGTTTCCGTGCGAATTACAGCACGAAGACAGCTCTTTTAGAGATTAACGATGCCATCCGAGAGACTTTGGATGGAGGAGGGAAAGCCATCTTGGTCATGTTGGACTTGTCGGCGGCGTTCGACACCGTCCCCCACGACGGTCTCCTTTTTAGACTCTGGGAGATCGGTTTCCGGGGGACGGTGTGGAAATGGTTTAAGTAATTTCTAACCAACCGCTGACAAGTGGTCTGGGCACCCCCGTTCTCCGCCGAAATGCCGCCGCTGGAGGTGGGGGTTCCTCAAGGGTCCGTCCTGAGCCCCACCCTTTTTAATATCTATATGGCCCCTCTGGCGGCGGTAGCGGAATCTTTTGGTGCCCAGATCATATCCTATGCTGATGACACCCAGCTACTTTTCACGTGTAACAAGGGTGAAGATTTTGACAGCGGTCAGATCAGGGAATGTCTGGAAGCCGTTTTTGAGAGACATAGTTTGAAGTGCAATTCGGACAAGTCAGAGTTGCTCTTCTTTGGAAGCCCTCCGGACCCCGAGTGGAAGTCTTGGTGGCCTCGTGACATGTCACCGCCTGAGGATACCTCGCAAAAAGCTAAAAATCTGGGTGTCTTATGTGATGTTGATCTTTCTTTTAGACCCCAGATTGTAGGGCTGACCGGAAAGTACTTCGGCATTTTGAAAATGCTGCGGAAGTTTCTTCCCCTAATATCCCTCCAACATAAAAAAATTATTGTTCAGGCCCTGATAGGCTTGCGTCTTGACTACGCGAATGCCCTCTATCTAGGCCTTCCGAAGTATCTTCTAGCCCGTTTGCAGGTCGTGCAAAACTCAGCCGCTAGAGCCATCTTTGGACTACCGCGAAGGGCTCGCGCGTCGGAGTTGCTTGAGAGACTTCATTGGCTTCCGATCGCCAAGAGAGTCACTTTTAAGATCTTGACTCTGGCCTTTAAAGCTCTCCACTTGACCGGCCCCAATTACCTCCGGAAGCGGATTGCCTTCTATGCTCCCAGGAGGTTCCTAAGATCCGCACAGCAGGCCAAAGCAGCTGTCCCCATCATTAAACGTGCTCGCACTGGAGGCCGTTCTTTCCGGAATTTGGCCCCACGGTGTTGGAACGAGCTTCCTCTCGCTTTGAGAACTACTTCTAACCTGCTCGCTTTTCGAAAGGTCTTGAAGACGTGGCTTTTCGCCCAGTAATTCTGTGCCGCCATGTGGAGGGCGTTGTGTTATGTACTTTCCTTCTATTCTCTCTTTGCCAAAGCACCGGGACACTCCATGGAGTAGCCGTGAGCTATAGAAGAGCCCTTTATAACATAACATAACATAACATAACATAACATAACTTTGTGATTGCTGCATTTCACTTCTTTAGACGTTTTCAGTCGATTTTCGACGTTTAGAACGGGTTGCGATCATGTGACCTCCGTAATCCAATTAACGTATTGGTTTAAGGCTAAACACGCAGTAAACTGTTAGCGTGTTTACTATTGGCCGAACGAAGATGTTCTTGTTGAAATGCACTTCCGTAAGTACAAACGAAGTTGCCAGCCACGTTTTAATAGCCTTTGAAACAATTTTAGGAGGAATTGTAATGTGCATATGTTATAGACTTGAACAGTACGTCAAGAATAGCGCAGGGTGTTGACAATTATCGTATTGCATTGTATTTATTTATGGTTCAGATGAAAGACTTTTGCTGTTTTATTTTTTCCGTTTAGGCTACTCGAGATAACATATGCAATCCGCTTTAGCGATCACAATAGGGTAGACAACAACCCATTTTCAATGTACATGTGGATATTTTGTTTATATGGATTGATTTCGTTTACGAGGTTGGCTCTAAAAATTCCTTGTTTTTTCCAGATACAGACCCCAGATGAAGGGTCTTTGACCCGAAATCCAATGACTGTGCGCCTTACCATTTACTGATCCTTGGTGATTTTAATACCCATGTTTGTCCCCCCAATTGCATGTTAGGCCTTGAGGAGCATGGCCCGCAGGGGCTAACTCATTTTGAACACACGAAGTCTGGGGTTTTACTAGAGAGTTTTTTATCTGTTTATAATTTGTTCTGCCCTGCACAGCCGGAAACTTTTCCCCCTATTCCCACATATACTGGCCAGGGGCATCGAAGTATTATTGACTTTATTTTAGTCTCAGGCTCACTGATGGATCTATTAGGCTCCTTTCGTGTAATGCATAGTTACCGGAGTGATCATAATCCTCTAACTCTGGTAATTAACATTCAGGCCTTTGAGACTGTTAAACCCCGGGCACTTATATCTAATTCCAATATTGCCACTAAAGATCAAGATCGGAGGCTAAGATGTGAGGCAATTACTCCGGAAGGTTTCCTTGATAACCTATACAGAAGCAATTTAGATGATTTTTGTGTATGCTCGAGTAAGGACTCTGATCCATCACAAATTTTGGGAGCTTTTGATCGCTTTACGAAACAAATGCGGCCAATCTGACGCTTCACTGCAAATCAAAACCCAAGAAACACAAAATCTGGTTTGATCAAGCGTGTGCCCATGCGCACACAGCTCTCCTGGGGGAGCTGAAAGAGACCCTGAGGGACGTAAATAAGGTCAAGCAGGCTAGAAGGGCATATAAAATCGCAATTAAAATAAGAAAGACAAAGCTAAGAGAAATGGCTTGAGACGAACTCAGTCAAGTGAGCACCTTGTCGAGTAGCTTCAGATTTTGGAAAGTGGTCAATAGCCCAATGTTTGACAACTCAAATAATTCCGTTAAAGACTGTCTCATTCCTGCGGAAAGATGGGTTGAACAGTGGCATGTACACCGATGGGAGTCTGGAGCCAATCAGTCGGCAGGGGGTTGACACACATGCCTTAAATGTGGTGTTTTCAGAGGAGGAAGTAACTGAGGCAATTATGTCTACCTTAAGGAAAAAAGGCACCAGACGGTGTACCGGCCGATCTTTTCAGGGCAGACCCTGTTGTAAGGGCTAAGGTTTTAACTCTTGTTTTTAAAGCAGCGACACAGGTCGGCTTTCCCCCGTCTTGGGCTAAAGCTGTAATTATTTCAATATTTAAAAAGGGCTCACGAGAGGATCCGGCCTGTTACAGGCCGATTTCACTCTTGGACTCTGCAGCCAAGATAATGGGGAAGGTTGTACTTGTCCGTTTAACAGACTGACTAGATAAAAACTGCATCATCTCGGATTTGCAGTATGGATTTAGGCAGGGTGAGGGCACGACGGGCTAATGTCTTAATCTTCACCTAGTTATAGGGAAATATACGGTAGCTAAACGTGGGGACATCCATTTGGCATTTATGGATTTATCCACTGCTTTCGATCTCGTAAATAGGCAAACACTTTGGGCTTCCCTTCATTGCATTGGGCTGGAGCCGGCCTTGATCTCCTTTTTGGCGGCCATTCATGAAAACACCCCGGCGGCGGTTCGCTATAATGAGAACGGCAGCCTAACTGATGCATGGGCCGTAAAGCGAGGGGTGAGACAGAGGTGCATTTTGACACCCCTGTTGTTTACACTTTACATTATTAAATTGGGAGATGTTTTGACCTACTCTTGTAAGGATGTCCCAAGAGCAGATACAAAAATGATTTCTGCATTACTGTACGCAGATGATGCGGTTTTGGTAGTGAGGACGTCGCATGGTTTACAATCCCTTCTAGATTGTTTTATTGATTTTATGGACTCTCTAGACTTAATTACAAACCTCAGAAAATCACACTCAATGTCAATTGGTAGGAGCCAGGCAAAGAAGGTTAAATTTTTTTGTAAGGGCTTGGAACTCACGAAAGTCCCTGCCTTCCCATATTCAGGTGTTCTTTTTGATGAAAGACGTTTGTGGGTCATGCAGCATGCACATAAAAAGAACACCCTTGCCAGGGCGTCTTTGGCTATATTAGGGTTTGCACGAAGAATAGCATCTAAACCACTCCCTGCCCTCATGAAAATATATAACGCTAAGTGCCTCCCAATGATGACCAATGGGAGTGACGTATGGGGTTACACTGAGACTAGTGACATCCAGACAGTTGAAAACAATTGTTTTCGTAGGCTGCTGTCGCTTCCAGCTTCCACTCCAATTTTTAATCTCCATGAGGATTTAGGTGCCGGTTTAATCTCAGACCAGATTGCGGTTGCCCCATTATTATGTTGGCTAAGAATCTGGGCTCAGCCGTCACCTAACCTGAATCAGCTGATCATTCAGGACTGCGTGTCTTTGGACAAAGGTCTTTACATCCTGTGGATCCGTTATATTAAGACACAAATGGACTCACTGGGCTGCTCTGATTTATTTTTAAGTCCCAGAGCCCTTGACAAGGCGGCCATCAGAGGCCTGAAGCACCAGTTTCTGAACAGATCGATGTTAATAAGGGAGGAAGTGGAAGTAGCCAAACCCTCAGTGAGGAGCTTTGTTATGTTAAGTTTAGACAGGGAGATGCAGCAGTACCTAACTTACAAAAATAAACCCTATCATTTATTTGCCCTAATTAGATTTAAGCATAACATGGTGCCCTGGTTACTATCGTTTCCAAAACGCTTTTTTAAAGAGGGTTCGTTGGACCCCTGTCCCTGTGATAACTTCTCAGAGCAGAACACCCTGCATATGGTATTTTTCTGTGATTTTTATGTTATGTTATGCAGAAAATGTATTTTGCCACTGTTAAGAGGGGGTAACTTTGAGCAAGTTAGACCAGCGCCAGCCTATCTACAAATGCTGGGCTCCCCGTTTGTGTGTTTCGGAGTAGCCAGCTATATTACAGGGGCAATTAGGCAGAGGAACACACTGCAATTATAGTGCTGGTTTTCTTCTTTTTAACTATTTCGAGTAAAATTGAGTTTTTTAGTTAATGGATTTTGGTATGTGACAAACTTTTTAATATATTTATTTTAACACCAAGGGTTGCTTTTTGGTGGAAATGTGTACCACAAGCTGATCCATGGACTTTTTTGCAAATGGTTTATAAATTGAAATTAATTGTTGTACTGTTTATAATTGGTCTTAGGTAGCATGAAATGTGATTTGTACTTTGATGGTTTTAACATTTTAACCGAATAAAGTAATTTTTGACTTTGACATTTCTGAGATACAGATTTAAAAAGATGCAGTGGGTCACAGACAATTAAATTCCAGTTGTTAGCAGGGACTGGTCAGCCTGCAAGCTCAGTGAGTGCCCTCAGGACAGTTGCCAGTATCAGTATTTCAAGCCTACTCCCACATCTGATAGTAATCCAAGACTTCCCATACAGTCATGTTGCATTCCAGCAATTTCGCTTGTAGTTGGTTAGCGACAAGACTTGGCTGCGCTCCATTTCCTGTCAAAGTTAATCCTCTTCGAAACCACCCTCCCCAACACTAGAATCGGAGCAAGAGCCCCTGACCCGTGGCTGTCTCCCCATCAGTGCACCTCCCGCAGGGCCACCCCGCAGAGAGATCGAGCCATCATCGGCAGGCGCAGGCTTACATCATGAGTAGCTCCAATCGCAGGGCTCCCTGGTTCATGGCTAAACACCGGAGGTGCAGGAGGAGAACTTCTGCTCCACTAGGGCACCAGTGTCATTCATGGCCTGCCTCCGGTGATGTGAGTTGGAAAAGGGGTTGGCAAAGGCAGTTTACATACTTCTCAGGCAGTATATCCTACCGCGGCTCATTGTAATCAGCCAATGAGAAGCGTATAAACATGCTACTATACAGCTTACTGTGCAGAGATTAGCTACCATCTGATTGGCTGATTGCAACTAGGCCTTAGCCGACAGAGCCTGAGTTGCAATCAGCCTATCAACACCTTTGCTTTTCCCGCATTTTCTCACTGCAGTTCCTGAACATTTTATCTAGCTGCCCTCAAGGGCCTTCTACCTGCACTGCACTTTAGCACAGCGACAGAGCTCACTCGCCAGGCTGCTTAAGTAGGCCTGAAAACTGCCTCGCCCTGAAAGAAATTGACTCGCTATTGCGAGCAGGCGAGAAGATTTTTCGAGCCCTGATCACCATGATATTGATATGTCAAAAAGTAAACAAACAAGTCAATATAAACCCCAACACTGTCCTTCCCCCTGTCTCCCTGCATAACGGACCTGAAACTGTGCGAAGTGCCATTCGCCCCTAATGTTACTACTGAAAGATTCAACATTTTGAGAATTCCAGTCTCAAGCATCGTCGGCCGCAGCCCATTCCAGAAAGTGGTAAGAGCCCCCACAGTCACAGTGCCAGTTCCGGATGACTTGAATAAACAAGAAAAAGAGCCTTCGCTGTCCCAATCGCTCAGTATCAGCAAGTGTCACTTGGGAAGTCCCAGCAAGTTCTTGCCCCGCTGCAGGGTACATCATGGTCACTAGCCAGTTGCGCCGTGCCCCTGTCCAGCAGCTCTGCTCCTGATTGTTGTCTTTAACGACTGGATCAGAGTCTAGCATCACCAACCACTCTTCAGCCAGTCCCAGACCTTTTCTGGGGCAGTGAAGTCCCAGGTTTTACGATCTATTACCACCCACAGTCTCGCATGGAGCATTTCAAGTTATGTTCTCTTAATGCTTTCTTTACTTCAAGAAAAGGACTGATGTAGTTTCTGCACTCGGAGAGTAAAGTCTGGAAAGAAAGCAAAAGTGCCATTGTTACAGCGGAATGGTGGCGCACTGTGAGAAGTCTGTACGATAACGTCTTGATCACAGTAGTTAAAGATGTGAGCAATTATGGACCGTGGTGGCGCCTATGGTCGTGACAAAGTATTTCCAGAGGCCATGCAGCTGCAACTATTTGAGTATACGGTCTTCCACAAACGAATCAACTGCCAGACCTTCTGAACATTCTTGGGACTCCTATTATGTGGAAATTGTTTCTGCTGGAGCAGCGAGAAATCCTCCAACGTGCCTCTTGGACACTGATGGTAGCACTCAACGTCTTGACATGGGACTTTAAGGCCTTAGTGTAAGCCAGGAGTGCCAAACTGTGCGCCGTTGCTCCTGGGTGTGCCACCAAAATCAGCCAGGGGCGCCGTGGTCGCAATTGTCCCTTATGAATTATTCCGGTCTTTTGAGTGCAGGCCGGGTGCGCCGAGTCTGGCGCCCACTAGGTGGTGCATTTGTTGCATCGACAGAATATTACATACCTAATCATGAACATCTTTTACTTGTCCTGGGGTCTCTCAGAAAACAGTTATGCCCATCCAGAACAAAGTATATTACCCACCTGTATTTATAACACCATAAAAAAAGTTTGTTTTTATGTGTTTGAAGTCACTCAAAGGTGTTTTCTACATAAAATATCTGTGCGAGTTTGGCAGTGCGTCATATCATTTTATTATGTAAAAACAAGACAACATTGTGAAACATGAGGTAATCCACTTGTCATGTAAGTCTCAGCTGACGGATTGCTTGGCTTTAGGGGCAGGAAAGACTGTACTGCAGTATGCACTGTTTGACATTGATAAAGCGCCTTCTGTTAACGTGCAGCACTTTGTATTCCAGTTGGGTCAAGCTACAACTTGTTTAAAATAGGGTTATCATTGTGAGACCTTCAGCGCAATGAAGGAAGTTTTACTTGTGACTGCACACTACAATCCATGCTTACTTGTTTAAGTAAAACTGCAACTTTATTATGCCTAAAATACTTTTAAATGAAAAATAAGCTGACTGCAGCAGTTCTTTTCAGCTGGCCATTGAGACCAAAGGAAACAATTATCACAGAAATAAATTAATATTGATGTGTATGCCAAACTACAGAAAATCCAGGAGTTAAACTATACATGTGAAACCTTGTCATACATGTTTATTAAGTCATGTCCCAAGGTTCATAAGACAGGTCAATTATGCAATTATGTACTTCAATCTGATGCTTTTTTAAACATAAAAGAACTCGCACAGGGTTGTGCTTTAAATGACTTGACACTGGAGTTTTTGAGTACTTCACAGTCTCTTATAAATGGGGAGATATGTTTGTTGACTCCTCGTGTACTTAGTCCAAACCATCCAAAAAGGATCCATCAAGTTTATATAAGGTATCCCTTGTCCCGGTAATGCAGGTGTAACCTCTTTTTTCCATTCCCGAAAAAAGAGCAAAAACTGGGGACACAGAGGACAGGGCTAAGAAAAAAATTATACCAGAAGCAAACAAGCATTGGAAAAGTTAATAGGCCTTGCTTAAATGTGCTAACAAAGTCAAACAACATTTATACCATAATTTGTTTGCATGCTGCACATGCTGTATTTGCATGCAGTTGCAAACAAAACAGGTGATGGACCGAATGTGGATCAATGTCACACATTCACCCCAGTCCAAAGAGCTGGGCCCAAATCCATCGTTTTTTTGCACTCCACACCACCCTGGGTTAGACAATGGCGATATGCAAATCAGCTCTGACCCTGTGCCCCATGGGAACAGTCCAGTCCGAACTACAAAAGCCATGTCCTTCCCAGAACGGAATCAAGCATCCGAGGACCGGACCGGTTTCGAGGTAACACCTCTCATCAGCCCGGCTAGCTTGACTCCAGTGGTGTGGAGTGCCTGGGACCCACGTCTGGGCATCCCCAGCGCACTTAGGGCGGCAATTGCAAACAAAACAGGTAACGGACAGAATGTGGATCAATGTCAAACATTCACCCCAGTCCAAAGATCTGGGCCCAAATCCATCATTTTTTTGCACTCCACACCACCCTGGGTTAGACAATGGCGATATGCAAATCAGCTCTGACCCTGTGCCCCATGGGAACAGTCCAGTCCGAACTACAAAAGCCATGTCCTTCCCAGAACGGAATCAAGCATCCGAGGACCGGACCGGTTTCGAGGTAACACCTCTCATCAGCCCGGCTAGCTTGACTCCAGTGGTGTGGAGTGCCTGGGACCCACGTCTGGGCATCCCCAGCGCACTTAGGGCGGCAATTGCAAACAAAACAGGTGATGGACCGAATGTGGATCAATGTCACACATTCACCCCAGTCCAAAGATCTGGGCCCAAATCCATCGTTTTTTTGCACTCCACACCACCCTGGGTTAGACAATGGCGATATGCAAATCAGCTCTGACCCTGTGCCCCATGGGAACAGTCCAGTCCGAACTACAAAAGCCATGTCCTTCCCAGAACGGAATCAAGCATCCGAGGACCTGACCGGTTTCGAGGTAACACCTCTCATCAGCCCGGCTAGCTTGACTCCAGTGGTGTGGAGTGCCTGGGACCCACGTCTGGGCATCCCCAGCGCACTTAGGGCGGCAATTGCAAACAAAACAGGTGATGGACCGAATGTGGATCAATGTCACACATTCACCCCAGTCCAAAGATCTGGGCCCAAATCCATCATTTTTTTGCACTCCACACCACCCTGGGTTAGACAATGGCGATATGCAAATCAGCTCTGACCCTGTGCCCCATGGGAACAGTCCAGTCCGAACTACAAAAGCCATGTCCTTCCCAGAACGGAATCAAGCATCCGAGGACCGGACCGGTTTCGAGGTAACACCTCTCATCAGCCCGGCTAGCTTGACTCCAGTGGTGTGGAGTGCCTGGGACCCACGTCTGGGCATCCCCAGCGCACTTAGGGCGGCAATTGCAAACAAAACAGGTGATGGACCGAATGTGGATCAATGTCACACATTCACCCCAGTCCAAAGATCTGGGCCCGAATCCATCGTTTTTTTGCACTCCACACCACCCTGGGTTAGACAATGGCGATATGCAAATCAGCTCTGACCCTGTGCCCCATGGGAACAGTCCAGTCCGAACTACAAAAGCCATGTCCTTCCCAGAACGGAATCAAGCATCCGAGGACCGGACCGGTTTCGAGGTAACACCTCTCATCAGCCCGGCTAGCTTGACTCCAGTGGTGTGGAGTGCCTGGGACCCACGTCTGGGCATCCCCAGCGCACTTAGGGCGGCAATTGCAAACAAAACAGGTGATGGACCGAATGTGGATCAATGTCACACATTCACCCCAGTCCAAAGATCTGGGCCCAAATCCATCGTTTTTTTGCACTCCACACCACCCTGGGTTAGACAATGGCGATATGCAAATCAGCTCTGACCCTGTGCCCCATGGGAACAGTCCAGTCCGAACTACAAAAGCCATGTCCTTCCCAGAACGGAATCAAGCATCCGAGGACCGGACCGGTTTCGAGGTAACACCTCTCATCAGCCCGGCTAGCTTGACTCCAGTGGTGTGGAGTGCCTGGGACCCACGTCTGGGCATCCCCAGCGCACTTAGGGCGGCAATTGCAAACAAAACAGGTAACGGACAGAATGTGGATCAATGTCAAACATTCACCCCAGTCCAAAGATCTGCGCCCAAATCCATCATTTTTTTGCACTCCACACCACCCTGGGTTAGACAATGGCGATATGCAAATCAGCTCTGACCCTGTGCCCCATGGGAACAGTCCAGTCCGAACTACAAAAGCCATGTCCTTCCCAGAACGGAATCAAGCATCCGAGGACCTGACCGGTTTCGAGGTAACACCTCTCATCAGCCCGGCTAGCTTGACTCCAGTGGTGTGGAGTGCCTGGGACCCACGTCTGGGCATCCCCAGCGCACTTAGGGCGGCAATTGCAAACAAAACAGGTGATGGACCGAATGTGGATCAATGTCACACATTCACCCCAGTCCAAAGATCTGGGCCCAAATCCATCATTTTTTTGCACTCCACACCACCCTGGGTTAGACAATGGCGATATGCAAATCAGCTCTGACCCTGTGCCCCATGGGAACAGTCCAGTCCGAACTACAAAAGCCATGTCCTTCCCAGAACGGAATCAAGCATCCGAGGACCGGACCGGTTTCGAGGTAACACCTCTCATCAGCCCGGCTAGCTTGACTCCAGTGGTGTGGAGTGCCTGGGACCCACGTCTGGGCATCCCCAGCGCACTTAGGGCGGCAATTGCAAACAAAACAGGTGATGGACCGAATGTGGATCAATGTCACACATTCACCCCAGTCCAAAGATCTGGGCCCGAATCCATCGTTTTTTTGCACTCCACACCACCCTGGGTTAGACAATGGCGATATGCAAATCAGCTCTGACCCTGTGCCCCATGGGAACAGTCCAGTCCGAACTACAAAAGCCATGTCCTTCCCAGAACGGAATCAAGCATCCGAGGACCGGACCGGTTTCGAGGTAACACCTCTCATCAGCCCGGCTAGCTTGACTCCAGTGGTGTGGAGTGCCTGGGACCCACGTCTGGGCATCCCCAGCGCACTTAGGGCGGCAATTGCAAACAAAACAGGTGATGGACCGAATGTGGATCAATGTCACACATTCACCCCAGTCCAAAGATCTGGGCCCAAATCCATCGTTTTTTTGCACTCCACACCACCCTGGGTTAGACAATGGCGATATGCAAATCAGCTCTGACCGTGTGCCCCATGGGAACAGTCCAGTCCGACTACAAAAGCCATGTCCTTCCCAGAACGGAATCAAGCATCCGAGGACCGGACCAGTTTCGAGGTAACACCTCTCATCAGCCCGGCTAGCTTGACTCCAGTGGTGTGGAGTGCCTGGGACCCACGTCTGGGCATCCCCAGCGCACTTAGGGCGGCAATTGCAAACAAAACAGATGATGGACCGAATGTGGATGGTCCGGTCCTCGGATGCTTGATTCCGTTCTGGGAAGGACATGGCTTTTGTAGTTCGGAATGGACTGTTCCCATGGGGCACAGGGTCAGAGCTGATTTGCATATCGCCATTGTCTAACCCGGGGTGCTGTGGAGTGCAAAAAAACGATGGATTTGGGCCCAGATCTTCGGACTGGGTTGAGTGTGTGACATTGATCCACATTCGGTCCATCACCTGTTGTGTTTGCAAATTCCGCCCTAACTGCGCTGGGGATGCCCAGACGTGGGTCCTAGGCACTCCACACCACTGGAGTCAAGCTAGCTGGGCTGATGAGAGGTGTTACCTCGAAACCGGTCCGGTCCTCGGATGCTTGATTCCGTTCTGGGAAGGACATGGCTTTTGTAGTTCGGACTGGACTGTTCCCATGGGGCACAGGGTCAGAGCTGATTTGCATATCACCATTGTCTAACCCGGGGTGGTGTGGAGTGCAAAAAAACGATGGATTTGGGCCCAGATCTTCGGACTGGGTTGAGTGTGTGACATTGATCCACATTCGGTCCATCACCTGTTGTGTTTGCAGTATTTGCATGCAGTAGCACAGTGTTTCTTAAGCTTTTGACATGTGTGGATTTGAAACTCAAAACAAAAATACAAAAACATGTATACTCATAAAAATACAAAACCACCAACAGGTGCTCAAATATTTAAATATCTTATTTAATTCAAAAGCAGATACAGAAAAAGTTTACAATTTTGCATTTTTTTTGTATATACATTGTTGATTTTAATTGATTAATTTTAATATTTAATTTTGTAAAGCATTTGCGGACCCCTTGAGTAGGCCTCAAGGACCCCTAGCTCAGACCACAAGTTAAGAACCACTCCATTAGTAAATTAAAGCCAAACCTGTTAGCTTTGCCAATGCCTACCATCCAATGCAATACATTACTAATGGCCCCTCTTGAGTCAGGCCCAGGGTCTTGAAGATTCTTTCGAAAAGATACAGTATAGCAAGCCTTTAACAGAAGTTACCAAAAAAAGTAATGTAATGGGGAGCCGCGCCCACCGGCCAATTGGTCAAGGGAGCCACCGGTCCAAAAAGTTTGGGAACCACTGGTGTAAGGCTTTAGGGTAGTAATGGAGTCCTATGCCTCCCAGACACGGTCCCTAGATGTCAGAGATCGGAATGCATCATGATAAATTCCGTGAAGACCTAATTTATTTTGCATTCAAGCGAGTTTGAGCTATTGACATTGCAAATAACAATGCCTTTTATTTTTGTTTACATTTTTAAAACAAAAATAAAAGGCATTGTCATTTACAATGCCAATAGCTTAAACTCACGTAAAAGCGAGACCTATTGCATTGCAAATGCTTGTTTTTATATTGTTATTAGGTTTTGATATATTCCTTTTCTTCTTTTTCTTTTCCCAAATTTCCTCTTTCCTTTCTCTTTTTATATTTCTTTCCTTCTATTTATATAAATGCCTTTTCTTCTATTTATTCATTAATATGGTGCTCATATACCGTCATTTATATTAGCTTGTATGGCTATCCCTATTTACTGCACCATGTATTACCTTGTACTCGCAATTAGAAATAAAAAAAAATGATGTGCATAAAAAAAATAAAGAGATCAGAGGATAGAGACAGAAATATAGAACACTAATTAATGAATGAAGAATACAAGCCAATCGCCTTTTTTATGCTTTCGAGAAAGTTAAACACTTTAGGCATTTCTGTGTAGCCCGTTTACTACTTGTCCAATAAAACCTTTCTTAGTTCTTATTGTGGTAGTGATACCTTGGAAACATGAGTAACACATTTTGAAGCAAAGACAACACAACAGGGAGCCACAAAATACGGCAATGCAGCGATATACCAAGCCAGGAAGCCCAACACCTAACAAGCACAGAACTCGAGTTAGGGTGAGCTGTGCCACCAAAAGAAGAACTTCTACTGGCAATCCAAGAATGGCAAAGCTCGCTGAGATACTGACAATGAAATAAGCACCCAAGCAACCAGAATACAATCTAAAGCAGATTCCCAGGACCGTCCCTTCAGACCTCGCCCTATTCGATGCACCTGGTAAATAAGCATCAAGTGCCCCATATTGAACTGTCTTCCAGACCAACTTGTCTGGACCAACTCTGGTTTAACATTGACAATATCTGGAGGTGTTGCAAGATGAAAAACGTCCAAAACCTGATTAGGAAACAAATCTTCACTGTGATCCCGCTAATTTTACTACTCGCCTTCTTTGTTTCACAACCGGTTAGGCGTACCTGCATCTGTAAGTAGAGCCAAAGGACATTGACATTTTACATTTCTTTAGTGGGACCCTGCATATATGCTACATCCCTAAACCTGCTCAGACGTTATCACTTCATTCTTGGCCAAAAAGAACAGTTTCAGCACAGCATATGCTCAACGGGGAAGGAGGAGGATGAGTAAAGAACAGAAAGTGAAGACTGAGAGCAACAGAATGATGGTGAAAGTATTTTTTTCCTTATTCTGTCGCCTTCCTCGCCATTCTTCCTAGCTGGGTGGGACAGCATATGTTGACTAGGTCTTAAACATAAAGGTTATGGAAACCTCTTAGTGAAAAGTAGTATCCTTTCTTGAGGAGTGACCCAAGTGACTGCCCCATTGGTATCTGAGATCAGACAATACCTTACTCCCTTAAATGTATTGCGAAGTCTTTGAGGACCAAAACTCTCCCAAAATCTCAGATCATTTGGATTCGCAAGATAATAGCCATCTTGCAATGAGATATTTAATCACCTCCGAAATTCAGGGCTCTTTTGGCGTGTAGCCTTATGCACAACTGTGATAGCTCTGAAACAGACCCAGCTATGAAAAGGAATCCCGTCATGAGATCAGTGCTTAATTTGAGCAGGTGGTGTCTGGTGCTCGGCACCGGTACTTATTTGTCAAAACCGGCGTTTGTGACAGCCTGCCAAAAGGTGGCACTGCCTGGCTCATCTAGAGATGACCACAACTACAGTGAATTATTAATTCAATAAACTTTAATAATGACTATTACCTGCCACCCAAACCATTCTTATAGCTTTGGGAGCCTAGAATAATTTGAGTGTCACACTTATAGAAGTGTGATGGCTGTTAGTAGAAGTGCTGTTAGTGTCATTGGCAGTGCTGGTAGGAGTAATGGGTAGTGCAAGCAGCAGTGGCCTCCTGACGAGAGCCCTGGCGCTTATTACTTTGAAAATTAAGCACTGGAAGAGATCCAAGCAACTGGAACATTTCCTCACATCTTGTGGTGCTAGTAAGCAGAAGAGCAGCAGAGTTCCGCACCATCTGAAGATGATAATTCTTCACCAGAAAGTTCAGGTAGATTGCGTTTGCATGGTTAAACCTGAACAGAATTGGGGCATTAATCACACGAATGTGTTGCTGTCTTTCACCGGAAGGGATAATTTTTTAATTGATTTTCAAGTGAACAGTTCCATAGCATCGTCAAACATCAGGTTGTAATACCGATCATGTATAGCTCAACAATACATATATTTCTACTTTGACCAGACAAGGTACTTCTTTGGTACAACAATAACAGATTAATTGTGTATAGTGTGAGTCATATGGGCATCTAATTACACACCGGCTTTCCCTAGGCAATCACATATATAGAAGTATAAACTATATCCACGTATCCCGAAGCACCGCTGTAACCCCCTGCCGCTGTTGTCAATAGTCAGCTTCCGCCCTGTCGCAGTCATTTGTCCTCTTCTCTCTCCAGTCCCAGCCGTCATCGTTCACTTTGACTCCTCTCATACATCACTCTAATCTATTACTCCTTCTCTCTCGGCTGAGCTAGCAAGTAGACTTGTAATGGGGCCCACACATCCCTGGGTCGGGAGGCCACTGGAAGTAGCTCTGCATAGGTTGAGAGCCTCTCCTGGCACATAACTAAATCAGCAAAATATTCCTTAAACTTGGGTGCACGTCCCCTGCCCCACCGACACGCTATCCTTCTCGTAGACATGAGTAGTGCCAGCGCAGTGAATTTGCGATGCTCTGGTCAGAGTGGTTTGACATAGCCCAGTAGTGCCGTCAAAGGCGTGGCCTCTACAGGTGTATCTATCATTTCGCGCAATGCCCTAAACACCTGATCCCAGTATGCAGATACCTCAGGGCACTCCCATGCTAGATGAAGGAAGTCCGTCCCCGCTGTGCGACATCTATCACACCTATCATAGTCTCGCAACTTGAACCTGTACATCTTGGCTGGTGTATAATTCATTCTGTGTAAAAATGTATATTGTGTGAGCCTAAGTCTACTGCTAGCAGATACTCGTTCAGTTTGCAGACAGCTCTCCTCCCATTGTTCGTCTGTCAGCACTAGGCCTAACTCCTCATCCCATTTCTTACGCGAAGGTGGAGGTGCGGTTGCCATTTGTGAGTGTATCGAGCTATATATTAGTGAAACCAAAAGTTTGGGTGAGGCCCTTTCCAACACGAGCTGCAGTGGTGTCAGCACCTGTGGTTCCGCAGGAAAGTCAGGAGTAATTTTTCTCAGCCCAATTCTCAGTCTGAGATCGAGAAAGACATCTGGTGGCGTTTGCTGTGCGGATTGGAACAAGTGGTCAATACTACGGAATTGACCTTCGTGTTACAGGTCCCCCCAACTATGTTTGTGAGTTCGTTGCTGGAAATTCCTAAAGCCCCCTTCTTGTAATAGTGGCATGGTGGGGTGGTAAGTGAGGGGCAGTAGGGGCGAATATGTCATGGGTACCTCCAGCATATGTTGTATGCGCCGCCAAGCTGTTATCGTACCTGTGAGGGCGTTGGCTGTCCTATCTCTATTTGTTACTCCCACATATAGTGCTCCTTCAATAGGTATGGGATGTGACAGCCAGTGTTCTGCCGCCACCTGTGGCATGTATTTCGGCTGCTTCACCCAGAACCAGGCATAGTGGGCCTGCGCACTCAAAAAATAAAGCTCAAAATTCGGTATACCAAATCCACCTTGCAAGTATGATTTTATCATCACCTCCGATTGCACTCTGTGCTGTTTTCCTCCCCACACCAGCTGCAACATTTCGGATCTAAGTGGTTTGAAGAAAAAGACACCCGGGTAGAAGGGGATGTTCAGGAATAAATACAGAAGTCGGGGGAGTATTACCATTTTAATCAAAGAAGCCCGACCCGCCATGGATAGGGGCAGGGCCACCCAACGCGTGACATGTCAGTCATGGCCGTGCCATAATTTAGTCTCTTAAATTCTTCTCTATGCCTGGTGACTCTGATCCCCAAGTATTTCACTTCTTCCTCGCACCACCCCAGAGGGAAATCCGGCGAGAAGCGCTTCGTAGCCGCAGTCAACGAAAAAATACACAATTTCCCCCACTTTATCTGAACTCCTGAGAATTGACCAAAAACGATAAATGCTCTTAATATCGGGTTCAGATTTTGCTGGGGATCATGCACGTACAGAGTAATGTCATCTGCATAGAAGGAGATTAGCACCTGACGCAGATTACAACGGAGCGCCTTGTCATTGTGGTGTTGTCTTAGTTTTGCCGCCAGCGGCTCTGTCGCTATTGGGAAAAGCAGAGAGGAGAGGGGGCACCCTTGCCGTGTCCCTCTCGTGATACTAAAGGTTTGTGACATGTGCCCATTAATGGGGGCTTTTGCCACTGGCAAACAGTATAACAATTCGATCCATGACAAGAACAGAGGGGGGAAGCCTATTCGTCTCATAACTCTGAAGATATGATCCCTTTCTATGGAGTCGAATGCTTTGGTAGCATATAAAAAAACATTATTTAAGACGGCAAAAAGCGTCCTCAAGTTGTGAGAAGTGGCCCTACCAGGCACAAAGCCCGATTGGTCGGGGAGTATCAAGCTTTCCATTAAGAGACACAGGAGCGTTGCAATCAATTTGGCCAAAATGTTCGCATCACAATTGAGGAGCGACAAGGGCCTATACGAGTCGCATTGGTTGGGTTCTTAACCCGGTTTTAGCAGCGACAATATGAGCGCCTCCCTCATAGAGGCCGGCAGAGGACCCACTTCTAGTGCATCTTCATACACTTCCCGAAGAATAGGGGCCATTAGATCCATGTCTGTTTTGTAAAATTCTGCTGGGATGCCATCCGTCCCTGTGGCCTTCCCAGACTGCAGACCCATGATCGCATCTCGCACCTCATCTAGTTCAAATGGTGCGCACCAGAAAGTTCTCTGCACATCGCTGAGCCAGCCCAGCTCCACATCTCCCAGAAACCCGTCCAATTCAAGGCTATTCTTTCTGGTCGTGCTGTAGAGGTTTTTACAATGCTTAAAAATGCATTAAGTATAGTAGTTGTATCTCGGCACACCTCCCTCCCAGTTCCACCACTTCCAGTATATAATTGGTGCATCTAGGCCGCTTCACCTTCTGTGCTAATGCCTTTCCAGGCCTCTCACCTTCTCCATACTGATGGGCAACCCAGTATTTACCCCGGTATTGCGCCTCTCTCCTAGCCTCCTCAATATATTCAGTAAGCTTACGTCTGAAATTTGCTTGTGTGGCACCCCTTGGGTCTCCTGCAAGTTCCGTCTCCAGTTTCTTAAGATCTATTTCAAGAGTGTCCAGGGAATTCATGATGTCCCTCAGCACGCCGGACCCCTTAGTTATGCAGTATCCCCGCATCGTGACCTTAAATGCCTCCCAGGCAGTCTCAACACTCTTCACTGAGTCTTTATTGCATTCAAAGAAGTCGCTTATTTCTTCACGCAACTCCTCCTGGAACACATTATCAAGCAGTATAGGTGCATGTAGCCGCCAGAGGCTGCGCTGTACAGTGAAATCATTTGATGAGAGTACCAACACCACTGGTGCATGGTCCGAGTACGTTTGTGCCAGGTGTTTCACCGAGTTTATCGCGGTTGCCGTTCCCCTGGATACCAAAAAATAGTCCAGACGGGCCCATGTTTGTGCCTGCGCTGTAAAATGCATGCCCTCCCTTGCATTTGGGTGTATATGACGCCATGCATCCACCAGCTGATAGGCTGACATTATATCTCTAGGCCCGGCCTGTCCCTTAATGTAATGGTGTGGGGCGGGGTGCGATCTATCCAGTCCTGGACAAAAAGTCACATTGAAGTGGGTACCCCAAATATTATAAGTGGAATCTACCTCAAAAATCTTAGCCCATAGTTTGTCAAAAAAACCCGGCTCATCCGAGTTTGGCCCATAGCAACAGGCTAGCATTACGGTCGTGGTGCCCAAACGGCCCCATGCTAGGCAAAACCTGCCCTCCAAGTCCCACACAGTCTCTCCTAGCCAGAAGGGGACCTGTCTCTTTATTAATATCGCTTTTCCCTGTGCATACGTGGAGTAAGAAGAGAAAACTCAGTGTTCCGCCCATCTGGCGGCGAAGGTGTGCTGCGTCTGGCGCGCAAAATGAGACTCCTGCAACATGGCAATGTGCACGTTATGCATATCAAGGTAGGATAATATATGCCTCCTCTTCCTGGGATCGCCCATCCCTCTCACATTCCATGTAATGATATTTAGTATACCCCCAGTCGCGTTAGCCATAATGTCTAAGCATTGTCTGCATCATGACTGTCATCCATGTAATCCTCACCCGGTCCTGTATCTGCTCACATTTCTGCCAAATGTCAATTATTCGATGCTGTCCTCTGACCTCCCAGCTTGCCCCTTAAGGAGGAAGTCTTACAATCGATGTCTCTAATGAAACAACCAAGAATTCCCTGTCCCCTACATCCCCCCACCCACTGTAACAACCCAACTTTGCCAGTATTCAATACCCCCCCTTCTTCTAACTTCAACAAACAACATGTTACCCCCTTCACATATTGTGCATTGATTTTCCATGGGGGAATACCCGTTGGGGGACATGTCTAGACCGCTACACATTTTCCCCGCTCCCCACAAGCCTCCCTGTGATGTTGTGCCAGGCCTTTTGCTGGGGGAGAGGAGCCTGGAACTTCAATAACATATAAGCAAATGAAACAATCCGAAAGATCTCACTTCCCTCAAGTCAGGTTGACCATCTGCACCCATCAGCCCACCAACCATCTCCCTACGATACCCAATAGAGTCACCAACGTGGTCAGGGCGTGGCGAAGCTCCATGACCTCCTCCTCCTTGTGTCGCTCGCCTCACTGACCGGAGAAAGTCTTCAACCTGTTGCGGATTTGTGAAGAACTTCTGCTTTCCTTGGTGTGTCACTCTGAGTTTCGCTGGATACAGGAGCGCCTAATCTATTTGCTCTGTTCGTGGCTTCCTCTTGACTTCTATGAACTTGCGTCTTTCCTCCTGCACCATGGGTGTAAAGTCTGGGTATATCGAGAAGGTGTTGCCGTCATATGTTAGTGTCTGCCTATTCCTTGCCACGTGTAGAGCCACGTCCCCAACTCTATAATTAAGTAACCTCGCGATGATGGGCCTCAGGGGGTTACCTGGTGTCGGTCGCAGTCCAAGTATTCTGTGTGCTCGCTCTACTATGAACTGCGAGGAGAAAGCTTCCTTACCAATCGCCGCCAGTAGTAACTGTTCAATATAGTCCTCCATCTTGCCAGTGTTCGTCGATTCTGGAATTCCAATTAAGCGGATATTGTTGCGCCTACTGCGGGCTTCCAAATCATCGTTTTTGGCTGCTATCGTTCTTAAGATCTTGTCAATTCTTGATAGCTGTGTGGTGTGACTGGCTGTGACGTCATCAGTATCAGATATGCGGCATTCCGCCTCTTTAATACGGTCTTCGTGTCCGTCAAGCTTGTGCGCTATGGCATCCATCCTGGAGGACATGCGTTCCACTTTGTCCACCACCTTGGCAAATCCCTGCCGTATCTCCTGCAGTATGTTGTTTATGTCCGACCCCTGTGCCGTGGTTTCTCCGCTAGTATGTGCCTCTGCTTCCGCCTCTCGGCCGTCCTGCGCTGTCTTATTTCCTTTCTTCGCAGCATCAACATTAAGTTTAGGTTGTCTTGTGTCAGGATTCCCCATATCTCCGTCTTTGTGCAAGCAAGTTGCGTACTACGAGTATTTCCAGTGTTTCCCTGCTCTTCAAACGCTACTGCAAGATAATAGAATTAGACTCTACCAAAACTTCCCTAATGGGTATTCTGGTGATTTGTGAAGATCTTCTTAACTTCTTAGAGATCAACGAAATTCAGTCAACTTTTGTAACCTCCAAGTCAAGTCTACATGTAACACCATAAACTCACACAAAATCTTTGCTCAAAGTACTTTTTCACTCAAATGAGTCAACAACAGTACCACAACCATTTATAAAGCTCAAGATATCCAGCTTTCTAGAAATCCATTAAAGACCGGATGGTTACCCTAGTCCCAACATTACAGATGTGCTGAAGACATCAATTAGACAGCCTGGTCCCAAATGCTTAAAAATACCCAAATATAACTCAGTTAGTGAAAACATATACTGCTCAACGGGGGGTGGAATAAGATGGCGGGTTGAAGACGCCACGGAGGTGCAGCTCTGACGGAAGCTCCCTGCTCTTCTGAGGAAACTATACAAAAAAACTACGAGGAAAATGATAGGATTGTTTTACTTACAAACGATGCTATAGCCTAAATAAAAAAGGAAACGAGTGCAAAAAATAATATCAACAGAATTATCTACCTCGCTTTGTCGGACTCTGCTGGATGCTGCATTTCTTTCAAGAACGGCACGGGTGGCTGTTGCTGGCTGCTCGACTCCCAATTCCACAGCTGTTCAGCGGATCGTAGCTCGACTGGTCTGGCCTTGCGTTCCTGGCGGCTCCGACTTCTCTCGCGAAGCCGCTGGTGCGGGTTGGTTCAGCAGTCGCTGACATGGCACCAAAGAATGTCCCCAGGTCTACCCGCGCTGGAAGGGGTGCTGCCACTGAGACCTTGGTTGTCGTCGACGGAGGAGGAGACATCATTGCAGGAACGGCGGTGGCGGCGACCACCTCCTTGCTAGTTGCAAAATCCGAGAAAACTGAGTCACAGCCGGGTAAGCAAATAATCCGCGCCCCGCTGTTTGTTGTGTCTGAAAAGGCCACAAATGCTAAAGGCAGTATTGGGAATAAAACGACTACTGGAAACAATGTTGCTCCCAGCAATAATCTTTGCAACAGTGTGGCAGTATCCTCATAACCCGGCTGTAAACTGCAGTATTATTAATACTGCTAAACCGGCTAAGCCTAGTGAAGCTTGCTGTGACTCAGACTCTGACTCAACACACAAGATGCTCTCCATAACAGATAGAGCAAATGAGGATCATGACGCTAATTTGAGGGAATTTCAGAATACTGAGAATACCGGGGACGGGACTTGGGGAGAGACTGCCAGTGGCTCCGGAGCAGCTGAGAGCGTAATACCAGCTGAGACTGCCAAATCAGCACTCAAATGTTCACCGGGGATAGATCGAACAGAGATCATTAAAGGCTCAGATCTAGGGACCAACATTGCGACTTCTCTTGCTGGCCCTGAGGCAGATAACCCTGCAGTAAGTGCAGTGGCTGAAAAGGTATCGGATGATACGGTGGACACGGTCATTGTTATCACTGAAGGGGTAGAGGAATGCTCCAATGACGATTATGAGGAGCTTATAGAAGAGGATTTAAGCAGTTCCCCCCTAGACGCAGTCAAGCTCTCAGGGCACAAAAAAGGGAAGACCAAAGCGAAAAATAAACTAAAGAATGGGAAGAACCCCAATGTTTCTAACCTCTCTACCTCAACCTCGACCTCAAATCTACGAGGGAAGCTTATCTGTGATGAGAGCCCTCTTCGAAAATGGATTCAGGCAAAGGGGGGGTTAAGAGCATGGCAATGAGTCTATCAGGCACTAGCCCAACAGAGGGCGATCATCCGAGAGACTGTTCCTTACCTGCTCGCCGTATCATATCTCCACCCGCCCTGCCAGCAGCACCTATAATACAAGCAGTTCTAAAACCAACTTTTTTAGCTGAGGGCAAATCTCTTTCGGAGCTTAGCAGTACTACAGCAGTATCTGGATTAGATTCTGCTTCAGTGGCTACCCTGCCTATAACTTTATCTACAGCCAACATCACGGATATGCCGGCTCTAACTACCTCAGAAGACCCAGAGGTCAGCCTCTCCCCTCTCAATTTGATCCTAAAGACTTTAACGGATCATCGACAGGAAGCACAACATTTCCTGCAGCTGAAGGAGAATAACAGTAAAATGCAAAATTCCCTACAGGAGATGACTAGCAAGCTTGGGGGAATTACACAAGACATCGAGGAATTACAGCAAAAGGGTGGTGGGCGTCGAGGAAGCATCCGCCCGTACCGAGATCCTCACCAATCAACACGATGTACAGATTGTGAATCTTCAGAACAAGCTGAAAGACATGGCGAATAGTCAAAGGAAAAACAAAAACAGGGGGGAACTTTTTCACAGGTTCCACCAAGTTGCACAACCATGACCTCCGTATAAATCCAATGAATTAAATTTCAACCAAGTTCACCTTTTTTCAAGCCATTTTAAATTTTTTTCGTTTGATTTTTCATCCTTTTTAAACATTATTTCAATTCGTTTTATCCATACACTTTCTACTACTGAAATATTCAAACAAGCTCCAAGGCACAAGTTGATTCCGCATATCATGATGTTTTATTTTTTTTAAAAACCCAATGCATTTCGGGATATAAAAAATCCCTTCGTCAGGGGAATCTAGAAAATGATACAGAATATTTATATTAATGTTTAGACCAACATTGTCTATTATATACAGTTCAGTAAGTAACGTACATCTCAAGTTATTCAAAGGTATTCAAAATGGTAACCAGTCTATGCCACGTTTATGTACACATAAATCTGATTGGCCAGAAATACATTAAAACAATCAGTTGAGCATCTATTTATGCATTTATGTAAATGTTCGAAGATGCATAATATAACCCGTTCCCTTATTTTTAAATTAGGCTTTGTTCTCATAACTGCCACCCAACAGGTTTTCTGACATTTAAGCTTACCATGACATGCCTTATTTCTTCAAAGATTAAACTTCCTCCAAACCACAAAGTTCACAAACATGCTAATTCTCCCATTCCGGCATGTTGCTATTCCGAGCGTGCCACAGCGCGGGCTTTTCATTTAACTCAGCGTTTCAACTGCCGGTAAATCCCCATTTTTACCAACTCTCCGCCTCTCCGCCCTGTTAAATTACCCTCAGGTGTTACGCTTACATACACCTTCAGCCCAACCTCAATCCGCTGAATACGTTACTTCAGCGGTCCTATAACTACTGCCTAAACAACTAAGTTTCCCAGCATGCATCTTATCTTCCTAAACTAAAAGATGGGTTACCAAAATTATGCATTTACACTCTGAAATGTTTAAACATGACTGCAATACCCAACGGTAAAAGTTACTCATCCTTTTACTCAACGCATTCATAAATACGATAAGAATGTTAATAAATTAAAGCAATGTATTTTCCTGGCAGTTTCCATGAGTATTCCTTGAACTTTCTTTTACGTGATTTTCTAAACATATTAACTAGCTGTGTACTCCTTAAACGCTCATTTTTGCTAGATCGGGAATACAATTTTGTGCCATTGTCACTCTTGGTTGCTTGCTCGTTTCTCCAGTTCTTGTCGTGCATATTTAATTTGATTTTATCCAAGTTCATCATTTTTAGTTGCTTCATTTGCCTTCAGGGTGCAATCTCAACAAAAATCGAGTATAGTCAAAGGAGGCAAAATCCTAGACTCTCTGGTTTATCAGAAGGATCAGAAGGTTCAGATCCGAGGGCATATGTTGTTAAACTGTTTCAAAGGGCTTTTCCTAATCTGTCAGACTGGGACTGGGACTCGCAACTCCAAAGAGTCCATAGACTACCCCAAATTCAAAGAAATACAGAGAGTAAATTTCCCCATCCCCTTTTGATTTATTTTGAGAATTTTCTCCTGAGACAGGCAGTATCACTTAAAGCTAGACCTAACTCCACTGTCACAATAGAGAATGTTACCTTTTTTGTTCGATCTGATTTAAGCAAAGCCATGATGGGAAAACGATGGAAGCTACGCCAGCTTATAGATCCTTTTAAATCTATGGGGGGGACAGGTGTTCCTCCAGGAACCAGCTCGACTTAAAGTAATTAAGGGTGGCCACACTTATTTTTTTACAGATGATAGGGAAGCTGAGCTAGCACTCTCTAAATTTAGCTGAAGAACACTAATGTTGATCAAGCTTGGTCACTTACTTAAAAGGGGAATTAAAGGGGATGTAAGAATGTAATATAAAGGGAATGGATACTCGGATTATAGCCTGTGAGTCTCTAGCTAATGGGGATCTGCCCCGTATTATTTGTGAATTTTGGTTGTTTGCTTACTATTTTTTTCTCTTTCAGTTTCTTTCCTTTCCTTAGTAGTTTTTGATTAGAATAAACTGTAATCTATCTAAATCATTAGAGAAACTCTTCTCTTTTTGCTTCTCTTATTTTCCTTTTTCTTTTTCCTCGTAACAGTATGGGATTGCAGGGGGCAGACTCCGATGCTGCCACTCTGCAAGGCTGCCCATACAGCGGCAGCAGAACATGGAGGGGTGTTCCCCCCTAAGGGACAAGAGGGAGGGGGGTTGGATGGGTGGGTGCAGGGGTGGTCGGTTTTGTGAGGGGGTGAAAATTTTAGAAATAACGCGAGAATGAGATTTGCTGAATATGACAATAGGGGAACAATAATTTTTGTGTTCAGAGCGGAAGGGGGCAATATATTAGTGCAGTGTATCGGTTGAGATGCCTAGCCTGGAATGTTGCAGACCTTAACAGCAGGAACAAGAGGCGATTAGTTCAAGAGGAGCATAAAATGTACAAACCCCATTTAGTATTACTATCAGAGACCCATATCTGTTTCAAAGACAGGAAGCTACTTGGGCAACTGGGTTATGATGTAATAACCTGTTCAGAATTAAATGCTTCAATTAGAGGGGTTGCCATTCTGAAACAGAAGCAACTAAGATCAGAAGTTGTTAAAACTGCTCTGGATAAGGGGGGTAGATGGGCCATTGCTCAACTAGTTCTGGAAAATTGTAAATATGTATTTTGTGTTATATATGGACCAAATATTGATGATTCTATTATCTTTGATCGGTTAAATATGGAATTGTTGGAATGGGAAGGAGAGCTATTAATTATGGGAGACTTTAATTGTATAATGAACTATGAGATGGATACTACCAGGCGAGGAGCTTTTCAACGGATGCGCAAGACAAGAGCTGCTATTTTAGAAGTAGGGTGCATACATAATATAAAGAATGCCTGGCGAACTACATATCCTAATGTAGCGGGATACACCTACTACTCTGCACCTCATAAACTTTGCTTTAGTATAGATATGCTTGGGTTTCGGATAGGATCCTAGATACCAGTACCGTAGAGATATGCCCAAGGGTCACTTCAGCCCACAATCCCATTCTCCTCGTCTTTAGTACTTCACAAAAAAAAACAGGGTCCAAGGCTATGTTCATTTCCCAGGTATCTACTATTCGACTCAGCATTTATCTTACAACTTTAAGAACACATCATAGAGTTTATTAAAATTAATCTTAACTCCACTTTATCTACCTTTGTCTGGGATGCCTGCAAGGCTAGTATAAGGGGATTTGTCCAACAGTTTGTCTGGAGACAGAACTCAAAATCTAGAAAAGAAGCTAAAATTCTGGTAGCTAATATTCTATCACTGGAAAATCAATTGGCAGATGTCTTGTCCCAAGGCTCCCAAATTATTGTTGAATTGGGATGTAAATTAGTGAATCTAAGGTCCGCTATGAAGAACACCCTCAGAGAGAAAAGTAGCATTAAACTACATAAATACCAACTGTCTCAATATGAGAGGGGTGACAAAATCGGAAAAATTCTGGCATACAAAGTTGCTGACGAAAAGGCTAACACATTAATCAAGACAAGAAAAGGGATCTACCAACATTATTTATAGCCAGCCTGTACAGATAATGGAGCAATTCGTCAATTATTATAGAGCCCTGTATACTCCAGAAACTCATCCTACTATGAACAGCATACAAATCTATTTAGATACTCTCATGATAAAGAACAGAGAAACAGAAGGACTTGACCAACTGGTTAAGGATATTACTATGACAGAGCTCAGACTTGCAATTACCTCGCTACCATCGGGCAAGGCTGCGGGGGAGGACATGCTACCAGTAGAACTTTATTAAAATGTGTATTGACGAATTACTCCCCCTTTTCTGTCAGGTAATTAATACAATCGGCAAAGGCAGAAAAGCTCCTAATTCGTGAAACACAGCAAAGATAGTTTAAAAAAAAAAAAAGAACAAACCTACTAATGAGTGCGGGTCATACAGACCCATTTCACTCATTAATACGGATGCAAAAGTATTCGCGAAAGTCCTTGCTACAAGACTGGCTCCTCTTATGCCGAAACTAGTTAATCCACAACAGCATGGATTTGTTATGGGTATGGACACAACCGCCCATGTAAACATGGCGATAACTGCATTCGATGTAGCCGAGACTAATTCCACCCCACTTGGTATGATATTTTTGGGCGCCGAAAAGGCTTTTGACCAAGTAGGGTGGGATTATCTCTGGGCCTTAATAACAACTTTTGATTTTAAAGGCCAATATCTAAGATGGATACAGGCTCTATATGATCACTCTAACGCTAAAATCAGCTACGCTGGCATGACATCTTCTAATTTCACAATATCTAGGGGCACTTGGCAAGAGTGCCCTTTGTCACCCTTGCTGTTTGCACTCTCAATGGAACAATTTATAAATGCACAACACACTCAATCCCAAATTGCTCCCTTTGATTTTGGCCTCCACTCCATAAAAATTACAGCTTATACTGACGATATTGCCATATACTCTACAGATGTTGTAGAAGCTTTACACGGGATAACCAAGGAGGCTAACAGATTCGGGGCAATTTCCGGATATAAGCTAAATATAAACAAAACACAGATAATAGCGAATTATAAACCCCAGGCTCCAGTCCAAGGGATATGTAGGGCAGCTTTATATCTGGTAGTCAAAATCTCATCTAATATAGGGGAAATAACTACACTCAATTATGAGGCTCTATTAAAAGAGGTGTCTGTCACACTGAAAAAAATGGCACAATGTCCCATTAAGTGTTGTAGGCCGGATTAATTTCATAAAAATGAAAGCATTGCCAAAATGTCTATTTATTTAGATCAATTCCTTTACGTGTCCATAATTCTTTTTTTTTTAAATTAGACGGGGTCTTTAGTAGCTTTATTTGGGGGTACAAAAAAGCACGTCGATCGATCGCCTTACTCAAGCTTCCATTCAATAAAGGGGGCCTTAACTTCCCCGATTTTAGACTATATTTCTTTGCAACTTTTTTTGGTTTATCCGTAGTTTATTCAATTCAAACACTAATTCAAACAATCAATACTACTTCTATCAATTTATGCTAGGGGCGGACTCAAATCAGTTTCTAGCAAGAGTAAACAACCCTAACTACTTCACAAGGGTAAAGTTTAAGACTGCTAGAGAGACCACCAGAATATGGTTTTCGATTTTGACTATATGTAAAACATCTATTTTTCATCCCAGACTACCCTTGTGGGGTAATCCGGGACTCCCTGGAATTTTTAATGATGGGGTGGGGAACTCATGGGCTAACTCTGGTATTAAAACTTTAGGGGACCTTTACGGCACCGAGGGCTTTCTGGACTTTGTAACATTTAAACTTCTTTACAAAATGACTGAAAACATGCGGTTTAAATACATGCAGAATCGCAATTTTTTTATACGCAAGCTGAACATGAGGGAAATCGCTGAATCTGACATCTGGAATTGCCTCTACTCAGAAAAGACTAAATCATTAATCAGCGAGGGTTATGAATGCCTCAATTCTTACAAAGCGGATGACTGAGTGAAACTTGCTATGAAATGGAGCACAAGATTGGGTACTAATATAACTTCTAATAAGATCTTTGCTTCACTTTGTAGTATTAATAATTTAGTACAGTCTTCTAGTTTAATGCTCCAATTATACAAAACAATATGTCTTTCATATTATACTCCAAAAAGAATATCAAAATGGTCCCAAAACAGTATAACCAACGATCGGTCTAAATGCCCCAAGTGCGATTTAATCGTGGCTGATCTAGAACATATGCTCTATGTCCAGTATTGTCCGAGTTTTGGTCTGAATTGGAAAACATTCTAAATCAAAAACTTGTTAAATTTTCTCCTTTTACTGCAACAATGGTACTATTAGGTATTCAACCGCTGAACAACTTGCATAAAGATTTAATAACTATCTTACTTTCGTGTGCTAGACTGACTATCGCCAGGGCATGTATATCCCCGAAACCACCTCATATCACGGAATGGTGGTCTCTGGTGAAAGACACTTACTCTTTGGAGTATGCACTAGCTAAAATAAGAGGAGTGGGTTCATTGATGAAATTGGATAGAATCTGGGGAACTTTTTTTTAATCTCTGTTCAACATGTTAGACAATTTAGATGTTTAAGGATTGTAAATCCTAAAATTTTCTTTTGTCTCTATTGATTTATGCTGTTTTACAATCGATGATCCTCTTCCAATCTGGCTAAAACTGTACATTTGTAATCATCTCATTTCTTGTCGTTATTTTTGTGTTTCCAACTTCTCTTTGTCAAAATCTATGATGTAAACATTATGAAATAATTTTTCATGTTGTTAATAAATATATTTAAAATAAAAAAATAAAAAAATAAAACATATACTACTCATTCAAAGAACAGGTTAACTATCTAACTACCTACCCACCCCTTGAGTAATATCACTGCTCTGATACTACATAGTAGCTCTACAATTTTATGGGAGCACATATCATCTTTCCTTACCACCAAGAGAGTTTATGATTTGGTACGTGTTATGGAAACAAGCTTGACTGACATCCTTCCTGAAGTCGCAGTTATCACAGATTTGTCAGCAAAAGACACAGTGAACCATAGTATATTTATGGAACGATGGGCAGGGATTATGGCGCTGCACTTCAGTAGACTCAGTCCATCTTGAGTGACTGAATTTGGCAATGTTGTATCAGAAACCAAAGCAGTGACATGAGGAGTAGCTCAAAGCTCAGAACTTTCGCAACTATTATTCAATACCTACATACGGTCCAGGTGGAGGCGATTTCCCAATGTAAGTATTAATTACAAATGTATGCTGGCAATACTCAAATTCATATCTGATATTAGAATAATCAAGGACAATGCTTTAAGTTTTCACAGGGTCTTAGGCACACATCCTTCAAAGTGAGGGAGACATTTCTGTCTCGAGACAATGACAGGCTGCGTGGAAAAACCTAGGTAAACTGAGCAGTTAACACACTATGCCTGTATGCCTGAATGGCTCCAACAATTAGTTGATGATTGTAGTACACAATTATTTGAGTTGATCACTGTGCTAGGAGACCCCCCCCCCCCCAAACACCAGCACAGAAAGTAAAAATCCTGGGAGATTTGTATGAAACCGAGCTCTGTCATCAACAGATTAGTGGCAAAGAACACCAGTTTTTGACTGATGATGCTGAGAAGGGTCATTCCTTTGTAATAATTAAACCACAAAATTGAACTTACAAGAGCTCTATTACTGATATGCATGCACTACTGAAGCATAGGCGAAGTCAGTGCTCCAAAGAACAACACTCTGAAACACTAGAGATTGCACAATCAAGTGCCTAAACTCTTCTCAAATCTGAGAACATGACCATATTACTCTTGCTCTGAAAGACATTTACGGGCTCCCAGTAAAATAAAGGAAACACACCTGAAAATTCGGTGCACTATTTTTAAGTCCTTAAGAGAAGAAGGCCGCAAGTACCTTCAAACTATAAACACCACCCCAACCCCCTCCCCACCACCACACCGGGCTGTTTGTAATCTCAGATCTTGCAAATCAGGACTGAGCTATTAACCCAAATACAGGGTCAGAAATAAGAAAGAAAACCCACTAAAGAAGAGGGAGCTCACGTCTGAAATTCTTTGGGCCAGTACCTGCGAACACTACTCACCTCAGTGTCATTGAAAAAAATCCTTTTTTAAAGAGACTTGTGCTGATGTTCGTATGGGACAACCTCCCCTTCATCTTACCTGAGACTTCATTTTGTCCCCTCCCCCCAACTAAGGAACTTTCATGCAAGCTGAGATGCTTTATTACATCCCCAGCACTCTTAAACGTTGTTGGGTCTGCCCCTGTCGAAGTAGGGTTATGAAATGGCATTTGGCGACCTGCTTAGAGCAATACAAATCAGTCATTTCGATAAACTGCAATATCTACTCATGGCCTGTGTTTTGTAGCATCATTGCAATTAAGTTCGACAGGCCCACATTTCTAAATCAGGGGAGGAACCAGCCTCCAGTGGCGGCTGCTACTGGACCTGGTTGGTGGGATGGGGGAGACGACGCAAAAAGAAGAAAATAAAACCACTTACCTGTAACAGTCGGGCCACCACCTCTTCTAAGTCATCTTCCTTCTTCCTGCCCTCCCATTCAGAAGAAGCACTGGGGCACTGAAGCTCCGCCGAGCCAATCATAACACTGCAATGGACCTATCTATCTAAGAAACCTTCTCACTATCCATTGTCCGATCAGAGATCTTAGAACTTCAGGAATGACACAATTCAAACTTCCTCGTATTCACAGAGCTAAAATGGGGGGTCGCTCCTTCCGATACCTTGGAGTATAACACTGGAATGCCCTCCCCGTCCATTTGCGTATGGAACCCTCAGAAACTCTTTTAAGAGCCAGATTAAAAACCCACCTCTTCCCCTAATAATTCTTCCCTGCTCCTCTTCCGTCCCTTTCCCTCTGTTAGTTTAGTCAGCAGTCAGCGCGGGGATACACTGTTTGTGCAGCCATGCGCTTTATAAATGTTTTATTATTATTATTATTATTATTATTGTGATTGGTCTGAGTGCTGTGGTTTGGCGCTAAGAAGGAGAATGGGTGGCTTTGCATGTTCCACACCAAGCTGTATAATGCACCCTGGTGGGGTAGATGCAAGGTGCGCAGGACTATATGGCCGCCCCAAGAGGGCCGGCCAAGCAGTCAGGCGCACTTAGGGGGTGTAAACCACTCCTCCCCCCTGCTCTGGCCAGCCCCGCCCGCCCGAGAGCCACTGATTAAAATAGGAAAATTAAAATTCTAATAACCATAGTTATCATTTAATTTTTCCTTTGCGGAGGAGCAGCCACTGCCAGCCTAACTGTAGTTCAAAAATACCACAAAGTAGGTTGATGCATAGTTTTCCCAGACACATTCTTCAAGAACGTTTTGATTTCATTTGGATTATTTTGAGTTATCTGCTGATGAACTAAAAGAAACAGCTGAACAGAAGAAAGATTAAGAATTCTTGTTTTAGAGTATTGATTACAAGTGTAGAGCACACGTGCTATCACTATCCTAAACAGCTATTTAGCAAATCACATTTGGAACGTTCAAAACAAAGATTTGTCAAAAGTTTAGTAATTGTGTATGTGTTGCAGTTTGCTGTTCTAGAATATAAAAAAAACAATAAAAGCAGTAAACATGCCATCTAAAATTTGCGATGGCGACCAAAAGAAGAGTTTTTCAAAACGTTAAAGGCTGATCCTTTTTAATCTCTACCTTTAATTGATTTTTTTACATTTTGATAAATGCAATTAAACATACGGCGGCTGCACTTCTGGAATACTAAAATACAAAGTAAAGCTGTCTTCACTTACCTCTGCCTGGCCAAACTGGAATCCATTTAGATGAAAACATCCTCTAGGAATTCCTTAAAGAACCCACAATTATGTCACCTCAGTCTGGTTAATCAATAACCTAATAAAGACTTTAACCTGACCGAGCCGTAGTCCAGGGAGGAAGTCTAAGTCACAAAAGTCTATTTTCTTTTTTTTTTCCAAACTCAATTTTATTGTGGATAGCCGATACAGATCCGACGTCATATTGAGCGGCAGCAAAAGATAATGACAAGCAGCATTGATTTCAACATTTTTCATAATAAAATATCTGCGCTGGTGTAATAAATACATTACAGAGAAAGGAGAAAATGAAAAACAACAAACAATAGTGCCATAACAATATCGCTGGAGGCCTCCAATAATTCAAGACATGGAGGTAGAGGGAATTTAATACATACATATACTAGGTCAACATCCATAGCGCAGCAAAATACCATTAACCCAACAATTCTTCCATAGCAGAGACCGAAGGAGGAGGATCTAAATTTTGTCCCCTGTAATCCGCCCACCGCTTCCATATCTTATAGTGTTTCTGGGGGCACACTCTTGCTGCAAAAACTGGGATTTCTAGACTCACACAAAAGTCGAGTCCTTTCTTCCAGGTCGCAACCAACGGAGGAGACTCACGATTCCACACCCTAGCTACATTGCGCTTAGCCAGCATGAGGCAGAGAAACAGTAAGTGGTGGTTATATCTATTGCCACCTATTATATGAAGCATGAATAGTCGAGGTGTGGGTTGAATGTCCCAACGCAGGGCCAGCAAAAGGCACGCAGCAACCCCCCTCCAAAACCGTGACAAGGACGCACACTGCCATATTGTGTGGAAGAATTTGCCCTCAGTCGCCCCACAATGCAAGCGTCTAGGGGACGCAATCAGCCCCGCCCGCCAAAGCTTATATCTGGTGAAGTAAACCCGAAGAAGGTACTTGAATTCGATCAGCTGCAGGCGGGCAGCTATCGCTGCGCTACGCAGGGATTTGAGCACCTCCACCCAATCATCCTACTCAAGGGGCCTTAGGTCGCCAGGCCTCCCGTGTTTTGTGTAGGGTGGTGGGGGTATTATTTATGAGTGTATGGTAGATCTTTGTGATTTTGTGATCCCCAGATCGCCCATAAAGACTTTGGCCTTGATGGGGTTAAATTCAGGTATAGTATATAGCTGCATCAAGTAATGGGGAGAGGGCATGTCTCAGTTGTAAGTACTTGTAGAATTGTGTGTGGAGCATATTAAATTCTGTCAGTAGTTCTTGGAAAGATTTCAATCAACCTCCACGTATAACTGCCCCTACTGTAGGCCAATGGCCTCCCAAACCAGATAACCAGATAGCTGCATCACTCGGGATAGCTGACCATTGCTCCATAAGGGCGTTTCCCCTCGTCAGTTTACCCTATCAGCCCATCGCACGCATCACTCATTTCCAGACCGCAAATACAGTGTTGGTCGCCATCGGTAATGGCTTAAGCTGGAATATAGGATCTGGTGTAGCGATGTGGCCCCCATTCGACAATGCTCCACTGCATATGCTGGGTCTCTACGATCTCCATACCACCAGTCTTTAAGGACCCATATGTGTGAGGCTGAATGATAGGCCTGAACATCTGGAGTGGCAATACCGCCACTGTAGGTAGATTGACAGCAGGTTCTCAGAGCGACGCATCACGTTCCTCCCTCCCAGAGAAAGCGAGCAAGGATCGTGTTTAACTGCCGGAACCAGGTCAGCAGTAAGTAATAAGGGTGATTTGAAGCTGATAAAGCAGACAGGGCAGGGACACCATTTTGAATATGACAGATCTGCCAAGTAATGAGAGCGCCAAATGAGACCACACGCGAACATGGTCTGCCGTTTGCGCCCACAGGGGAGCCAAATTCCTATCCTATGAAATAGATTGGGATGTGGATAAAAAATACCCCAAATATTTAAAACTATTGCGAACTATGGTGACTGCTTGAGACCAGGCCCCCAGCTGATCTCGGCCGTGCAATGGACACAGATACGATTTGCTACTATTCATGTAGAGATCAGAGGCCTCCCCGAATATCTGCATGACCCAAAGAAGACGCGGGTGGGTCACCTCCGGTCGCGTGAGGAAGAAAAGAACATCATCCGCGTATAATGCAATAGCACTACGCGTTCTACAAATATTGTGGCGTGCAGCCCAGCCGGGCATAAATCCTGATTGATCAGGATGTATAAAATCTGAAAGGTATGGGACAAGGCGATTTGCAATTACCTTGGCCAATAGCTTGGCTTCCACGTTTAGAAACTAGGTTGGACGATAGAACGAATGAAGTCCTGGTGGGCGACCTGGTTTGAAGACTACTACTATTTCGGCGTGCCTTCAGTCCCGTGGGAGGCAACTGTCTTCGGCTGCTGCATAAAAGGCCGCAAGGTACGGTGCCATTAACTGGGACTGGTTATATTTGGGAAATTTGCAGGGGAAACCGTTAGGGTCCGGCGCCTTGCCTGAGTTCATGCTAGCTAGGGCTGTCTGTATCTCATCTATCGACAGTGGGGCATCTAAGACATCCCGTGTCGTGTTTGAGAGTGACCATGGGGGAAGATCGTCAATGAATTTATATATATTGTCATCAGACGTCTCCAGGGAAGCACATAGGGTGCTAAAATATGAAGCAAAACTAGTTGCTATTAGCTGTGGATCTGTAAGAGTTACTCCCTCGGAGTCCTGTATAGTTGGGAGTGCCAGGGGCTGCACTGACTGTTGACACAAGCGATGTAACATAGCACTCGACTTATCTCCCCACTGGTATATCCAGCTACTCGTCGCAAGCCAATGAAGCTGTGCCTTGTCCAGGAGCTCGCTAGTATATGTTTGTGGAGCACTGAGCAGCTGTCTACGCGCAGTGCCCCCCCCCCACTCTCCCCCGAACCCTTGACTGCTACATTCCAGGTCTTTCAGTCTGGCCACAGCCTGATTTAACTTCTCCCCACGCTGTCTACGTCTCGCTGCACAGAAGGCAATGTCTATCCCTCTTAGTGTAGGCTGCATAGCCTCCCACAGTGCCATAGGGGAGGAAACCATCCCGGGATTGAGTGAAAAATAGTCGGTAATGGATGTGTGGATCTGCATCCGATACTGCTTATCCTGAAGGAGGGAGAGCCGCCCTTGGAACGAGGATATCCTCGGACCCAAGGTCAGCTGAATAGATATAGGTGAGTGATCCATTAGACCTTGTGGCAATATCTCAGCGAATGTTAGCCTATGAACATGAATTTCTGACATAACAGATAATCAATGTGAGAAAATGACTCGGGTACGCTGGAAAAATATGTGTTTATTTAAGTGCAGTTGGGTGCATAGCCAGCCAGGTGTCCGTCCAGCCCATGCCCTGAATCATGGGCAGCAATTTAGATTCCCACGTCAATGATTGCCTCCCACCGCTACGCCATCTATCCAATGCCGGACACATCATATCCTTCCAATCACCTCCCACCATTGTGAATCCCGATGGGATCTCGTTCCATAATGCTGTCAATCTCTCTATCAAATTCCACGCTACAAGGACCAGAGGATCCCCATACAGTGATCCGGAGACCACTATGTACCGCCCCTGGGGGTCAGATTGTGCTTACTGTGGACAAAGGGAATGTTGCGATGAATAAGGATCGCTACACCTCAGGAGCCACTGGTAAACACGGAATCAAATATCTGTACAAATCCGAAGCACGCTAGGCATGGCGTCTTGGTGCCCAATAGTTGGGTCTCCTGCAGTAGCAGGACATCCGCTCTGTATTGCTTTGCTTGTCGCAGCACCGCCCGCTTAATTTGGCTAGGAGACCGCGAATATTCCACCTGATGATTTTGAGGTCCCGGCCCTCTGGCTTCCCCGATTACGTGACACATCTGGCATGGGAATCCCACAGGAAAGTATGAGCTATAGATGTAGTTGACCTGTCTAGGACTATGCAGAAGCGGATTGAAATGGCACAAACCCAAAGTAATCGCAACAAAAACTCCCAAAGAAAACCCCAACCCCTCCACCCCCCACCCCAATACCTCATAAACATACAACATGCAGCCAATGGATTCCCTGAAACAAAACACTGCACATATTAGTGTCTTATAGCAGAGGGAAACTTGTACGTAGTAGCCCAAGTGATAATGATTTCCCAAGATAAGTTCAGTTCGCAGCCATAGCAGACCAGAACAGGATTGAGGATGCAGCTGACCCCGATCAGTCAGTTCTCTGTCAGGCAGCGGCGAGACTGGCTACGGGTCTTAGATCGCTTCTTGGAGCGGGAGCGGCTATGCTGTTTTTCAACCACCCCCAAGGAATTAGGTCCACAGCCCCCAGAGGAAGAATCAGTGTTAAATCTAGGGCGGGTGGAGGAGGGGAGAGGGATGCGGCTTTGGCCTGATGGTCTTGTTGGTCCAGCGAAACACCTTTTCTGGTGTTTCAAAGAAGTGCGTTCTTGATTGGTAGATCACTCAAAGGCGGGCAGTGAAGAGCGGCGAGTATTGATTCTTAAGGCCGCAGATTCGTACCTTCACCTCCATGAACGATTGCCTATGCTGCTGTACCAGTCTAGTGTAATCCAGAAAGATCATGATACGTTGAGAGTCGAATACCAGCTTATCTTTAAGGCGAGCCTGTTGTAATATGGTGGCCCGATCTTTAAAGTTGAGGAGGCTTAGGATTATCGGCCGGGGACGTGCACCAGGTGGTGGCCTCTGCATCAGAGCCCGATGTGCGCACTCGATTATAAAGCAGGGAGAGACGGCGTCTGGGGGGGGGAGCCAGTCCAGCAACCATCTGGTAAGAAAGTCTTCGATGTGGCTGCCCTCTCAGCCCTCGGGAAATCTGATGAAACGAAGATTGTTGCGGCAAGCCCGCCCTTCCGCATCGTCCATTCTCGTAGCCAGGTCTTTCGTTAGTGTCTCGAGAGTATGAACTTTCTTTTGAAGGCCGGTCACTGTGTCTTCAAAAGTGGAGAAGGAGCATGACATCAGAGCCAACGGCCCTGAACTTGGCCTCAAGAGTCTCCCGGGATTGTGTGATTGCCGCTATTTAGTGCTGCATTGTTGGGCATAGCTGCGTCAGTATAACCTTAGCCCGGCCCCTGTGACACCGCCCCAGTAAACCTATTGATTTGTTTTTTGTTTGGACGCCATTCCAGTAGGTTTATCCTTGGCCATGCTGTGAGGATATATAACTTGCAGTTCTCCTGCATCCGAGCCCAGCAAGCTCATTCTCCGCAATACAGTCCAAAGCGAGTCGCTGGCACTCCGCAACTCTTATAGCTGAACAAATCGGCCGGAGGGGTGCCATGTCCACAAGCCGCACTGAAACTTATTCAGCCGCTTCCGTGAGCCGGGTACCCCACCCTCCCCTAGCGGGTGCCACCCCACTCGCGCAAACCTATCCGTTTCTGGCAAATATTGGCCCAAGAGTTCAGGGGTGGAACAATGGCTGAATGTGACCAGGCCCCTCTTGACACTCCTCTGAAGTAGTAGTAGTCCAGCAGCTGCCGCGGTCAGCTCGCCAATTCACAGGCACAGAGAAGCAGCAATAGAGGTCCAATCCCCCGTCCAAGGCTCGCACTGGCAAATGGTACAGTAAGGTGGGGCTTGGTATCCCACCCCCTCCTCGATCTCCTGCACGAGGGGGGTTGCCCGCCAAGCAGACTATGCAGGGAAAAGCCCCTGGGGTGCCACGCAGGGGCAAGCCCAAATCCTCGATCACTGCCACCAAGAATATAGGTGGGACCTCCCGCCACCCACAGCGGCAACAATTCTGGGGCACAGCCCTGCCAAGATCCGGGGCGTCAGGCAAGACAGTAAGCAAGGCTACCCAGCGGTCCACCGTGGCCCGACCAAGTCGCCAGAGCGCAGAATCAGCCGGCAAGCGGAAGTGACACGGCCACACCCAGCCCATCCCTCCACCGCTGATTCACAAATGAAGGTCGTCCAGCAGGAGCCCTAATTCCGCACGGCCGACCATATTCTCTAAGACCGAGAGGACACCAAGGTCCACTGTCGACAGGACCGCCGCGGCTTGAGTTAGCTGCTGAGACTCCCACGGCAGCAGAGATCAGATGCTCATAGGCGGGGGCATTAAATCACCGGCGCAGGCGCTCCTTCCTCCAGGAACGCTGCTCCGCATGCAGCGCCAGCTGTCCCCAATGAACAGCGCTCGAGCCTCCGCTCACCGGCCCCTCAATACGAGAAGTCGCCAGCCCGGCTCACGAAGGCCGCACACCTCCGGTTCCCACAGCACCCGCCACGGACCTTGATCTTCACTCCGGAGCCAGCAGCGACTGTCAGTAAGGCGCTATGAAGTCTCAAGCGCATAGTTCAGTAGTGATAAATATGTGTCAGGATAATTGAAGGATTTTGAGAGGGCTACAGGGAGCTTGGCTACGGTGCATCCTCCATGTTAGACCGCCAAGCCGACATCCACTAAAGTCAATTCTCCATGACCACTGGTGCGTGATTACCATATTTATTGTAGTCATGTATATTTTACTCAATGCCAGGGAGAACCATCACGTGCCCATCCATTGGCATTTAGCTTGTTCTCCCCTCACCAAATAACCCTCCTGTCTGTCCCCAAAATGGAAGCACATTTTTGCCCCATATCACACTTCCAATTCTGGCCTGCCCAAGCTAGCTGTTCCCAGTAGTTGTGGGGTCCCAGCCATTGGGACACTTTTAATCATGAAGAGAGGATCCTTCCCGCACTTCAATTCCAGAAGCAAACCATACTCAATATATTCTCGCCTACTTTTGTCTGAGGGGGCTACTTCAACTCATGCAGGAATAATGTAACATTTATAACATTTTTAGAAGTGAATTCCTTTTTTTTACCTTAATGCACAGAGATGAAGTGGCAGATCTTTCATAAAATGGCCCAAAAGTAGAAGTGCTTGAACTTCTCTATTCCATTCTGCCAGCTGCGCTTATATCAAATTAAAACACAGGAGAGTGCAGTGTCTTGGTCTCCGTAAAAAGATTAGGTATTAGATTTTTTCTTACCAGATTCTTTGCTGTATTTTCTGTTTGGCTGTGTCTTCGATTCCACCAAACGAGACTTGTCATCCATACTAGACGAACTACATTCAGAGTCGCTATCACTAGAATCCACTGCAGGAGGCAAAAAGAATGTAGTCACTTAGACTAAAAGGTTCTATGTTAATAACAGCCAAACACGCAACTTTACCATGTTATCACAGGTAGCACAAAAACATAAAATGCAACTATAGATAAGCAATGCAAGGCTCCTCCGGTGTGATATTTCACTGCAAATACTTAAAACCGCTTGGTATGCATCTTAAATTATTTTTTTCAGCTACATTCCTTCCTTAAATTCCTTTACTGCTTTCAGTTTAATCGCGTATGTTGGAAAACAGCCCCAAGCATTCACTATTCCATGAAAACATTACCTTTTTGAAATGTTTACAATTTTTTTTGCGCGCTGCTGTGCACAATGCAAAAGAGACAAACAGTGGTCATCTGTAGCGCGCGGAACGATATCAGTCACCTTATGTGCACTTGTGAAGGAGAACTGGGCTACAGCTGACCTGGGTCTTCATTTTGCTTTAGACTTGGAACGATTTTAGATTAGATTTCACGTGCTTATATTTTTATTGGGGTCTATATTGGTGGCTGGTTTGTGTACTTTCACTCAGGGAGCTTTCTATGGGCAGCCAGAGGAGAAGCTCGTCTGTGACGACATTGCAGAATGTTGATGCTGATTTTATTGAAGACAACGAGGCGAGCATTATGCATTAACCTTTATTCACTACTTCTCAGCAGCAAACACTTCAAATAATCCGGAAAAAGAACACTAAACATCAAACAACAGAAAATAGAACTCCACAGTCCAATAAAAGCCTCCTTTCCACCATCTTCTTAATCTTTTGCTGCACTCGCCTATCAAGGTCCGTCTCTTTTGTCCAAAGTCAACAATTAATTCTCTGTAAAACAAAAATATAATTTAAACTTTTACTGCTCATTTTCACATTTCCTATTTATAGTCTAGAAGTAATCTTCCTTTAGTTAAAAAAAAAAAAACTCAAAACATACAGGGAGGGAGGGTGGGATAATGCTAGACTGCTTATCTTAAAAAAAAAATGATCCTCTATGGAGTGATACCTATGAGAATCAACATGTTATGGCAAGACAGGAGGCTAGCATCTGGCATGTTCAAAGCCTTTCAACACCTTTCTGGAAACATGATCTGAAACGTCCTAAACACTCACATTCTACCAGTCCGCTGCCTTAAAAACGTCTTCCATTCTTCCCCCATTCATAAAAACTGTACTAGCCAGTGCATCTCTAACTGAGGGTGCCATAAACAAAGACAAATCTATACCCGACACCTTTATCACTGACTTCACCCATCTAGCTATGGGAGCCATTGAAAAACCCCTGTACTGTCTCACATAAGAAATTAACAGTTGATTCCCTCCATCACTTATTCTCCAATAGTCCTGATTCATATTCCTTAAAAACACCTAACCACAGCGAATTTTGGGTAATCATCAATTCTTGGATAAAAAACATTCTATGATATATTCTTCGCCCTACTCCAAATTTCAAAATAACTAACTATGTGGTTGAAAAAATCTACTATTGATTTCCAAAGCTTTCATTTCTGAAACTCTCTTAAAAGAAATCAAACACAATAAATTTGCCAACTTCAATAACAATTCCTTTAAACCAAGATACTTATTATCTGGCCATTCCTTAATCAACTCATAGATCAGATCCACATCCCAAACTGATTCATATCTCGCTCGAGGTGACCTTGTCAACCGTATTCCCTTCATCACTTTACAAACCAAAGGACTCTTACCAGTTGACATACCCTGGCCCTAAAGAATGATCTGCTGCAATAACTGATCTGTAAAAATTCACGGTTCTGTAAGAAAAACCTCTCCTAAATATGTCTACTGAAACATTAGTACCTCATCAGCCACCACAAGATCCAAATCCTTTGCCACGCACCAACGTACGTAACCAGACACTCCATGTACTCTGTAGGAGGCTGGCTTAGTATATGGTGTTAACTTATGTAAATGTAGCACCCAGCACTAATCCAGGCAACCCTTATGGTGATTTTAGTGGTCTTAGACAACCTTAGAAAGCTCTCTAAGTGGTAGCTATGGAGAGCTGCCAACAGGCTAAGTCCAGAAGGAGTGTAAAGAACCTTGTTTTACCAGTACTAATCATACAGTGTAGGTTAAATGAAAAAGAACCACACAGTGCAGTTATAAATGTATGTATTTATTATAAACACTCACTAACACATTGCAATATCTCCTACCTGAAGATATAATCACAATACACACAATACTTTAGTAATAAAACACGTAAGTAGCACAAATAGACAGTGGTCTACAAGGTGAGACCAACCCATATACTAAGAAAGGGGAATATGACCCACAACCAAAGTCGAGACTGAATGCAGACCAAGTAGAAGAGCCGGGGACCCAATGAGCCACCCATGGTAAATACCCAGGAACCCCACAGAGGCCGTGTTCAGAGCAGAAACACGACTGTGTGCTCAATACAAGTCAATGTGTAAGGCGCGATTGCAGTTTTTAAGAAGAAGGACCCTTCCCTGAGGATCCTGAAGAAACCCTGTGGAAGATCGAAGGCGGGAGAGTCACCGCACCAGTGGTTACCCCGGAAATCAGAATACCTACACCAGGGAAGCCGGGTGCATAGGTGTGAAGTGGCGTTTAAAACCGCTGTAGACCTAAATGGAGGACTTCAGTGAAAATGCCGCAGGCGAAGAAGGTGAAAGAGTCCGGTGGAACTTACGCGGTGGATTCAAGATGAGAGGTACCTGCAAGCAGAGGGGACAGAGTCTATGCCAATCAGGAGTGACCAGGAAGCACAGGAGACGAATGCCAACTGATTTGACGGTGACCTTGGCCCTGCAGCTGTGCAGACAAGGCAACATTGTGTAAGACCAGGAGCTATTCACAAGGTGTCCCACGTTGGATGTCAAGAGCCAGGGGGTCGGTGTCCGTCGGAAACACCAACAAGCCTTGACAATGGCAACAAACATAGTAGACGAAAAAGTTTAGTGTCAGGACCAGCAAAGTCCAAATGACTTACCATGACCAGGTAAGTCAGAGCAGACCCCGAGCAAGCATGAAAGCCCACGCCAAAGAAGACCCTTGAGACGATCCATGGGCACAGGAGTTGCAAGAGGACCTCGGGCAGCTCACAAATGATGAAGGCCCACTGTGCAGAGGATGCGGTGAGGACAAGATCTTGGAAGAAATAGATGCTTGAGGCTGGAGCTGGAGCTTCTTGGAGCCCGAAGATCTCTGGTGAAGAGAGGCAACAAGCCTTGGCAACGGCAAGTCAACGCAGGTCACAAGGGTACTGCTCAAGTGGTTCTGAAGAGGGATACTGGCTTCAAACTTGCTGTGAAGACAGTACAGGCCTCGAGGGAGTTGCAGAACCACCATCTGAACCTTTTGGAGTCCATAGGATCAGGGCAGACTGGTCAGCTATGTTGTGATGCCTCCAGGTGCAGGGAAGTGACTTCTTCACTTCAAAGGAAGATTCCTTCGGGTGTCTTCGATGTACACAGGCCTGTAGAAGAACCTGTATGGAGCACAGACACAGACGACACAGAAGTCTGGCAGGACGATGAAACCAGCAGCAGCAGGAGTCTTCCCAATTGCAGTCTTGGTTCCCAAAGCGAAGTCCAGCAAAGTCCAAAGAGCACAGAATAGGATGAAGTGATTTCAGATCTGAATCTTGTCCAACGACGAATCTAAGGAACCACTCACAGGTAAGCCCCTCTAAGTACCTTAAGGAAAGGGTTGGGACAATTCAGAGGCCCCTACCACAAGAGGGGGCTGGACAGAGGGGAGGATACACCCCTGTCTTTTGTCCAGTTTCGCGCCAGTGCGGGCACCAACGGCTCCCTGAACTGGTTCCAACTGGAGAATGCAAGGAGAGCACCAAATATACCTTTCAAAGCAGTCTAGTGACGCTGGCAAGCACCCCCACCCTGGCCCAATACACTAAGTCCTGTCTGGGAGGTGGTTACACCTCCCTGTGACAGGAAACCTATTTTCCTGCCTATCTCTTTTCGAGCTTGACTCGGCAGCAGAAGGGCAGAATTGTGTCTCTGATCGACAGCAAATATAGTTTGCAGTCTTGGTCTGGGAGACTGGTGCCTGGAGCACTGAGGGCTTCCCGAAGGAGCACTACGGTGCATGGAATCATACCTCCAACACATTTTATGGTGTTGGGGTATGATTCCAACATGTTTGATACCAAACACGTCAGGGTTTGGTTACAGCCAGCTTAGAGTTAGCCATTGTGTAATGGCGCATGGCCCATCTATGTATCGTGACGGCTGATGCACTTACAATCCAGGAGAATGGACTCAATGGATTGCAGGGGTGTCCTGCTCATGCAGGGGCACCCTCACAATTATAACCGAGCACTCTGCCTTCAGGATTGAAAGGCCAGCCTTAAGGGAGACTTAAAGGTTTTAAGTGCAGTGACCTCAGATATAAGGAAACCTATATCTGTTGTAAGTAGTGCTAGCACCAGCTTACACAGGTTGCAATGGCAGGTCTGTAGTCACAATTCGGGAGGTCACCGCATGGGTGGCATAATACACGCTTCAGCCCTTCGGGGACCTTTGGTGTACCTAAGCCCTGGGTACCATATACTAGGGACTTACAAGGGTACAGCAGTAACCAATCTCCCAAGTACTCCCCATGATCCAATTTAGGGAAGAAGCACAGAGACTGGGGTCCTGATTAGTAGGATCTCAGTCAGACTAGTCAGAAAAACCTATTTAAACCAGCACAAAGTGGGGGTAACCATGAAAGCAGATCCTACTTTCCTACACGCTCCTGAATCCTTTCCGCATTCCTGGAGCCCAAGTGTCATTAAACATTTCTGAAGCTGCTCCTGAAAGATCTGTGAATCTGCCTGTTTTCCTGGTATTTTTTAGATTAGGTTGAGAGAACCCGCCTCCACCAATGGATGTTCTAATCCTTCTACTCCTCCCAATAACCCTTTGCAAGCTCTTATTAACATGTAACATTTTCCATTTTAAACAGAACCGAAGTTTCCTAGATCTGAGAACTGAAACTGAGCAAGGCAGAAATCCATGCTCTCATCTCCAATGTATATGCTCTTCTCTCCCCATCAAACTCCATACAACACCTGTTTCTTGTCCTGAATACACCGCCCCCTCATCTTATATTGCTTGAATCTGCCTCCAGAACAAAATCTGACATCGTCCCAAAAATCGCTCAACTATTCCATGCCTCCAAATTCCCCAACACCATCTTAATTTCTCTCCTGCTTCTTTGGAAATAATCATATAGTTCCCATACAATAAACCTTTCGCATAGACCTGAAGTCTTCAAACGCTGCAAAGTTCTGTAATGCAGTGGTCCTGGAAATACTGCTTGAATCAAAGAAGTCAACAGACCTTTCACACGAGCCAACTCTCTCAACTGTACCTGTTCTTTCTTCAAAACCAATTTCACTTTTATCTTTTTCTTTGGAGGTAAAAGCTGTACCTTCACGGTATCGACTACAAAGCCTAAAAACTCCAAATTCTGAATCGGTACCAAGACTTACTTCTCCTGATTTATGATAAAACCCAAAGACTCCAACTACTTCTTCACCAAATACATCTGAGATCTTAAATTAGCTGCATGATGATTAATAATCAGAATATCATCCAAAGGAATTATCATTTAAATTCCTCACTCTCTTGAAAAACCTACTACCAGTCTCATCACCTTCATAATCTAACGATAATCTGAATGGAAGGCACTTGTAACTGGTACAACTGACCATTCCAACTGAATTGAAAACAGCACTGACTTTCTGCAGCTATTCAAAAATGGTAAAGTAAGCATCTACCTTCTCCATCCAATCAGATTCTTCAAAAACATCTCTCAATAGATGTTTCCCCTGCATTTTGAAATGCCTGTATGTCAAAAAATAATTCAAATCTTGTAAATTTATCACCGGTTGTGAACCCTTGTCATTCTTTTCCATAAGAAACAGAGTGCTTACAACCCCAATCTGATTGTTGTCCATTTTTATAACTGCAACCTTCTCTAACATTAATTTGATCTCCTTGCTCACCACTTCCTCCAAATCTTGCTTGAAACAAACCCCTCTTGGCTCTTGTACTTGCTGTGGCTCTGAAATGAACTCTATTTCGTAACCTGCCACAACAGCAAACACACACAGATCCTTTGTAATAAGACTCCATTGCTCTAGATGAAATCTTAACTTTCCTCTCACTTTTTTCTGGCTAAAAGTAATGTTGATACTCACCTGTTCCTGAGACAACAGTCTCTTCTTGACCTTGCGATGGTCTCGCTCTGGTCTCTCTTCCTCTTTGTGATAAAAATCCAGAACTTCCCCGGGTCCATCTAAATGCTCCTCTGCCTGAGCCTTGGTACTAGAAAAGCCACAGGAATATCGTCGACACCCACTGTACTATTGTTTTTATATCACTTCCTCCTAATACCTCCCTTTCATCAAGAACGCTTTATAAACTTCAAATATGACTAACACACTAAAATGTAACGTTTACAATCTTTATTTTACTTAAAAACAGGAAAAAAGGGCCTTTTCCTTCACAATCATCAATTTTGTTAAAGAAATAGGGCTAAAGCTCTGTTCCAACATGGCCGCGAGAGAAACCGCAATATAAAATCCCTAGACGCATGCGTGCGGGATGATTGCGGGGAATGAGCAATTCCCCGCAATCAGGTTCTTGGCCTCGAAAATAGCATCAATCTGCACGTATCCTCCGTCTCGGAACGCCGAACGCGCTTCCGTGTTGACACGCGTTCGGCATTCCGAGACGAAGGATTTTTATGAAACACAGTAGCACTAAAACGAGTAGATACATACGTGCAGATTGACGCTATTTTCGAGGCCAAGAATGGATTTCATTGCTGCTCCGTGAGGAAGGGCCGTCAGTATGCCCGAAATGCATTGGAGTATATGACAGCAATGATGTCACAGTAAATATATGTGATAATGAACATGAATTATTGAATGAAAGATGAATTCAAGAAATATATGAATAAAAACAAGAATTAACTCAAATTCAAATCAGTGTGGAATCCTCATTTTCCAAATAGAGGAGATTAACTTGTGTGCCCAAGGGGGTGCGACTAATGCACCATTGGAAGCACGTTGTTTGTTAACATGTGGACTGGGGAAAAAAGTTGGCCACACAAACTGCTGGCTGATGGACACAGAGGAAAGAGTTACAGCACTCACATTATGAGTGCATTTCCACAGCTGATGGCTTAGTTTTGCTTGCCTGTTATGCACTGAAGAGGAATAAAAGGCGGATATACTGTTGACGCTTTCCATTCAAAAAGGGGCCGATCCGCAGGCCCAGGGGGGAAAAAGTAAGTGAATCCAAAAACAGTGCTAAAAATAATGTACCAAAAAAGGCTCTGCTTGTCTTTTTTTATGATTAGATTAATTCAGAGACTGTAAGAAAAGTTATATCGGCAATGTAGCAAGCCAAAAAACTAATGTATTACAGAAAATTAAAAAGAAAAAAATAGCATTTCAGTTAAATAAATAAACATGTCCCGCATCAGGGAGTGACATTGTGTGCTCATAGGAAGATAATTTCTGCCAAGTAAGAATTCTAAAATAATAAAAAGCCAATGTGCGAATATACATAAAAAACACACATAAACAAATGTCTTCTAGCTAAAAGAACTCCAAACGAAAAATAGAAGTGCAGGCTAGTAGAGATCTTTGCAAAGTGAAGTACCGTATTTTCCGGCGTATAAGACGACTTTTTAACCCCTTAAAATGTTCTGGAAAGTCGGGGGTTGTCTTATACGCCGGGTGTGAAATTTGAGAGTATGTTTTCATGCGTTTTTACATAGCGCGGACTTCACCCGAAGGTGTCAGACCGCTTCTCAATAGGAAATGGTGCATTGCAGGAGGAAAAAGTGACATATGTGCAAGTAGAGGTACGGTATAATACTGCAATAAATGGAGGGCACTCAAACACAAGAACTAACGTTACGTAGGCGATGGGGGCACTGTGGAAGTATCAAAAGCAAACCCACTGAAAGCGGATTTGAAAGAGGGAAATAAATTACAGTTACGGTACCAGTAATCTAACAATACTAATGTGGATAATGGCAAGGTACAACACAGGGAAGTGGGGGGCACATCTGGTGAGGACATTCTATGATCCAATATGACAGCATTCACATTACATTTTGAATTGATTTTGGATGAAATGCCAAAGAAAGGATATCAAGTACCGTAAACCAAATATCAGAAAGAATGCTTTGGGTGCAAATCTTATGCACAATTCTCCAAATGGCTATGCAGGACTGCGTTGGAAGTGGGGGTAGTCTTATACGGCGAGTACAGCACTAAACCTACATTTTATCAAGAAAAGTAGGGGGTCGTCTTATACGCCGGGTCGTCTTATACGCCGGAAAATACGGTAAGGGAAATGAGAACTCTTTGCAAAAATGTAGCCTTTTTATAATGAATGACACAATGTACTTATACAGAAAAATATTGTGACATTTTAAAATACATATAGGTAATGCGAAATTGTTACTTTAAATAATAGACATTTCTTTTGCTTTCAGTCTAGTTTCATGTTCTTGTTAATATGTAAGCACTCATTATTAATGTATCTTTTCAACAGAAGTACAATATCAACTTTAAAATGCTATTAAAAAGATACAGTGATGAGCAGGACCACCATATTAATTCACATTACTTTCTGGTTTACAAAGAGAGACACCGTGCACATTGTTTTGTCAAACAAGTACATTTTTAAATCTATTTGCTTTTTTAGTACTACCTGCATAGTACTTCTATTAAAAAGCCCAAACATACATTGTTACAAATTCACCGACTGCTGTATCCATTGCTCTGCAAGCTGAGAAACTACCTGTTTTATGGCTGTAACATGAAGTGTTTGAGGAGTTCTGTGAAGCTGGTTCTGTGGAGATATATATATATATTCACTGAAAAAACCACAGGTTTCAGGAATGTTATAGTTAGTTGGACATTTCACTCATAGAAAACCATAGAAATTCCCCTATTATAGTTAGTTGAGCCAACTATAAACTTGCACCCCGCAATGCACTGCTGATGACATCACATATTACATCATTCATGACATGGTCAGTGACATCGCTGATTACATCTCAAATGACATCACTGATGACATCATTGATAACATCATCCAGTGACTATGTGTTTCTATAAAATGTAAATATGTTTTATATATATGCCAAGGTGTATTGAAGAATGAATGGGTGTATAAGAGTCAGGATGGATGAAACCCAAATTCTGGACAATTTAACTGGCCCAGGACTATTTTATTGGCATGGGCAGTATCAGACAATGTACTTTCTGCCTCTTGTTAGCTAATGCCATGCTGTACACTGCAGCAAGTAGATCAGTGACCCAAACATAAATGCATATAGGATGAGAAGATCCTCTCTCTTGAAGTAAGTGCACATTTTGTCTCATTGGTGTGTAGCCTGACCTGCTATTGTGTTAAAAAAAAAATATTTTACTCATTTAACAAAACAAACAATAATACACACGCAATAGGCTCTGGCATTCAACACGAATACCGTATCACTGTCTCGCTTCTCCCGGTCCCCCCTCAGACGGCCATCAGTACTCAGTGAAACCCCTCGAAGTATCTCTTCCAAAGCTCCAGGGTGTGGTCCCCCTCATTGATAACATTGGCATGCTAGAGGCTCTTCTCCTGATATTACGCTTAAATCATTCATGAAGCCGTGCTAGGACCTCCAGTTCCCCCAGACTTTCTCAGATTTCCTGGGGCAGCCTCTGCTTTCATACACTACTCCCTCCTACTCCATGCAGCGATTCATACCCACCATCCACATGGCTGTCATGGGCAACCCCTACCCCCCCACCTCAAGTCTGGCCAGGTCGCTCTTGGCAACGACAAAGTCCAGCATACAAAACTGAAATTGGTCCCTTGGAATATCCAAATCATTGGGTAGGCCTAATACAATCAATAGATGCATCTTGGAAATGACAATGTCGAGCACCACTTCCAATTCTTTGGCAACGGAAGTCCAATACTGTCTGATCCCTAGACAGCCACTGATCATCTAGAGGAAGGTCCCTTCATCTGTGTTGCAGCAAATGCACAACAGGCTCTCTGCCCTTCCCATTGTATGGAGGCGGAACCTGTTGAAGTAGGACCTACGTAGAACTTTGAACTGGATCAGGGGAGTCGAGGCCTGACAGCAACCTCTCTTGAGTTCATCAATGCTGCTCTCCAGTCCACATCTGCCTCCCATGTCTCCTACTGTTTCCCCAGATTTTCCAGAGTATTGTTTATTATTGTGCGGTACAGCCAGGAGAGCGACTTGTGGGTAAATGTGTCACCCAGGACCAACTTTCTAGCGAAGAACGATCTTAAGATCCATCCAGCACCTGGTCCCTCCGCAGGGCATGTGTCAGTTGAAGGTATCTGAACCGATGTGTCTCGACCAGGGCATATTTTGCTACAATGTCTCAAAGAGCATAAAACTACCCCCAATAACTACATACCCTAGTGTTTCAATCCCAATACGCTCCCAACCATGGAAGCCAATGAGTTTCCCTGTATCAGACAGTGTGGTGGCCTTCCAAAGTGAAGTAGCTCAGGGCGGCTGTGGCGTCATCCCAGGCCCGCAAAGCAGATCTTGTCAGCCCGGCCCCCCCACCTCCCCTCCCAGCTATCTGTTCATAGACATAGTGAACATGGGTTGCCCTCTCCATGTCTTTCCTCTCTATCCTATAGGTGGGTTCATTACATGGGCTGTGACCCTATTCCTTAATTATGTGTAACAGAGTAGCCCTGTGGTTTGCTCTAATATCCGGGAGCGCTAGTTTACCATTATATGCAGATCTATAAAGGTCTTAAGAGCTATTCTCCGGTTGACCCCAATCCCAGAGAAGGATGTAGAGTGTAATGTCCACCTTATCGAAGTAGGCACCTGGAATAATAAACGGGATGTCCTGTAGGATATATAGCAGCTTGGGCAGCATAAACATTTTGTACAGGGCCGCTTTGCCCATAATCATCAAGGGTAGCTTACGCTATTTGTCTGAAAACTCCGCCAGCAGCACACTGTCCAGGTTCAGTTCTAAAATACCTGTTGCAGTCCCTTGTAATATTGATGCCGAGATATTTGAAACTTGTCCTAGTCAGGTGAAAGTCTATCCCTGCACCATCCAGCCCTCCCAGCGCCCCAACTGGAGAATTACAGAGGACGGGCCATTGTTCAGCAGAATGAGAGGCCCCTTATATTTATGTTGTTACATACTTACCTTGACTTCTACAATTGTGATTAGATTGGGAGTGTAGAGAAGAATGGTTTTAAATAAGTCAATTATTAGTTAGTACAATGGGATCAGCCTTGGATCTCTTTAGAAAGGGGTCATAATTATATACTTCAGTATATCCCAAATATTGCATTCAAGAAGGACCCATTATAGTGTGTTGTGATGTTTGGCCATGTTGCGAAAATTTCCTCGATATGTTTCTCTGGGTATTACTCTACTAACAGTTTGCATCAACACCTTGTCTCTGACTATGGGTGGGTTTGTACCTATGCGGCATTTTATATTTTTATGTAGCTTTTATGAATACCCCCGAAAACGCTATCTGGTGACACTTTTAAAAAATCTTAATTTTACTCAGATCTGACCGGCTTTGATGTACTTACAACTTTTGCACAATGATAGTAATCTCCATGTTCTTGAATTTTTTTAATTAACTGTTAAATACAGAAAATGAATGGATTTGTAATGGTTTTTACTCAATGAAATCTTATTATGAAATTGTTGGTACAACTTGGACTAATTATGTATTTTTCTGGGTTGTATGAAATGACGAATTATACCTTTGCACCTCGTATCCTGCTATGATATGTTGTTTTGTAAAATAATTATGCATCTTTTGTATTATTGTATTTGCACTTTTGTGGTTTTTGAACAAAAACCGAAATAAAGTTTTATTTTATTGATACCCATCTATGACTGTAGTGTATGTGGGCATAAGGGCAGGTATAACCAGTTTGGTCAGAGTTTCTTTTAGCTATGATCTCTTGAATATTCAGTCAAAAAATCTCACCAGGAACTTATAATGTTGTTCAACAGCATATATGGTGTTTATCTTGGTTTAATGTTTTATTGGTTCTTGAACATACCTCCCACTTAATTACATTTATGATATGCAGACTGACATAATCTTCACTCTTCAGGAAAATACCATTTGAATGATTATTGCTGAACGTAGAGTTACAGATCCTCCGGCGTAAGTGTAAGAACTTGTCTTTGGAGAGCGAAGGCAGGCCTGAATAATAAACATGTTTCACCCACTTGAGGCTTGCAGAATTAAGCTGAAGCTATCAATAAATCTGCATCTATATGGATATGGTCATGGTGGCCGAAAAAGCCACAAATGTTCACAGAGGATGCCCTAAAAAATGGGAGAGAATGTGGGTAAATGGAATAACATTAAAGGAGATATATGTGCCCCTCCGACAATGGGTTCGGTCTAAGACGATGAGGAGTGATGGAGAAGTTGTTTATTCACTATAAATGATACAATGTATGCCAGATGTACGATGTACTTACGTTAGCAAAGGAATATGATGGAAACTGTAATCATATGAACATGAGGAAGATGGCGGCCGGATAGGAGTCCCCGGCTGTGAGCTCCGCGCTCGCCGCGCACAAGACAATGATCATGGACAGCTAGACGAACAGGAAAAAAAACGTAGTAGATCACTTCTCAAATACCTCTCTATCAGGGGATGGGTGCACGAGATGCTGAGACTTTTCATGCAGCATACGGCGGTCCCTGGGCAGCAGCATCGGACGCCAACAGAGGTTGCCGGAGCATTGTTGCAGGATTGTCCTTCCGCTTCCGGGGCATAAGCGGCAGTGACAGCCACAGCAACAGCAGTAACGCGGACGAGGCACTCTTCCCGGCCCTGAAACAAACACCGTCCCGGGTGAGGAGCAGAGGCAGAGGCACTGCTGAGCTGATACAGAACCGGATAAACTCGGCAAAATCGGAGACAAAGATCACACGCTGCAAAGAAGGAGACTACGAGATCGTAAAAGGGAGAAGGCTGCTCACCAGGGCTTGGGTGCAACAGGAATCCATGAGCAAGGTACAGGGGAGGGTCGGAGGTGAGGGAGTGACTGTACTTGATTTACTTGTGGGCTGTGGGGGAAATAAGGTCACAAAGAGCAACAGTGGAGATAAAAGGGGGAAGGGAGAGAGGGAGAAAGAGAGGGGCTCTGAAGTAGAAACGGAAGTGGATCCAAATATACCAAGTGCTCCTGAAATAGAGAGGAAGTCACTCAAATTAGACTCAGACTCTGGAGCTAGGAGCAAAGGAAGCCCGATAGAAGGAATAGAGGACGGAGCAGGGAGCAAGCGAAGGTCCAGCTACTGCTTAAGAAATAGGCAGTTCTCCAAACAAGTACTTCCAACCAAACAAACAGTTATACCTAAGGTCACAAAAAGAAAGCAAACCACCAAACTTCAGCAGAAAAAGGACAAAATCGTTAAAGCAAAAGACCAGACAGAGCAGATAATTAAAATAACTCCCTCTCTCAGATCCTTTTTTAAAATACAGCAGCAAGCTCAAGTAGGGTGTGAACTTCCAAATATTCTTAACCACCCTAACCCCAGAGAAAAAACTATCCCCCCAGTCGCAAATACAAATACGAACCTAAAAAACGCCACTATACCCACTATACCCCCTGTTAGCTCCAAAATCACCAACGGAACAAAAGGGAGTGAAAAACCTCAGGGAGAGAAACAAGAAACAATAATCTTCAAAGACCCACAAATGGAGGAGTTGGGAGATATCAACATGCCTAACTCCTCTGGTACTAGCATACCGCAACATGAAAAACCAGTGGCAACAGAGCCTTTCTCCATGGTAGAACAAACAGAGAAGCTTTTGGAAAAATTCATGGACAAAGTCCTAGGAGAAATGAGAGAGAAATTCGCAGTCTCAGAGGCTAATCAGAGCAAGATACAAGAGGTATGTGAGACTTTGGAACAAAAAATGAACGCCCTCGGAGAAAGAGTGGCCGTAGTTGAATCAGTGGTGGAAGATCTCGGCAAGAAAATTGACACAAACCAGAAAGAAATAAGAAAGCTAAGAGAAAATGAAAAAAGCATGAGTGAGAAGCTAGAATCGCTAGAAAACCAGGCGAGAAGGAATAACCTAAGGGTCCTTAATGTACCGGAGAACCTGGAGGGTACGGACATCAAAAAATGTATTGTTTCTCTTTTTGAAAAACACTTCTTATGGGTCAAGGAAGTCAATCTTACTGATGACATACAGAGGGTACATCGTGACCCTTTCAGGAAAAACAAAGACAGGAAGACACCGAGAAAGATCCTGATAAATTTTAAAACATATACACTGAAAGAAAGACTACTAAGTGAAGGTTTAAAACATGGCACTTTGAAAGAGGACAACTGGTCCTTCAGGATTCGCTCAGACATGTCCAAGACTACCCAAGACAGACAATGGGAGTTAGGACAATATATGCAAGAACTAAAATCTCTTGGAGCCAATGTCCAGATGAAATTCCCCGCCGCATTAAGGATCATGTGGAAAAATAAAATGCACAACATTAGAGACCCCAGAGAGGTAGAAACCTTTATTGAGCAAATAAAAGATCAACTACGAGCTGAATCAGAATCTCAAGCAAGATGAATACCATAATTTCTAGGCGAAGCAACGAGCTCGAATAGGGCGTAGAATACCGCCCCAAAAGAAGAAGGGAGGCTTCCTCAGGGTGGGAAACAATGAACCTCACAAAAAAACACAAATATCGCAAAAAAAGAATGCACGGGTGGGGAGCAAAATAGGGAAAAAAATAGAAAAAATGTCCTCAGCGCTCACAGTAAAAGGAACTATCGGGACCCATAGAACACGGGAAAAAACACGATACCCCTAACAGGAATGGCGACAAAATCTAAACAATTCAAGGTACTCTCTTGGAATGTTAATGGACTTAGGACACCCAGCAGAAGGAGAAGGATTCTTGAATACCTGAAGGAAGTAGACAGCGAAATAATTATTTTACAAGAAACGCACCTCCTAAGCACGGAATGGGACCAAATAATGAAAAATCTTAAATGGGTTGACACCTATGTTTGCACAAATCAAGATTGCAATATCAAAGGCATAATAATAATTCTTAAAAAAACACTTAAAGCCAAAATAGAGCACAAATCAGTTGATAACAAAGGAAGATGGGCCTTTATTAAAGTAAGAATATATGAAAACTCCTTTACCTTGGCAGGATATTACGGTCCAAATGTAGACGACCCAACTCCCTTACAAAAACTCTATACAGAACTACTATCGACAACTGCTCCGATAATACTAGGTGGTGATTATAACATTTTGATAGATCCAAGCCAAGACAGACATCCCCCAGGGAAACAATCAAATCTACCTAAAATGAGAGAATGGTTAGGTAATTATAAAAATGACCTGGGTTTGCTAGATATGTGGAGAGAGAAAGGAGACAAAAAATATCCTTACACCTTCCACAATAAAAAACTTGGCCACAGATCAAGAATTGACTACTTCTTAATAAATGGAGCACTACGAGACAATGTCAAAAATATAGAACATTTACCAGAACATCTATCTGATCATTCGGCGGTCCAACTAACCATACAAATAACGAAAAACAATATGCAATCAAGATGGACGGTTGACCGCACAATATTATTAGACCCACAGGCAGCAGAAGAATTAGAGTCAACAACAGTTAATTTTTTTAAGGAAAACCAAACTGGCACATCAAAACAAATCACCTGGGACACATATAAAGCGGTTATTAGAGGAAAGATACTAAGCATGGGTTCCCACAGAGCCAGAACCGCAAAATCAGAAATTGGAGGTATGGAAAACGATATTAAAGAACTTGATCTTAAGATAATGGCGGAGAACACTTCAGATGTAAAAGAATCGTTAGAGAAACAAAGGCAACAACTAAAGGAAAGACTGGTAAGTCTCCTGGAAAACAAAGTAAAGACTAGATGGGAAGCCAGTAAGTTATCTAATCATGAATATGGAGAAGGATGCGGAAAGCTGTTGGCTTGGAAGACAAAAAAAGAGCAAACTAGAAACAAAATAATCTGCATTCAACAAAACAATAGAAACGAAACTGAGGACTCCATAATAATGCAGGAATTCGCGAAGTTTTTCTCCAACTTATATAAGGAAGACATAAACCCCACAGAGGAACAGATTCAGAAGTATCTAGACCATATACCGCTTCCACAACTAACGGAAATGGAAAAAGAAGAACTAAATGAAGATATCACAGTAGAAGAGGTTAGAACCATCATAAAAGGCCTAAAAAAAGGTAAAGCAGCTGGCCCGGATACCTTACCTAACGAGCTCTACCAAATTCTAAGTGACTCTCTGGTATCACCACTAACAGAACTACTTAATCTAATATACAAAAAAAGAGATAAAATTCCAGATTCTTGGAACGACGCAACAATTAGCATAATCTTAAAACCAGGAAAAAATCCAGCAATATGTGAGTCATACAGACCCATCTCACTACTCAACTGTGATTATAAAATATATATGCAGGTAATGGCGAAAAGACTAGCCGTGATAATGACAAATCTGATAAATCCTGATCAAAAAGGTTTTGTAAAAGGTAGACAAATACAAGAAATCACACATGAACTCTTTGCTGCAATTGATATAGCCATCGCAGAAAAAGTCCCACTAACCATAATCACCTTCGACGCTGCCAAAGCGTTTGACAGAGTAAACTGGACATTCCTTAACAAAGTCATTAGTAAATATAATCTAGGGGGAAATTTCGGTAGCATGGTGGCAGAGATATATACCAAACCAAGGGCTAAGATATTAGTCAATGGGAATCTTACAAGCAATATTGACATACAAAGAGGGACAAGGCAAGGATGCCCACTGTCACCCCTGCTTTTCAATTTATATATTGAAGCCCTTGCAGCCTCTTTAAGAAACCATGCCACAATAACCCCTTTTCAACATCAGGACTGGTCTAAAAAGGTGGCACTATATGCCGACGATCTGATGATTTTTACAAATGACTATAAGAGCTCTGCTGCTGCAATAGAGTCCACAATAGCCAAATTTGGAAGAGTATCAGGATACCTGACAAATCAAGAAAAAACAGAGGCTATGAGCTGGAACGCACCCGTCAATAACCCATACACAAAAGAAAAAATAAAATACTTAGGTATCACATTGGTGAAAGACATAGAAAAAATACCTCAGATAAATCTGAATAGAATCGCCATTGAAACCACGAAATTACTCAAAGTATGGGATGGGCTACCTCTTAGTTTCCTGGGGAGATCAAATCTAATAAAAATGTCTATTGGGCCCAAATTTACTTATCTCTTCAATACAATCCCATTGGAATTCAAGAGAGACGCCTTGAAGAGGATTCATGGTGAAATCACAAGTTTTATTTGGTCATCGAAAGGAACAAGAATATCATGGAAAAAATTAAGGAGAGGAAAGCATGAAGGGGGAATAGCAAGTCCTGATCTTATTGAATACTGTAAGGCATTCCAATTTAAAAATATGAGACCACTTCTAAAGAGCTCCCAGTTTTACCCTGACTACCTGCAAAATATGACAGGCAGACGTGATCATTTCCTATATAAATTTGGACACCCAAAATTTTTCAAAAAGATAAAACTGAAGATATTAATCAACGCAGTAAAATTATGGTACCAAGTTAGAAGCACTTTAAACATACCATATTATAGCTCACAGGCCCCCATCTGGGATTCACCAGGCACTCCAGAATGTTTAAAAGACTCTTTGGCCCTACCTTTAAAGGAAAATGGAATTGTAAAATGGGGTCAACTGATGGCAGGAAACATCATAATCCCCTGGAACCAAATAGCTATAAATACAAACGAAACAGTGTCCAAATTTAAGTACTATCAATTGACAAGCTGGGCAAAATCGATCACAGATAAGAAAGAAGGAAATGAAAACATGGAGAAAGAAATGCTGAAATCTTCCCCAATAAAAAAGGAAATATCTAGGTGGTATTGGGCTTTAATCACAGCAGGGGAAGAAGATGTACAGATTCCAGAAGCATTATGGAGGAAAGACATACCTGACGTAGATATATATAACATTTGGACAAAATCATTGGAAAAGTGTTGGTCCCACATAAAACCAGCCGCACTGAAGAGAAATCATCTTTTCACAATGCACAGGGCATATTGGACCCCAAAAAAATTATCTAAATTCAAAGGAACCACCGTCAAATCTTGCCCAAAATGCGGACTGGAAAAGGCAAATGATCTACACATGTTCATAGACTGCCCCATGATAGACACCTTCTGGAAAGAAGTGGGTAAGATGATATCACTGGTTTTGGGAAAACAAGTAAATGTAAGTATAACTCTTATTATCTTTGGGATCAACATAAATAACGAATGGGGTAAGTTAACAAAAAACCAAGAAAGCTTACTGTTTGTACTGATACTTCTGGCTAGACGTCAAATTTGTATTAATTGGATTAAACCAACACCACCACAGCATCGGGATTGGCTAAACTCAGTAATAAAAACTAATAGAAATGACAGACAAGGGAAACCGGGTAAAAGGTTTAAATTTTGGGAAATCTGGGAAAACTTTTATAATATGGCATAGAAATCTTAACGAGTGAATGTGGTCTCGAAAAACAAAGTCCAATGATTAAAGCGGAGACAATAATTCAGACTGGAATAATTCCCGTCGAGTAGCCAGGAAGGCTAGCTCATCCCACAAAAACAGAATTATTGATTATGATAAAGGTCACAGGAGTTCCCAAATCCTAAAAACACCGGAAATGAGAAACACCCCTCTTCAGATAGACCAATAAGGGGCCGCGAAGGTACAGAAGGTTTGGATGGAATGGGCTCCCGAGTAGAACCTTACACATATAAGTCGCAAAATGAGGACAAAAAAATAAAAAAAATAAAAAAAAAAAACATATGAACATGCCAGCCAGTAATGGTCATTGTAGCAAGTCTTATATTCAATAAAAAAAAAAAAAATTTAAATAAAAATTAATCTGCATCTGATGTACTGGAGAACCTGAAAAAAAGAGACTCATAAAGATATGTTCTGACCAGTCTATCCAGAAGGTCTCCTTTGTCCACTGAGAAGTGGAAATTTGACCTCTGGCCAAAACGTCTAAATGAAACCCAGTGCTGAAGATTGATTTAAACAATAATGTTTAGTATTTCTTTAAGTGCTATGTGACGTTTACTGCACATTAACAACTCCAACGAGAAGAGCGGCAAAAAAGGATATGTTGCCACTGAGAGCCCAATCCCGTTTTTCATTGGACCCTCCATAGGGAACATCAAGATGGTGTTGTCAATGCAAACTCAAGTAAACTCTAGCTAGAGAAGTGGAAGGAAAGATTATAGTACCAGTGTGATCAGTTTCAACTCCAACAGGATTTGTGAAGTTGTGCAGCCAGGACGTCTTTCACTCCCAGAAGGATCAGTTTATCGTGACATAAACCTGATAGTTGGGAGACCCAAATACCTCTTTATCTCATCTTGGGAAAGCCTTCTGGTGCACCCTTGTAAAATATTCAGACAAGATGTTGAATATCATGAACTGTTGCCCAATACCTGTCTACTAGGTTCCTCACGTCTAAGGGGATAGAATGGTAAGAAGCTGAATGCCCAGGAGAATGGATCTGCAAGACAAAGTGTAACATGGTGTGAAATTTCTTATGGAACATATGGTGATGAGCTGAGTATTATTTCAACACAACCCCATGAGGGATGTTGAAAAAAAAGTGCAACATGGTGTTATGTCCCTCGGCCTTTTGGGAATGCAGAAAATCACCCTAAAGGACCTGAAAAATAAGTGGAGAGCAGTGCAACGCAATGCGTTAGAATCTCATGAAGAAAAGCAGTGTTCGGTCAATTTTTTGCGGTTTTATGATACAGAAATACCTGGTAGGTTACCAAAACTCCCGGCTTTGACTGCTCACAAAACTCTGGGACATGCAAGGTCTGCTATTGTCAAGAGTCCTAGATCAACAATTGTTCTCTCCCATGCAGTAAAAGACAGGGACCTCTGGTGAAATAAGACGACTGCCACTCTTTCCTGGGTCTTGATGAACAAATGGGAAACCAGATTCAGACACCAAGACTTGTTATGTTATGTTATGTTATACAGGTATTTTGTATAGCGTGCGGCTACTCGAAAGAGTGTCCCGACGCTTTGAATTGCACACTAATCTCATAACACAACAGGGAAAATGAAAATAAGCAGAAAAAAAGGGGAACCTAATAGGACCTGAAACTAAGAAGTGAAAAGCCAAGTTTTAAGCCCCTTCCTAAAGGCCAACAAGTTAGGAGTGCTGCGCAGGGACACAGGCAGTTTGTTCCACAGCTGAGGCGCTAAAAGTTTGAAGGAGCGGCCACCAATGCGCGCTCTCTTCACGCGGGGCACTGCAGCAAGAAACAAGACTTCAGACCTAAGCGACCTGGCCGGAAGGTAAAAGGACAGCCTTTTCTGAAGATATTTGGCTCCGGAGGTGTGCAAGGCTTTGTGTGCCAGGGTGAGAGTTTTAAAGACTATCCGCTTCCGGACAGGAAGCCAGTGCAGAGCCTCCAAGAGGCCCGAGGCTCTGGCACGGCGAGATAGTCCAAAGATAGCACGTGCTGCCGAATTCTGAACAACCTGTAATCGTTGAAGCAGGTATTCTGGCAGGCCGAGATAGAGGACGTTGGAATAGTCTATTCTCGAGCCTATGATCGCCTGCACCGTGATCTTCCTGTGTTCCTCCGATAACAAGGGAAGGAACTTGCGAAGCATCCGGAGTAAGCCAAAGCAGGTGCCAGTGAGACCGATTACCTGCGAGCGTAGTGTGAGGCCATTGTCGATCTTAATCCCAAGGTTTTTAGCTACCTGGGATGAACTTGCTGGTGGAAACATGTTTTCAGGCCACCACACTTTCCAATCCGGGTCCGAGCTGCACCCAAAAAAGAGGACCTCGGATTTATCCGAGTTGCACTTGAGGCTGTTATGATGGAACCACTGAAACACAGCCTCAAGGCAACCCTGGATCCTACCTCCATCGAAGTCCGCACCTCTCTCACAGGTGAAGAGGAGCTGGGTGTCATCGGCGTAAGAAACGATCTGGGCCCCAAAGGACTCCGCCAGAGCCGCCAGAGGGGTCATGAAGATATTAAATAGAGTTGGACTCAGGACAGAGCCCTGAGGAACTCCGACACCCAATGGCGACATCTCGGCGGAGCAAGCAGCAGCCCAGACCGTTTGTCGACGGCCTGCCAGGAAAGATCGAAACCACTGGAGCACCGTCCCTCGGAGACCAATCTCTGAGAGTCTAGCAAGCAGACCCTCATGAGGGACGGTGTCAAAGGCCGCCGACAGGTCTAACATCACCAGCATCGCTCTCCCACCCGAATCCAGCACCTCCTTTATCGCCTCCGAGACTTCCAGGAGGGCTGTTTCGGTGCTAAGATTGGCGCGGAAACCCGACTGGGTAGGGTGCAGTAGGTCGTGGGACTCCAGGTAATCGGCAAGCACCTTATGCACGTGCTTTTCAATGACCTTCGCAAAAGCCGGCAGGAGCGAAATAGGTCTATAATTCGCTAACACCTCCACATCCAGACCCGGCTTTTTAAGCAGGGGAATAATCATTGCCTGCTTCCAGGACTGGGGAACCACACCCTGTGCAAGAGAACAATTCAGCAGGGGGTTCACAAGTGGATTAATAACAGCTACCATTTTGGCCAGAAATTTTGCGGGGCAGGCATCCCGAGGGGAACCTGACTTTAGTCCCGCCATCAGGTCAAATGAAGCAGTCAGCGAGAGAGGAGGGAAAACTGCCAAGGCCACGCCGGCGTTCGGTTGGGTAACAGCGGCATTCTCCGCCCGACCTGGCACCTCAGGCTCCAGCACAAGGAAGGAGTCCTGGATCCGCTGGATCTTAGAGGTGAAGAAGTCCGCAATCGCCCTGACCCAAGACGCAGGAGGGGGGGGGGTCTGAGCAGGTGCTGCGCGAGAGGTTGTGAACTCCCGCACAATGGCGAAAAGCTCCTTACAGGAGTTGGAAGCGGCTTCAATTTTTCTAGCGAAATAAGCCTTCTTCTCCGCGAGGATGTTCCGATGGTACGCTTTCGCCAGAGACCTGTAGGTGACTTTCGCCGTCGCGTCGTATTTCACGCGCCATGCTCTTTCCGCTACCTTGCATTGCCGACGAGAGGCCGCCAATGCTTCCGTAAACCAAGGGGCAGAAGCCCCTTTTTCGGGTTTACGGGGGGGTCTCAGAGGAGCAAGATCATTAAGCCTCTCTGAGAGCCAGACCTGCAGACGCTCCACATCCTCCTCTAAGTTCCCCGTTAAGACACAGGGGTGATCGGCGCAGGACTGTGCCAACAGTTCCGGAGTAATCCGGTGAAGTGCCCTGAATCCCACAGAAGTCTGCCGGGGGACGCCAGGAGGCCTCCCAGCTTCTGAGAAATAAAATTTCACCAGCCTGTGGTCAGAACAAAGCACCTGGGTAGGGGCCAACATCTCTATAGGGGTCGTAGAGAAGGTCAAATCAAGGGTATGTCCCTTCTCATGGGTCGGCCCAATATGATAGGGAACCAGGCCCATAGGGGCTGTGACCTCCAACATTCTTATCGCATCGGCATCCGTTTCCACGTCCATATGGACGTTAAAGTCCCCGGCGACAATGCAATGCTCTGATGTAAGTAACAAAGAAGAGGTCACCGTCTGGAACTCTTCAAAAAAAGAGCCCGTGGGCCCTGGCGGCCGATAGACTAGGAGACCCTTCAACGATTGGTGAGGTGAAAGGACAATGGCGAAAGCAAGGGATTCGCAATCCTTGATCGCGTCCGATGGGATGATAATACAGGTGGCCATTTTGTTGACTATTAATGCCACCCCACCTCCACGCCCCTTCGGCCTATCCTGCCTGAAGATGTTGTACTCGGGCGGGATAGCAGTGGCAATATCTGGGTTGGACGCCTCGCCGAGCCACGTCTCGGTGAGCATTAGGAACAGGGGTTTTTCTGACTCTAGCAAATCAAAAATATCCAGAGCGTGCCGGCCAAGAGATCTCGTGTTGAGCAGTAGGCCCAGATGTTTCGCGCTAACTGCCGCCTTCTGTGGCGCATCGCCGAGATGTTTCTGCGGGCGCCAGCCACACTCGGGGCAGCAATGCTTGCCCTTGTGGCGAGCAGGAAAAACCGTCCGGCAGTGACCATTTATGTACCGCCAAGACCGAAGTTCCGAACCCGAGTAGTGTAGCATGATGCTCACAAATGCAAGCTAACTAGAGCCGAATGGCCGCGTCCTGCCCGTCGCCTCGGACGCCTCCGGGACGCTGACGGGCGCAGACGGGCAGGACTCTGGCACGACTCCGGCTAAGCGACGGCGTCCCGCTGCGCGATTCCGCTGCGCGGAAGAGGACGACTTTAAATAGGCGTCTCCCACATCCACTCGAGCGTCGGGACACTCCAAGATGGCGCCCGCGCACACACACACTCAGCCCAACGAAAGATGGCGCCCGCAAATGAAATCAGCCCCAGGACCCGGACCCACCAAATGGCGGTGTGTTTTCCTGAATTAAATGCAGGTAAGGGGACAGCAAGCGCTATATAGCGGCAGTAAAAACAGGGGTTAACGAACCAAAAAGAACAAAGATAGGCGAAAGGGAGATTAAAATCACCAGTTGTCCGAGCTAGGTGATAGCGCGACCAGCGCTCGTGTAGCAATCAGCAGAGAGCCTGAAAAAGGCTTGATACTGAGAGTACGAGCCTCGCGACACTGCAGGTCACAGCAATTTCTATCAATATCTAGACGTAGGTGTTGTAACCTTACTCTTCTCCCATTCCCCGCTTTCCCCCTCCTCCTGCTGCCCACTTGGTATGGTCCGCGCTACCTCCGGGAGCGCGGGTTAGAACGTTGTGGAAAGAGATTATGCCGCCAAGCTGGGAGCACTTGTTGGAACAAGACTGAATAAAGTACTTACTTTGAAACCTCATTTGGAGTAGTGAGTTATTACTACATTTATGGCGACGAGGACGGGATGCTGAGCCAGGGTCAGTAAGGTGCCTCCCCCCTGGATAAACTTGATGCTTGAGCGGAGATAAGTTTACAAGGAAGACTCACCAAGAGAAGGAATGAAATTCGGCTTAATGAGTTGCCGGTAACGAGCGTGCGACAAGAAGTGAAACTGTCGAAGTCGATGTGAGGTGACGACTCTTGGCAGCTGTGTTCCGCTTCTGGTTCTGAGGAGGTGTCCCTTAGCACCATGCTTAGTCCCCTCCGTGGTTTGTGAGGACTGTCATGCTGTTTAAGAAAAGCAGGGAACTCTCGTGAGAAGAAGACAGAGCGGGTCTTGGCACGAATAAACACAGAGTTGCCGACGGGAAGTCCGGCCCTGTAAACGTGTGTAAAAAGGAGGACCTCGCAGCCTAAACCATTTCCGGTGTGAATTTTTGAAGTAAAGACGGAAAGGTGGAAGTATTCCCTGCGGTTCCCGAGGGAGTTGCACAAGTTTATGAGGTGAGCCCTTTGAAGCTGCGTGAGGACCGGGAGCTGAGCCGGGGTCAGTGAGGTGCTTTTTCCCCCCGGGATGAACTTGATGCTTGTGCGGACTTAGCGGATCGTGTGAACTGTGGATTTTCCAGCACCAGACTGAATCAACCGAAGAGCGTCTTTGTAGGACGTTAGGCTTTCGCTTCTAAAACGTCGGAAGTGGTTTTAGCCTGGGAGTCGGTGAGCTGGTGCTGAGGGGAGGTGTGGAATCTTGCCTCCTCGTTTGAAGTCACAGGCGTTGGTGGAGCCGGTGGTTACAGTCCCGTTGGTGTGACCTGTGGAGGGGAACGGGACGTACGAAGAAGCAGCGGCATGCTGAGCGGAAGCTGCCGGGCACAACGCGTTATTTTATGAAAGGTCCTGAAGAGGTGTAAGGAGCCGTAATTAAGCAGAGGCATGTTGATCTGAGGCTGCTGGGCACAACGAGTAATTTGGTGAGTGGTCCTGAAGAGGTGCACGCATCTGTAATCAAGCAGTGACCGGTTGATCTGAGGCTGCCTGGCACAACGCGTGATTTGGAGAGTGGTTTTGAAGAGGTGCACGGACCTGTAATTAAGCAGCGGCATGTTGATCTGAGGCTGCCGGGCACAACGCGTAATTGTTGTGAGTGAACCTGAAGAGGTGCTAGGATCTGCCATTAAAAAGTGAGTGAAGACGTTGAGGGGCAGTGCGTGTGGAGGAGAGATTGCTGCTGACGTAAGCAAGGAATCGAGCTCAACTGTCGGAGCTGTGTTGAGGAGCGTCGTCATTCTTTGGCGCTCATTAAGTAGAAGACAGGACCTGTTAGCAACAGTGTTCAACAAATCTACAGTTTAGTGACAAGATTGGCCAGTTTCAAGCAGCACTAGTGCTGATGAATAGCAGGAGCTGTTGTCAGGAACTGTCAAAGCCATCTAAGTGGTAAACCTAACCGAGGGACAATCTATCTTGGAAGCATTTGAAGTATTACCTCGTCGACTCTGTATAAGGGAAACCCCAGTGAGTCATTTAGATATCCCTCTGAACTGTGATATTATATGATACGTGGAATAAAAGTTTCACCCAAGAGGATGTGCAGTGAAACGGCAATGTGGTCAGAAGTGCGCACTTAAATTGAAGGTGAGGAGGACCGGAGAGAGGAAAAGGATATTTTCCCAATTTGTAGAATCATTCATTCCCTCAGCACGTATTGTAAGCAAGCGACCTACTCCACTGCCACCTGAGGGTCCCAGTTCCATTCACGCTAGGTGTCAGATTAGTCCGGAGTATAGGTATCAGCAAGTTTTGACTAATGAGGTGAGGGGAGGTACTCAAAGTGATAGGATCTTCTCCCTTTGTTTTTGCTATTCGGAACGCTCCCCACGTAGAATTTCCCACAAGACTAGGTCTGATGGTCAAAGCCTACTCAGTATAGACAGCACTGTAAATACCATACAGCACAGTGGAAGCGGAATGGGGTTATTCTTTTAAAGTGTACGCTATAGCTTTATTCACTCCGCTGAACTTCGGTGTCATTAACCATACTATCCCACACCAGCTAACCAGTCTGGGTTTAAGTTTTCCCTAGTCACTTTTCTGAAGGGATACCCATCAAACGTAAGTGTTTAATACCCTTGAGGTGTACAACTGGGCAACATACTTAATTTTTAATGGTCGGTGTCTGAAGACTCCAGTTTGGGTACCCTTGCGCTGTCTTTCTGTGGGTGGTTGCATCTTCCTGTGTAAATTCTTGAGCATTGCAACACACTAAACATGGAGTGGGGCCGAAGGTATTATCTCCCTCCACCTGTGCCGTTCATGGAGGAGGCTAATAATAATATTGCAAATTGGAGGGAGTGGAAAGTGTATTTTGAAAACTATCTGTCCGTCGTTGAGGAAGAGGAAGCATCTCTTTTACCTGAAGTAAAGGCGGAAATATTACTTCATAGCTTAGGTACGGGAGGAAGGAAAATGTATAAAAAATATGGAAAAAGTATTCATGAAAGGAACTGATAGGAATATGTATGAGAACATCTTGAATGTGTTGGATGAACATTATATACAAGCCAGAAGTGGAAAGGTACAAAGGGAAGAAGTGTTCAAGGAAGGAATGGTTGGCAAAGAGGAAGTTAATGCCAGTATGATAATCCAAAAAGGTACCATCTTTATAGGCGGAATTGAGATAGAAATAATCACAGACTCCGGTTCAAGATGTAGTGTGGTAAGCAAGAGTGATTGGAACAGAAAATTAAAAAAAAAAATGGTAATGAATTTAAAGAAGCCAACATAGCCCTAAAAACGTATGCAGGGAAGGATATACAGGCCATTGGCTACATAGTCATGGACTTAGTTTATGAGGAAAACAATACTAGGAGTACTATACACATAACGGAAGGGGGTCTCACCATGCTAGGGTGGAGAGATCAAAAGAAGTTGAGGATGAGTGAGCAGGCACGGATTCAAAGCATACAAGTAAATAGGTGTGAAACTGTTGATGTTTGCATGCAGCCATTGAAGGGTTTGACAGTATTTGAAAGAGCTGCAAGCAATAAAGAATGGGATAAAGAAGCTACTATTGACGAACATAACAAGAAACAAAACACTTATCAAAGTCTGGTGGAGGAAAGAGAAATACGTAAGAAACTAGAGAGAAAGGACAGAAGGAAACAAAAAATTGAGAAAGATGGAGAATTTGAAATGGAGGTGGAGTGTTTAAATGCCACTGCCAAAGGGCGAAGATGGGAGATGCATAAGAGTAACCAGTCCCATTGCTAAGAGATGCGGCAAAGAAATACATTGGCTGAGTTCAGGACCAAGATGTCAGAAGAGAATGTGGACGATTTTGATCTAGAAAGAGTGAGGGGTCCAAGTTACTTTGAGTCGAAGGGAGAGAACCAAGAATTATACTTTCAAGGGTTCGATTGTGGTAAGAAGGAGAGTGAGAGTGAGAAAACGCAGGAAAAAACTAAAAGATTCTCCATTAAAGTCATAACAAGGAAGATGGGTCCATTCAATGATCATTGGAGGAAGCCAAAGAGTAATGGTCCTGAAAACATAAATAAGTTCTTTTATGGCAAGCCCAAGAGGGAAAAGGAGGGCATACTTATGGCCGATGAAGCTCATGCCATTGATCTGGGGCTGTTGGAAATGAAATTCGGTATAGGTTGTGTACAGATTATGATCAAGGAAATGAGGGCAGAAGAAGGCCTAGTCCAAACATGGATATGGACAAGGATAGAGAGACTTATTGCGCCAGAGGAAGTCTTTGGGGTGTGTCCTGGCCCAAGCTACAGACTAAGGAAAAGAACATTACAGCCAGTATCAATCTTCCGGAAGGGGAGGGTAATACTAGCAGGAGAAGTTCGGAATCCAAGGGAGAAATAGACTGTGTGGCAAGTTCAGACATAAGGGAGCCAAGGGAGAAAAGGTTGTGATTCATAAACCTGTGTCTTACCCATGACAGGATGCCTAAGCACACACTCGTGAATCCCTTGAATTGTACTGCCCACATCATAGAGGTGCACATCCATGGTGCACCAGACAATCACAAATGTTATTTGCGTTGGTTGATTTCAAGGGTGAAAACAATGTGATACTAATACCTGTGTTCTACCCATGTCAGGACGCCTAAGCACGTACCCGTGCATCCATTGAATTGTACAGCCCATATCATAACTGGGCACACTCTTGTTGCACCAGACAGTTACAGTTGTTTATGCGTTGGTTGATTTAATCTTATAACTTTACTTGCTGCAACCTGAAATCTTAAGAGCTTTATCCTGCTTTCTGCAGACAAATATTTGGACAGGGGCCACTTATGTAATCCCATCTGGATATGCCAGGGGATCATATAGTATATCCCCAGTCAGGTCAAGTAAAATCAAACTCTTCAAATCTTATGTACCATAGTCAACAGTGAAGTCTCATGTGTTTTTCCATTTAGACTTTGGCATGGGGTCCCCTGTTCCCGACCCCATTGTTTTTGTGCTATATATATATATATCTCTCTCTCTCTTTCTCTCTCTCTCCCTCTCTCTCCCTCTCTCTTCCTATCTTTCCCGCACCCTTTTTGCTGGGAGTTCTTGTGTTTCCCCTTCCTCTATTTTCCTTAGGGAGGAAGGTGTGTTGTAACCTTACTCTTCTCCCATTCCCCGCTTTCCCCCTCCTCCTGCTGCCCACTTGGTATGGTCCGCGCTACCTCCGGGAGCGCGGGTTAGAACGTTGTGGAAAGAGATTATGCCGCCAAGCTGGGAGCACTTGTTGGAACAAGACTGAATAAAGTACTTACTTTGAAACCTCATTTGGAGTAGTGAGTTATTACTACAGTAGGCTTACCATTTACGTCCTTTACATAGTATAAGCTGTTTTAGCAAGTACAGATTCAGTACTAAGAACCACTAGTTGAAGGTCCAGAGTTTCAAACATATGCAGTAACTCACTAAATTTATTAAACTGGGCATTTTGATCATTCCTATCTAAAGGGCTCTTTTACAGTCAACCTGTTGTCTTGATAGAGTTTAATAAGATGACTAGTTTGTCTCTGAAGGATAAGAAGTAGTCAACAGACAACCACAAGTCCACTAAACACTGTCTTAAAAAAAATTCTAAACACTACGTATGTGAGACTAATAGATTACATTATTGTTAATTGCTATTAATATGGTACATTTTGGTAACGAAAATGAATAATTTCCCTGAAGGTGCAAGGAAACAACAGATGCACAGTCTTAATGCTTTTGACATGCAAATTACAGCTAAGTACGAGCACTGAAAATGTAAGTGAGGAATACTGGAGGAATATTGAGTTTGACATCATCAGGAGGTATTTACAACAAGGGGTGGTGAGGGACAGAGTCTCTGAATTAGGCAGAAAGCTCTCACCCAGTCAAGAGATCCGGGCTAGATCCAACACCGTTTTTTAGCTCACTGCACCATCCCAGTTTCAGAACCTGGCTGTATGCAAACTAGTCTGTTCCTGTCCCAGTGCATGATGGGAACAGGGCAAACCAAACTACAAAAGCCAATTCTTACACTGGGAAGGAAACAAGCTCCCAGGGACCGGTTTCTGGCATTACAGCCGTCTTCGGCCCGGTTTGCTTGAATCCTGATGGTGCAATGAGCAAGGGACTCATGTCTGAGTATACCCTTCCACGCTTAGGGTGGACAAAAATATTTACAACAAGGGGTGGTGAGGGACAGAGTCTCCGAATTAAGCAGAAAGCTCTCACCCAGTCAAGAGATCCGGGCTAGATCCAACACCGTTTTTTAGCTCACTGCACCATCCCAGTTTCAGAACCTGGCTGTATGCAAATTAGTCTGTTCCTGTCCCAGTGCATGATGGGAACAGGGCAAACCAAACTACAAAAGCCAATTCTTACACTGGGAAGGAAACAAGCTCCCGGGGACCGGTTTCTGGCATTACAGCCATCTTCGGCCCGGTTTGCTTGAATCCTGATGGTGCAATGAGCAAGGGACTCATGTCTGAGTATACCCTTCCACGCTTAGGGTGGACAAAAGTATTTACAACAAGGGGTGGTGAGGGACAGAGTCTCTGAATTAAGCAGAAAGCTCTCACCCAGTCAAGAGATCCGGGCTAGATCCAACACCGTTTTTTACCTCACTGCACCATCCCAGTTTCAGAACCTGGCTGTATGCAAATTAGTCTGTTCCTGTCCCAGTGCATGATGGGAACAGGGCAAACCAAACTACAAAAGCCAATTCTTACACTGGGAAGGAAACAAGCTCCCGGGGACCGGTTTCTGGCATTACAGCCGTCTTCGGCCCGGTTTGCTTGAATCCTGATGGTGCAGTGAGCTAAAAAACGGTGATGGATCAAGCCCTGATCTTTGGACTGGGTAAGAGTGGTCTGCTTAATTCAGACACTCTGTTCATCACCACCCCCTTTTCTGAATCATTTTTGTCCACCATAAGCGTGGAAGGGTATACTCAGATGTGAGTCCCTAGCTCATTGCACCATCAGGATTCAAGCAAGCCGGGCCGAAGACGGCTGAAATGCCAGAAACCGGTCCCCGGTAGCTTGTTTCCTTCCCAGTATAAGAATTGGCTTGGTAGTTTGGTCTGCCCTGTTCCCATGATGCACTGGGCCAGGGTCAGACTAATTTGCATATAGCCAAGTTCTGAGCTGGGATGGTGCAGTGAGCTAAAAAACGGTGATGGATCAAGCCCTGATCTTTGGACTGGGTAAGAGTGGTCTGCTTAATTCAGACACTCTGTTCATCACCACCCCCTTTTCTGAATCATTTTTGTCCACCATAAGCGTGGAAGGGTATACTCAGATGTGAGTCCCTAGCTCATTGCACCATCAGGATTCAAGCAAGCCGGGCCGAAGACGGCTAAAATGCCAGAAACCGGTCCCCGGTAGCTTGTTTCCTTCCCAGTATAAGAATTGGCTTGGTAGTTTGGTCTGCCCTGTTCCCATGATGCACTGGGCCAGGGTCAGACTAATTTGCATATAGCCAAGTTCTGAGCTGGGATGGTGCAGTGAGCTAAAAAACGGTGATGGATCAAGCCCTGATCTTTGGACTGGGTAAGAGTGGTCTGCTTAATTCAGACACTCTGTTCATCACCACCCCCTTTTCTGAATCATTTTTGTCCACCATAAGCGTGGAAGGGTATACTCAGATGTGAGTCCCTAGCTCATTGCACCATCAGGATTCAAGCAAGCCGGGCCGAAGACGGCTGAAATGCCAGAAACCGGTCCCCGGTAGCTTGTTTCCTTCCCAGTATAAGAATTGGCTTGGTAGTTTGGTCTGCCCTGTTCCCATGATGCACTGGGCCAGGGTCAGACTAATTTGCATATAGCCAAGTTCTGAGCTGGGATGGTGCAGTGAGCTAAAAAACGGTGATGGATCAAGCCCTGATCTTTGGACTGGGTAAGAGTGGTCTGCTTAATTCAGACACTCTGTTCATCACCACCCCCTTTTCTGAATCATTTTTGTCCACCATAAGCGTGGAAGGGTATACTCAGATGTGAGTCCCTAGCTCATTGCACCATCAGGATTCAAGCAAGCCGGGCCGAAAACGGCTGAAATGCCAGAAACCGGTCCCCGGTAGCTTGTTTCCTTCCCAGTATAAGAATCGGCTTGGTAGTTTGGTCTGCCCTGTTCCCATGATGCACTGGGCCAGGGTCAGACTAATTTGCATATAGCCAAGTTCTGAGCTGGGATGGTGCAGTGAGCTAAAAAACGGTGATGGATCAAGCCCTGATCTTTGGACTGGGTAAGAGTGGTCTGCTTAATTCAGACACTCTGTTCATCACCACCCCCTTTTCTGAATCATTTTTGTCCACCATAAGCGTGGAAGGGTATACTCAGATGTGAGTCCCTAGCTCATTGCACCATCAGGATTCAAGCAAGCCGGGCCGAAGACGGCTTGTTTCCTTCCCAGTATAAGAATTGGCTTGGTAGTTTGGTCTGCCCTGTTCCCATGATGCACTGGGCCAGGGTCAGACTAATTTGCATATAGCCAAGTTCAGAGCTGGGATGGTGCAGTGAGCTAGAAAACAGTGATGGATCAAGCCCTGATCTTTGGACTGGGTAAGAGTGGTCTGCTTAATTCACCACCCCCTTTTCTGAATCATTAGGAGGTGGCTAACTTTACTCAAAGGTCTTTAAGGTGAGTGGTACCTGGGCCTCTCACTATCAAGTGCTACTGAAGCAGCTGGGTCGCACGTATGTGGCTGTGTCTCCTGTGCCATGGCATGGGGGGGACATAATCCTGTCTTTAAGAGGCTCTTCTGTGCTGCTAGGATTGCTGCTTCGGTTATTCACCTCCCCCAGAGTTTCACTTCTCACCCTCAAATTGTGGGCTAATTGACGGCGAGGGTCTGTGCATGTGCTTATTCTCTCATGCTGGAGAGGCATGTTTGACAGCTGGGAGATGCTGGTTCGGCGTGGTATATTCCGCATTTGGCTTTGCATTTACTTTTCTCACACTGCAATCTGCTACCTGGATATATTCGCTTCACGGCTGTCTTCCACACCTTCCTGGGGGCTTTTTGGGAATACCTCAAATGTACCTTCATCTTGCAATTCGCATGTTCTCCTCTTCTTTGGGGACAGGCACGGGTGAACTTCAATTTGAAAGTTTTAGTCGATGTACTTTTCCTGTTACATCTTTATTTTAGAAGAAGAATGGACACTTGATACTACTTAACCATTGGTTAAGATGGGACACTCTCATAAACGCGGTGTTAATAGAGCTTCACCGGAGAAGACATTAATGAGATATTGGCAGGCCAGTCTTTACTACAAAACACAGACCTAACGCAAGCCTTGGCTCAAACAGATGACTGGGAAAGTCTCAGTGAGAAGAAGAGAGAACAAATCCGTACTGCCATTCATGGCATAATAATGACAGAATATTTGAGGTCCAAATCAGCACCAAGAGGACTATGGGTCAATAATGCCCCTAGAATTTTTTTGCACGACTTGGCATTTCGTCGTGATTGGTCATCCATTTCATGGAAATGCACCCTGGACTACCTGGTTTTAATAGTTAAGACAGCGAAGAGACTGTCTGACGCACTTCTGATTCAGATACAAGCATGCGAAGAAGAATTGAAGAAAGGCATTAACCCAGCAATATATCAAAAGAGGTTGGAGGAAATAACGAAAGAAATGAATGACACCCATGAATACCTCATGCAAAATAAACTCCAAAAACTCGCAAAAGACCTCAAAAAGTTTAGCCAGGAACGCATGCACCCATATACAAAAGAAGAGTATACAGGCCCAAATGCAGGATCGGATAATGAATCTTCAGACAGGAATACCTCAGAAGGATCAGAATCAGGGTCTGAAGACTCTATACCCAGAAGAGGCCGCTACAACTATCGGCATCAACGACCCAGGAGAAGCAATAGATGGCAGAGACCTTATTTCCAAGGGAACCAAATGCCATTCTTTCAACCCTTCATTCCCCCATATGCAGGCTGGATGAACCCCTATAACCACAGCATGCAACCACTGCCTCCCCAAATGGGAAATCAACATACTACCGGTAATGAGAACATTCATCCTCAACAGCCTTTTTTAGGGAGAGGCCAGAATCAATCCCGCGGAAGAAAAAAGAACATCAACTGGCAAGACCAGCAACGCAACATACAAACGAGAAGCATGGCAACGGCCAAACCGAGCACGAGCAAGAACAACTGATCGTCAACTTGACCAATGTAGTCCTAACAGATGACCAAACCAAAGTCTTGAACAAAGGCCTGGGATTTGTCCCTACCCCCCCACTAGACACTTTTAAACTCAAGTGCGAACTTTCTGAGTTTTGCAGAACCTTAAAACTGAAATCGTTCTTTGTGGGTACAGAATATCGTAATGAGGGAGATACGTCCTTACGCAACAAATCCAAATTTAATCCACCGAACAGTGCCATCCCTGTACAAATACAGACCTTCGAACAAGCATTAATGAAAGGAATAGACGATTTGGACAAAACCAAAAAAAACACCTTTCAAAATCTGACTAAGAAGGAACGACTAGCCTTAGAAGAACTGCAGAAAAATGAAGAAATTATCATAAAACCCGCGGACAAAGGGGGAGGAATCGTTATCCTAAGCAAACAAGGATATAATGAACAATGTCTCAAACTTTTGGCAGATACAAAATTCTACAAAAGAATATTAACAGACCCCACCCCCAGACTCCAAAATACCATTTCAATAATGGTTTATGAGGCTGAAACCAACTCTTGGATCTCCAAAAAAGAAGCTGGATACTTAATAACCAAAGAACCTAAAACACCGTTCTTCTACTCTCTTCCCAAGACTCATAAAAACAGAGTCCCCCCTCCTGGACGCCCCATAGTTTCGGGGATTGGCTCTCTATTGGAACCATTATCCAAATTCGCTGACGAGTACCTGAAACCAATGGTGCAAAAAACACCCACCTACCTCAAAGACACCCGGGATCTACTCATCCAACTATCAGATAAAACATTCGATCCTGACACTATGGTACTAGTAGGACTGGATGTAGAACAACTGTACACCAGCCTCCCACAGAAAGAAACTCTCCAAATGTTAGAAGACCAACTGTTCATGGAAGAGTGGACTTACAGAACACCCAGACACTTTATCTTGGAGTGCTGTCGCTTAGCACTTACTGAAAATTTTTTTGAATACAATGGCGACCTATACCTCCAATCCCATGGAACATCTATGGGCAGTTCCTTTGCCCCATCGGTGGCGGGTCTTTATGTGAGCCAATTTGAAAACAACTTTGTTCTCAATGAGACTAACCCGTACGTTTCCAGTATTTTATACTGGAAACGTTATATAGATGACATTCTATTGATTTGGCACACTAACCAAGACCTAAAACTTTTCATGAATTGGCTAAATGAGAGGGATAAGTGGCTGAACTTCACCTACACCGTGAGCAAAACCCAATTGGATTTCTTAGACCTCACGATCTTTGTAGAAAACGGGAAGCTGGAAACAAAAACATACACAAAACCCACAGCAAAGAACAGTCTTTTATCTTATAAAAGCTATCACCAAAAAGCCCTCAGGGATAACTTACCCTATAGCCAGTTTTTAAGGCTCAAACGCAATTGTAGCAAAAAAACTGACTATGAAATTCAATCAAAGGAACTGTGCAAAAAATTTAAATCAAGAGACTACACATCTGCAACTATCACAAAATGCTGCAAAAGAGCTAAAAACTAGCCATGGGATTGCCTCTTACAAGTCAATAACAAAGAACCTAATCAAGAACTCGTCACGTGCGTGACAACCTTTTGTCCTGCAACATATGATGTCCAAAAACTCATCAATAAGAATTGGCCCATTCTGAGTACCGGAAAACACACCTGGCCAAAACCTCGCTTTGCCAATAAGCGGACAAAAAACTTAAAAGACCTACTTGTTCATACCCGCCCCACTGTACCTAAGATCAAGCCCACTGATTTGAGAAGCATAGAAATGACACCTGTCACCGGTCACTATCCTTGTGGCTCTTGTCAAGTATGTAAATTAACAACTATCACACAATCACTACAACTTACGGACTCCCTCATTTGGACACAGAAACAACACACGAATTGTAATTCGACCCATGTGATCTATATGATCAAGTGCCCAGGTGAGAAGAAATACATCGGAATGACCTGTAGAAAAGTCAAGATCCGTATAGGGGAACACAAAAGTAACATAAGACTAAAAAAGAATAACACAAAGCTCTGTTCCCACTTTGTTGATCTAGGACATGATTGTGAAGAAATGAGATGGACAGTCCTTGAGAAACTAACAGACAGACCCTGGAATGCCACACGTATCTTATTCGAGAAAGAGCAACGGTGGGTGGACCGATTGAAAACCCATCTATTTGGGCTCAATGACAATATCCCTTGGCACCAGTTCTCATAAAATATGGAATATCTATGCCTCATGATCCATTGATCTTTGACTTTATCAATAGGACTCCCCTCATACAGAAGTATCCCATGACAAATGAGAAGTCTAGCTGTTTCATTTCTGGAGACTTTTAGATCAAGCAACAACAAATCGTAACTTCCGCTAAAATCTAACCCACATTACATTACTAAAAATCCAAATTGTTCAATATCATAAATGACCTGTGGTTGTAAATTCATTACATTGCTAAAAATCCACATTGTCCTATATCATAATGACCTGTGGTTGAAATTCCGACCTCACGTTAATTTTCGATATTAAAACCTGAGCCTGCCGATAGCGTCATTGAAAGCATAGTCTGTTATCTAGCTCCATTACTTTGCCGAACTACAATAGTAACAGGAAACCGGCACCTAGCATCCGGGGGCAGAGACAGCACAAGTCCCGGGAACTCCCCATGCGCTGGTAAGAATGGCGGCCGTCTTCGGGTAAGCGTTCTACTTTACCGGGTAAGAGCTCTGCCTGAAGGCCCCTTTTACCACTTGTCGTTTCAGTCTGGGACCAGAGAGTCCCGTTGCCGCCTGATTGAAGCTTAATTCAGCTAGCACAATAGGTAAGATTACCGCCGAATGACTGTGTGTTAGTTTCACGTTCTAATGACTACCATCCCTCTCGAGTCACTATAAAAATAAATGCTGCACTAGCCACACTGTTTTGCACGCACTAATTGACTGACATAGTCCCAAACTCCTCATTGAGATTAACACCCATGTCAGTCCATTAATAGACGTCAGACTACTCGCAGCAACTTACCATAACTCTCCGAATGAAGCCATAAGTACCACGTTCTTTCCTCAGAGCACTATCCCAGTTCCTCCTTTTTACTTTTATTTACATAGAGCAATCCTCCACAAACGTAGAGAGATTACATGAATGCTATATATATGCACCCACAAGACTTAATTCCTAACAAAGAATTATTTCCTTTCTTGCCCTGTTTTCAGATAATTTCCGAAAAGGCAACTATTGAAAATTCATCATATATCATTACTACACGAATGGTGCAAGTAATTTTTTCATTATCTGTTTTTGTGTTACGTATTGTCCTGACGAATGCTCCGTAGACCCGGCTGGGCAACATGGAGCAGAAACATGTTGACGTTGTAGTTGAAAAGGTATAAAGAGATCCATTAACTCGACCTCCACTTATACCGCAATCATTTTAATAACAATACTTCACCTCTTCATTAAAATCCCCACGGGTGTAGTATATGTTTTTTATCCTTTTTTCTGGGTGCCCTCCCCTCCCCTTCCCTTATCTCTGGACACTGCTACTTGCACCAGAGGTTGCCTCGGGTTGAGGCTTGGCATATAGCACATTGTTGGAACACTCGATGATAAATGCCATAACGCGTGTGAGGGGCGGAAGAAAGATATACACCGCACTATTAACACCGCGTTTATGAGAGTGTCCCATCTTAACCAATGGTTAAGTAGTATCAAGTGTCCATTCTTCTTCTGATTACAAAACTACTGCTACTGGGGTGATGAATGGACCGTCTACCCTACTCCCCAATTTTTGATTAATTACATCTTTATTTTATTCATGACATGGAATTATAGCTCTTCAACTTGTCCTATTGGACTCTTGTTTATCTTTTATCTATTTTTTTTATGTTCACATGAATTTATTGTACAGCACTAAGTAAATACATCACAATAGTTGCATGCTGTGCCCTTTTTGTGTATTAAAGAGGCTTATTGCGGATAAAAACACATCCTTAAAACTACAACTGCACATCAATAAAAAAAGCTAAGAAAAACTCTACTTACCTATAAAAATTAAAAAGAAAAATAGAAAAATATACAAAACCGCATTAAATAACATTAAAAAAGTAAGTATATAGAAACTGGATTGTTACACTAGACAAAAAGAAAACACTAACCTCATATCATCATAGTGACAAACCAACAAATGCTACTCAAATAATGTACACTGGAAGTACAAAGTCGGGCATGAATGTAATTTAACTATTTACATTAAGCAAGAACAAAAGCCGAATATTAGTAATACAGTATGTCTCGAGGCATCAAATGTAAGCAGGTACAGAAATACCACCATGAGCCTAGTTCATGCAGTAGCCTAGGAACAGAAACAATGAATTAATGTACATCAGATAAATGGCTGTTGTGTTTGTCATTCATTCGAACTCGCTGACCCATTATCAGATTTATTTTGCTGATCCGTTATCAGATATCTATCTAAGTAAAAATCGGAAATCACAAGTGTAAGGAAAATAATGAAAAGTTACTTTTGAGCACCTGATAATAGTGGGTTACTAGTGAATAAACCTGCAGGAAGTACCACATCACACCCTTTCTTAAAATATTTGTCAATTTTCTAGGGAACGAGGAATCACACCACAAAGAAGCAACACAAATCTAATTTTACAGAAGACTGCATTTGAGCACGGTGCAAAGATGTAATCTAATATTCATGTTAGATTAAAGTCTTTTGTTATGCTTTTTGCGTCCCATTTGCTACATCTAAACGCAACAGTAGAAAAACACAAGAGAACTTACACTCCAAGAATTTATAGTTTACTCGGGACCAAGTTCTGGTAAAACTAAATACTGCGCTATTCTAAGCTAGAACTGGTCATGATCTTAAGAGTCTCCTTGAAGAATGAAGGAGGAACTTCAAGCCCTGGGCTCGGCCCACTCTCAACAATTGATCCCCCAACCCTTTGATTGTATTGCTATGACGTTACCTCCAAATTCCTTGTCATTCCTAACACCCATCCTAGGACATATCTTGTTGCTAAGTGAGGTGGAAAACAGGTTCATCATTGCCAGGATCTCCAAGGCATAAAACATGGTATCATGAATTTTAGTCTTTCATTAAAGGGCAGCCAAGTTTTTGATCAGCAGCTGAAGGCGGGAGTACATTTGTGGTTTTGTTTTGTATTGTATTCATTGCATTGTTTCACTAAAGCGAGTAGAGAGTAAATATGATGCGATTGCAAGTCTTTTGCCATGTACTTTGAGTTTGCCAGCGCCAGGATGCCTGTCAGGTGATAGAGCGCTTTAGAAATAAATAAATAAATAAATAAAATAAATAAATAGAAGGTGATTATACCATGATTGTTCGTAAGTGACTAACCAAGTACAAATCGGGACTTATGCCATGGCCACCTTAAAGTAGTGCCACACCGAAGATCTGATTTAGAAGAGGATCAGTGATCCAATTGGAACCTTGGAATCCAAGTTTAGTGATACTCAACTTTACGCTACATCACAAGGAGTACTGGGTTATCTTTGGAGTGTCAGCATAAATAGGCTAGGAAAAGAGATGTTATCTTAAATGCAGGGCAAAAGATTAAATATGGTGGGCCATTGGGATGTGAGACAGCATATAACTTTATTAGAGGTTTCCCAGAGGACTGAGTTTGCAGATTGATGCCACTGTGGTACAGAGATATAATTTGGTGGATTCTAACCTGTCACTCCGGTCCAAGAGTTGCAGGACATAATTCAGACCCTGAGCAGTAAACTGCTCAATCAGAGGTTAAAAAGAAACATTTATATCTAACTAAAGTCTTAAATTTCACATTTCTGACCACAGGTTTTCTGCTCATTATCAATGACCACGATAATAACAAGAGTATCATGAGATTATCTCAGAAATTAGCTTCTTAGTCAATCTCCATTCAGCACCAACTAAATTTCATGGTGTACTCTTGGATAACAACCAGACAGACAGATGGTTTCGATCAAGTTTGGTTAACAGCTGAGTGTCACCAGTACAACGCTGACATTATGAACCCCTACTACTGCAGGTTCCGGATTTACATTTCATGTCAAAAACAACAAAGGGCGAGGAGAACAGAAATGTAGTACTACACAAGATCCATATGGTGTGAAATGAGGCGAGAGATGGATTTCCCAGTGTCATCTAGTGCAGTGCCCATCCCAATAAGTGCATCAAATCCCGTGCTAGCCATTCAGCAGTTTGAGTAAATGCACTTTCGCATGTGATTACTAGTAGTCTGGGCTCAAGACTGTACAGATTCTTAATAGCAAGATCATTTTCAAAGAGGGTTTCTTAAGCAGTGAAGGAACCACTACAATTATTAAGGTTTCTCACACCAAGTCTTCAGAGAGTAGTCTGTTTAACAACTCAGAGAGCAATGGAGGTGTCACGTGGGTAGGATAGGCCCAGTTAGAAGCACCATCATTGTACATGTTTCCTTAGTTGCCTTCTTTCTTTTGACATGCATTTGCTTATGTGTCTGCGCAGGAGAATATTTTCTGAAACTGCAATGCTTTTAGTTCCACTTCATAGACACACTATCACGACACCTTGAATACTCTGTACGAGGGATAAAGTTCACTTGCACAAATGTTGTTGCATATTGTTGTCCGGTAGGTGACAAAGCTATCACAATAGCATAAACAACAGCGGCTTGACCAGGCCTTCGGCATTGTAGCAAGGTTGTTGTTATATATTCATACAGCATTGCCTCAGTGTTTAAACTGAGGAGCATTGAGCTGACACTGCAAGATTGTTTCATGACAGAATTCCAGGCCAGATGATTCCGGTTTATCCCTGCGAAGAGGGATGTCTAGCTTACGACCAAGACTGGACCCCTGATGACACCTACCCACAAGTAATGGGGAGTTAGGCCAATTGGCAGGGGTTGGGCAGATTATCCACCATAGGGAAACTAGGTTAGGAAGCGCCAGGTAGGAGTACACTATAACAGTAGTTATATGCCAGAATATATTCCCTTTTATAGCTCAATGGTGGAATTGTTCATCTTTTTCACTATTCTCATAATGCTAATTACACTAATCTGTTTCATCCTACTGATTATCGCAGTACACACATTTTAAACAAGAATCACAATGCTTCAATAAATATTAGACGACCTCGCTGAGTAGTTCCTGTGTATTTCTTTGGTTATGCATAAGTAGCTGAGCGAAAGAGTTTTAGATCTATTACCATAATATACTTGGAGAGTCAAGGTTGTCATGCTCTGAGATTGAACATATATTATTTGTCACCCCGTAAGATTACGGGTGCAGATGGTGCACTCTGATCTAGCGGGGATGCAGGCCAACATATCCTGAGGGTGTGCACGGAATTAGTCTGGCAAAATCCTGACGTTTATGTTGTCCAACAAACGCACAGTTTTACCGTAGCGTACAAGCTGTAAGACAGAGGGACATGTTTCAGCAATTGAATGAAATCTTTCACATGTGAAAGATTAGGAAGGAGAGACTTAAGGGTTCAAATCCTATATGATAGTGTGGCTTTCTTCTGGCAATGTTATTTTAAAGACATAGGGGATGTTGCCAATGTAAATACCCATGCTATTGGTTTGCCCCAAAACACAACCAGAGTCTGGTGAGAAACATGCAATTTTCTCATAACCCACTGGTCAGAGCACTTGCAAAGGAGTGCTGTATGGATCTACTAAAATGTTAAAATGAGGAGCAGGCTGTCAGGTGCACACTGTGCCAGGGGCTTTCGACCTCACAAAAATGTAAATGTCTTTCAAGGCACGAAAATCATTGGCCTGGGCCAACTTTACAACAAAATAAACTGGGTTTCAGTGTATTCAATGAACCGAAAATGCACATTTCCACAACTAGTTATTACAGTACAGAAACTATTCACACAATAGTAGACGAGTCTAATTCGTTTTGTCACGTTCAGTGCAACGTGAGGAGGAAAGAAAGCAAAGCAATATCGATATGCAAAATGTCTCTCTCAATTCTTGGAAGACGCTCCCACTAAGAGAAAAGCTTTTCGAAGACGGTACCGCAAGTCCGTGTTTTAATTGAGAGATTATGTGATTAAGCATTAATCAACTTTCTTTGCATCCAGGCAGGCTTCCAGAGAGGTGTGAAAACAGACTGCAAAACAGCACATTTGTCAGTGTTTATAATGACTTAAAAGGAAGCAGAACGAGCGACATAAAAATGACCTGTTTACAGAAAGCACCACCCAAGATGGAGCATTTATGAAAGACACTGCTGGGCAAATCACACAGCGGCTCTCAGAAGTCACCCAGGATTGCACTTTTAGCTGTTAGCCAGCATCTGTAGCTCTAATGCACCGGCAGAGTGGACTTAGCACACCAAGGCATTAATTACCATGACCTGGTAAAGTAAAAAAGATGAACACTGTGTGCTGGAAAATATGTACTCAGAGTTCCAAGGTGTTTCAGAAGTGTTTAGTAATTGCAAAGCCGACCCAATAAGAAATGTTTGATGACTGGGCGTGTGCATCGTGTGCTGCTTTATTCCACAAATTCTTCTTTGCACTGAAAGAATATTTAGGTCACATGAGGTCAGAACGCTGAGAAACTCTACCCCGGGCAACTCAAGCCTACTGAAACACAGTAAAGATGCAAGACCTCAGCTAGTAAAATCCGACTTTTAGTGCACTGTGGTTTTTAGTTTGCGTCTCTATATTCACAATGCACGGCAAAGAAATACCAAAAGAATAACGTTTAGATTTCTATCTCTATTCCTTTATTTCTGAAGTACTCTGGTGTAAGTCCTAACTTTACTACTACTAATTTAAGAAAAATCCTAGCTTTAGGACTTTCGGTATTCACAGAAGGCATTTAGGAGTCCTAAAGTTAGGACTCCTAACTTCTGTGAATACCGAAATGAGTAAGTGTCTTCTGTGAATACCAAAATGAGTAAGTGCCTTCTGTGAATACGAAAATGGTAGTAAGTTTAGGATTTTGTCTTAAGTTAGTTCTGTGAATCAGGCCCTTGAATATTAGAGCAGCGGCTCCCCCACTGCTCTGGGGAGAGCCACGCTGCCCTTCTTCCTGGCGCTTTGCTCCGCATCCAGTCCTTGGTGGGGGGCCCGGTCCCACCCGGACACCCAGGTGAGTTATGCAGCTCGGGGAGCCCACCCCGGGCTGCTCCGGCTACTTTTCAGGGGCCCAGTCCACCAGGGTCCCTGGCACCTACTCTTCCGGGTCTCAGTCCTACCCGGGAACCCCGCATGGTGCAATCGTTGGGGGGCAGCCTGGGGAGCCCACCTCCGGCGTCCCCTTCCAGGCTCCCTGCCCGGCCATCAACCTTGCGTGCTGCCACGGGAGCCGACCTTCCCTCATTTCGGGACCCTGGCTCTCTACCTCCGCACTTCCTCGGGTGCCAGGATGGGCTCCTGGCACCCCGCTTGCACATCTTCACGGGGAGCATGACGGCTTTGCTTCTGGATGTCGGGGCTCGGACTTGGGATCCAGGGCCCCCCAAGGCATCCTTTCAGAGGGGGGAGCGGCGCTCCCTGCCTCCTCCTCTTTACACGGGGTCCGGGCCCCTCCCCCAATTTTCATGGGGAGTGCTAGTGCGCTCCCCGGTTTCATTTTCGGCAGGGGGCCAGGGAGGGCTCCTGACACCCGCAGGACCCCTTCACCGGGTGTGCGACAGAGCACCCAGACTTCACTTCTTCTGGGGGCAGCCCCCGGGACCCGACCCACCCCGGGACCTTTGAGACCGGCAGTGGAGCCCCACCTGCGTCGTCGTCGGTCGGCCAGAGGTCAAAGTTCGCCTACCTTCTGGGAGGCATATCTCAGCCCCGAGTGGCACTCCCCAGCCGCTGGAGGCACTCTCCTTCGCCCTCCTAGTCTTAAAGAGGGTGCATGCAGCAGGGAGCGGTCTTTACTGGCTCCCTGCACCAGCCTTTCACCTGGCTCTACTCCTGGGCTTCTCTTCTCCTTGCGCAGAGGCCCAGGCATCTGCTCACTGGTTCTGGACTCTTCTCCTGGTGCTATACAGGATCCTGGGACAGGGTTCCTCCTTCCAACTGCCTTTGTAGCCAGGCTCCTGCACCCTCTGCATCAGCAGACCACACCCCAGAGACAGCTCCACTTCCTGTGCAAGTTCTTTTAAAGAATTGGGGAGTCTCTGTTTGCCCTATCACACAGCGACACATCACCTCTCTGTTCCTGCTCCCTCCTTCCTGCCCAGGCCTCTGGGTTGGTTCAAGATGGCCTCATCCAGGGGTCTCCTGCCACATGGAGTCTGAAAGCTCGTTCCCCGTGCTGCCTACTCCACAGTGCAGGTTGGTGCCTGGCACCAGGTGACAGCTGCTCATGGAGTAGCCTGTAGCTCCACCCATCTTCTCTTCTTGGAGAGGAGGCCTTCGCCCTTGGAAGGAAGGTCATTAATCCAGCTTGCCAGGGTCAGCCCCCAGCCAGGCCCTGGTTATGAGCTGACTAAGAGAAATATGACATTTCTGGATGACCCAAAAGCAGTACAAATATGACTTTGGGCTCTGCAAAATACTTCTTCTCACATAAGTTACAGTGGACTTTAGTGTGTGTCTGGAATTTGTAGGCCCTAGGAAAGTGAAACTAGCCCAGGTGCTCTCAACCTCATAGGAGAATAATGAAGTAAAAAACAGTAGAGCACACTGACTTTCCGTGGCAGGTTTCCTCCCACTTTATAAAGTGTTGAAGAAGCAATGAAGAAATTAGAAGACTCTAATAAGGAATTGGAATTGTTTGCTAATTATTTAAATAAACGAAAAACTGATAAATGAATGAAAGACAAACGATTCTACTTGTTAGAGAATACATATTCATATCTGGGAGAGAATTTTTATAAACAAAATCACTATGTAGATTAAAGTAGGCCCAAACAACAGAGAGTGACTACATTCTCAGATACCTCCGATTCTGAGGGTGACCTCCGATTCTGAGGGTGAAGGGGGATGCAACATATTATGAATCAGAAGGTAATTATAATTCTTTCCAAGGTAATCGTAATACACATCAATCTTTTTTAGCTACACGAGGGACATGCTGAGAGCGTCAGAGTCGCATTTCAGTCACAAAGTCGAGGGAACTATCAGTCCCATCATCATCAGCAGCCGGTCCCTCAATATAAACTAGAGACACGCAACAGACAGTACTGGAAACAGAGGATATAATCCCCATTTTCAAATTATCATCCCTAGAGTTAGAAACACATAGTATAAATTTATCTTATGTCTCCCATACGTATGTGAACAAATTTTAACTGCATCAGGACATTATTTCTTTCCTTCGAAAGATTAGATTAAAAAAACATTTGCACAAGAAGCACAAACTGATACACATCCTCTAGCTAAGAAACAGTTAGCCCTTCACTCTATTTTCACTTCTTCCTTAGACCAATTAGGACAAGAAGTGGCCCACTTCAAATTAGTGGTTTTACAACGATTAGAACAAGCTCTTGTTTTATTCCTAAACCTGTATATAATTTAGACAGAGACCAATTTACAGCACTGAATTCTTTAACTCATAATAAAACTTTGACAATATAAAGCTGCAATAAAGGAGGAAGTATAGTGGTCATCAACACTGATGACTATGAGCACAAAATGATAACTATGTTAAGTGATCAGACTTTTTACTCTAAGATAGCACTTGAATCCTTTGAAAAGAGTATATAGAAATATTCAGATGTTAACCCATCAGGCATTGATTGCAGGAGATATTAATACAAAAGAATATGAGTACTTAAATCATAATAAAGGAAAAACAGCTTGTATATACGGTATGCCCAAAATACATAAAGATACAAAAGATCCTCCTTATAGACCAAAAGGTATCTACTATTACTGAACCATTGTCCAAATGTATTGACCATCAATTATGTGCTCATATCCCTAGGATTCCTTCCTATATAAAAGATACAAGGGAAATTATCAATAAAGTTGAGAATATTAGTTTTAATCCTAACAACGACATTTTAGTGACTCTAGATATCGAGTCACTATTTAGTAATATTCCACAAAAGGAAGCAATGGAAGCAACGGACTGGTACAATGATGAATTTAATATACCTTGTCCTGAATCTTTTATACTTGCATGTCTTGACATAGTTTTAACAGAATTTTTTTTTAATTTGGACAAACTAGGTTTCGTCAGGTCAAAGGTGTAAGTATGGGTGCGTCAGTTGCACCATCCATAGCAAATATATACATGGCAGCCTTTGAGATGAAATGTATATACAATGAAATTGCACCATTTTTTGAGTCGGTCTCCCATTGGTCCAAATATATAGATGACATCTTTTTAATCTCGACCAATGGGGAAGCATCACTATCTGAGTTCCTTGCGTAGTTTAATGTAACACATCAGAATCTTAAATTTACAGCTCATAGGAGTTCAGAGGAGGTGGAGTTTCTCGATATTATGATAAGACATCAGTGAGGAAAAAATTCCTAGATAGAAGATATCCCCACCGGCTAGCGAGGGAATCCTATAAACAAGCTAGGTTTTTTGATCGTGACCATCTTTTAAGATCTAATTCTCGAAGCGAAAATACTCAGTTAGTCTGTGTCACTAGACACTCCACTGTAGATACCAAAGTAAAACAAATCATAAATTCGAACTGGCACATTCTCAATAGTAATCCTGAGCAAGAACAGAAACTTATAAAAGCTTTGTTCGCCCATCAGCAGAATAAAAATATTAAAGACCTGATTGTCCACTCCCGTTTTGATAACATGTCAAATGGACAACATTTCATTCAGAAATCCATTGAGGGCAATGTGCCAATTAAAAGAAAAACTAAATGCTCTTTATGTAAATCTTGTGAGATGGTAATGGAAGGTGAAACCCTGATTCACAATGGGTTTACTATCAAAGCCACACAGATGTGGAATTGTGAAACCCAAAATACAGTTTATTTTATTCTCTGCCCAGGCCATTTGGGCAATGTGGGAGAGACCTCAAGAGCCATATAAACTAGGATTACTGAGCACTGGTCAGCTACTAGAACAGCAAAACTTAATGCGCCATTAGTGAAACATTTTATTGAAAAGAACCATAAACCTGAAGATATCCGCTGGAGGATCCTTGAGAAAATCAAGAGTACCGATAATAAAGGCGGTCTCCAAATATGGAAGAAACTTGAAGTTTTTGGAATTTTTTCTTTAAACACCTTCAAAAATGGATTGAATAGCGAAATACCATGGGAAAACGCAATAATTTGATATGTTAAGGTTAGGTCTCTTATCCTTAAATAAATAGGCTCTTTGGCTATGGTTACAGGTGTAAAGTAAATAATGTTCTTAGAATGAATAAATATGATAAAATAGGAGCCATATATGTACAAAGATTAGGGTCATAATATCACTTTAGTCTATTTTGATCACTATTTAGGTAATTTATTACTTTAAATATAATTATTTACTTTCATATTTTTTAGTAGTTTATTTTTGGTTGATACTGTGGTCCAATATTTGAATGTGGGACATACAGCCAATCAGAAAGTTTATGATACTGCTACTTTTCAATGTGTTTTTGTATGTTTTCATGACAAAATATCGATGTATTGTGTAATGTATACAATTTTTTATATACGAGGTTTTTAACGTATGAATATTAAAGTGGAAATATATTTTGTACATATTATTGTTTTTTCCTGTTGTTGCTCCTTAAATTGTGATGTTTATTAAGATCATGTATATTAATTTGATTGCCTAGGAGTTACTTTCCTCATACATAAAGCCTATTCCATGTCACACCCAGCTCTGCATAATTTCTGCCACACCGTTCTATTTGTACCTGCTCCTGGGCTGCGCACGCCAGGAATCTCCCCTGCGCAGCCCCTACACATGTGCACACGCATGTACATGTGTCTGCATGTTCCCAGCCCGGTCCCCCTTACTCCAGCTGCAGCGCAGCAGCTTAGTCAAGCCAGGGGGACAACAGTTAAATACAAATGCAGTCCCTTTCATCATGAGCTCACTGTGGGTGAGTCCCAACTTATGAGGCTCTTCGACAGTAAAAGCTCAACAAATAGGTGTTCAAAAAGCGAAAAATCTGGGCGGCTCAGATGATCAGAACCACCTTCTAACAACATCCATATACAGTAGTACCAATGTTGTAAAATACTCACGTAAACCATACAAAAAAACAAATCTGTATGTCCACCATTGATAAATGAATCAACTAGCAGTCACTTTCAAGTGGCTGACGCAAGCATTTAAAAGTGCTGCGGCAACAAATGATGGACGGAATGCTGAATGAATCAAAAATTCACCCACAGTCAAGAGTTAAATTCATCATTCTTTTGCCAAGCCTGGTCCTACCTGGACCGGAAACAAGCATTCTGTGACAGGTTTCGGGGTTAAACCCCTCATCAGCAAGGCTAGCTTGAAACCAGTGGCACAGCGAGTAAGGGACCTATGCCTTGGCATACCCATCCCACTGGGTGCGAAAAGTGCTGCAGCAACAAATGATGGACAGAATGCTGAATTAATCGAACATTCAACCCCAGTCTAGAGATCTGGGTTAAATCCACTGTTCTTTTGCTCACTACACCACCCCAGTTTGTATCCACATGCAAATCAGCCTTGACCCTGCTCCTCATCGGAACAATCCAGCCCGAACTGCCAAGCTGGGTCCTCCCTGAACCACAAACAAGCATCCAAGGACCAGTTTCCGGGTAACACCCCTCATCAGCCAGGCTAGCTTAAATCCTATGGCACAGCAAGCAAGGGACACATGTCTGGGCATACCCACCTCACTTAAGGCGAAACGTGCTGCAGCAACAAATGATGAATGGAATGCTGACTGAATCAAACATTCACCCCAGTCAAGAGATCTGGGTTTAAAACTGTGTTCTTTTGCTCACTATGCTACCCCAGTTTGTGATACTCCGAAAATGGTCCCAGGATGCTCGTTACTGGACCAGGGAGGACCTGGCGGGGCAGTTTGGGCTGGTCTGTTCCCATAGAGAGGAGGGTCAACACTGATTTGCAAATGGCTACGTCTAAACTGGATTGGCGTGGTGTTAAAAAAACGATGGATTTAACCCAGAACTGCGACTGGGGGTGAATGTTCGATCTATTCAGAATTCTGGCCATCATCTGTTCTGGGGAGAAAGGTGTAAAATTCTTCATATTGGACATTGCAAAACGCCAAGCTTCTAGCCAGGCCTGACGAGTGGGGACTCTGCTGCTGCCCCACAATAGCGCAATTTCTCGCTTGGCCAGCAGAAATCCCAAGGCCGCCAGTTTACAAAACTTCTGAGGAAGTTGGACACATATCCCAGCAAGGCTATTTCGGGAGTGGGAAGAAGCTGCATCAACAGTATGTCTCCTAGCGTAGCGTGAACAAGCGTCCAATACTAATGTATTTTAGGGAACGTCCAGGTGAGGTGAGCGAAATCCGCAAAGGCAGACATGCACTTTCAACAGTGGAGTGGCCTAGTGTGGTCTATTCTATGGGAGCGTGCGGTAGTGTGATACATTCTACGGAGAAACTTAAAATGGAGTAGTTTGAGTCTGCTGTTCAAGGAGACCTCCCAGTAGCTCTACAACACTGTTCCCATTGGTCATCAGTAATAATCTTACCCACATCCACCTCCCAGGCTGCCCGCACCCTAGCATCAGACACAGGCCCAATCGCACAACACTGTTTATATAATTTGGAAATCAGATGTGCACCCGCTGAGCTCTGTATCAACAACGTCAATGAAGGGGCCGGCTCAGGAGAAGCAGGAAGGAAGGAAAAATGGAGCGAAGAGTGGAGCAAAAGTGTCCATAAAGGTGCGCTCACTAAAGCGGTCATCTTCCGAGATCGAAAAAGCATGCCCATGCGGGAAAAGAGCGCCAAATGTGCGAACATGAAACTTCTCTAACGTACGTTGGACCAAGGTCTCCCCAGTTATCGGAAGAGAAGAAAGATTAGGGAGAAGTAATTCAGGGGAATATAACGAGTCAAATCCCAGCAACCTACGTAGCCAGTCCCAAGCCAAACACGGGGTCGAGACCGTCCCAGGGTCCCAGGGGAATCCTGTGGGCAGGATATGAATGAGATGACGTAGAAGAACCAAGTCTGGCTCTGGTTTTAAATATGGTACGTGGGCATCCGGGTGGAACCAGGCATACACGTAGCAGCATTGTGCAATTAGGTAGTACAAATAAAAATCCGGAGCCCCGAACCCTCCTCTGCCATATGGCAAGGTAAGAATCTTCCAGCAGACTCAGGGCGTCTTGTGCCCCCACACCAAACGTATACGTAGCGTAGTCAGTTGCAGGAAAAAAATCTTTGTAAGTGGGATGGGGATATTGTTAAAAGGGTAGAGAAACCGGGGTAGGATGACCATCTTAATAATAGCAATCCTGCCAGCCATGGACAATGGAAGACGTAGCCATTTCACGATCTGTGACTCCAAGGAACTAATCGCTCTGCCGTAGGTGAGTCTAATCATTGTGGCAGTGTCAAGGTGAACATGAATTCCAAGATACCTAACCGAGTCACTACACCATTCCAAAGGGAATTTGCAAGGCCAGGCGGTGGTGCAGGAAGTGAGTGGGAAAATAACAGATTTGTGCCAATTAATAGTAAGTCCAGAAAATCTACCGAACTTAATGATTTCTAGAAGCAAGGGCTCTAAGTTGACTTGGAGCATCCGAACGTAAAGGACAGTGTCATCTGCATACAAAGACATTAGAAGAGGACCCGCTCGAAATTGGAGGCCACGGTGCAAGTGATTCTCTTGGAACTGGCGCACCAAAGGGTCCATAGCTAAAATAAAAAGGAGCGGGAACAGATGGCACCCCTGTCTCTTACCGGGGGTTAAGAGGAAAGGGTCAGAGAGAGTGCCATTAAGTCGCAGCCTGGCTGTCGGACTGGTATACAGCAGAGCTTCTGTGGAAAAAAAGCACTCCGGCATACCCATACGGCGCATAACAGAGAGGAAAAAGGGCCAATCGAGGGAGTTGAATGCCTTCTCTGCATCCAGAAATATGGTAGCGGCGGGCGTGGAGGGGTCGATCCTATGCAACACGGTGAACAAGGGCCTCAAGTAAAGAGAGGTGGATCTGTGCGGAACGAACCCCGACTGAACAGGCGATATGATAGATTCCATCAATGAAGACAGCCGAATCTCAATAACCGTGGCCAGTATTTTATAGTCTAGGTTCAACAACGACAATGGCCGATAAAAGCCACACAATTTAGGGTCTTTCCCCGGTTTAGCCAAAAGAATAATCACAGCCTCTCTGAACGTAGGGGGAAGGATACCGACCTCAAGCGCCTCCGCATAGACCTCCACCAACCTTGGAACCAGAATGTCCTTACATGCCTTATAAAAGTCGGCCGAAAACCCGTCAAGACCTGGCGCTGAAGATCCCTGCAGAGCGTCAATGGCCTCAACAATACTGTCCGGGGTAATGGGGACCGACAAAAAATCTTGCATGTAGCGTTCTAAATACACGAGGGTGACCTCCGATAAGTAGTCTCCCTGAGCGCAAGTCTCCCGTGAGTGTGAAGTGTAGAGTTCTTCGTAATAGAAAAGGAAATGATTACAAATGTACGGGGTAGAATGTAGTGGGGAGTCATTAGGGCCTGTCATGTCAGTGACGTAAGCAGTCTCACGCGGGGGAGTGTTAGCCAGCAATTTACCCGGACGTTCGCCCTCATTGATGTAGAAGTTAAGTTATCTCTAGTGATCAAGGTGATGAAGTCTTTCTTCATCTTTAGATGATCGAGGTAGGGGGGGAAGCTGGCAGAGTGACAGACTGCATTTTGTGGAAGGGCATGATAACATTTGGGAGAAATGCTGTTTTTATCCTGAATACAACTTTGTCTGGAAATTACATGGCATACAGAGGATGAAAAGACAGAGTATAACTCAGTCATGCGACGAGCTGACGTGATCGCTATGCGGAAATGCATCTTTAGTGTGAGAAGGTAAAGAGAGCAGCTGTGCATTAGTTCAAATAAGCACACACTGGTAACTAAGAACCAAACTAAGATTGCACTGAGGCAACACAAACGGTAATGGCTGGAACATGTGAAACGGCTCTTTCAAAATATGCATCACAACAGGTGATTTGAAAAAAGGTAAGAAGGCCGAAAGGGCTGATAAGGAAGCTCTAACTGTTGCCACAGTAAGGCCATGCTGGGCTAAAGAAAGACAAAAAATTGTATGTCAGCTAACTGAGCTTGTAAAGGCTAGATGTTGCAGGAGGAATACCATACACCAAACCTCTCCAAGCATACCACAAACTGCTGTGGCGGAGAGCTATCTGGCTACCATGATGACACCAACTGCTGTGGGAGGAAGTTCAATGGCCATTAACTGTCACCGCTCAATCTCCATGCATGAAGGTGTGGGCTTTGCCGACTCGGGTGTAGGACCCTGCCCTGCTGCTGTGACAGAAGGGGCAGCAGGATCAGGGAACACCAGCTCTTGGCCAAAAGGCCCGGTAACCACATTATCCTCGACCAGTCCAGAGACAATAGGAAGACTTGGGCTCAGCCTCCAAAACTGTGGGCAGGAGAGGCAGAGGCGAGAAGGCGTACAGGAGTCCAGAGCTCCAATCAAAGCGAAAGGCATTTCCAAGCGAGATCTGCCTTCAGAACTCCAATGAACAAAAGCTTAAACACTATACGTTCTCTGCAGTGCCCCATTGTTGGCAGATACGCTGGGATACAACAGAGTACAGCCTCCATTCGTGATGCCCTAAGCAATGGCTGTCTGCCCTGGTGTTTAAAGATCATGCAGATGCTGTATGACCAGGAAGATGCCCTTCCGGTTTAGACACTTCCAGATGTGCAGGGCCTCCTGGTACAGGACAAACGACTCCACTCCTCCTTGTCTGTTGCAGTACCACATGACAGTGGAGTTCTCTGTGGGAACCTGTACGCGTTTCCCTTTGGTAGACGGGAAGAAACAGCAGTGCTATGTGAATAATTCGCTACTCCAACAAGTTGATGTGAAGATGACCTTCCCCTGGGGTCCTCTTATCGCCACTTCTTCCAGATTACTTTCCCAACCCAGCAGCAATGCATCAATTGCTACTATTAGCTCTGGGAAGGCAAGGAGACAAGTATGCCATCAGACCAATTGCAGTCTAGCAACTGCCACTAAAGATCTTTTGCAGTCTCTTTTGTCACCTGGATGGAATCCGCAAAGGTCCCGTGGTACTGAGCCCACCACCTGGTGTGACCCACCTGCAGGATGCAGGAGACAAAGAAGTCTCAGAGCTGTTCTCACTGACACAGAGATTACGGGTTAAACCATTGGGATCATAGCCGGAATGTCCTGGACTTGTTGAGGCAGGAAAGACTCGAAAGAGCACCAATTCCAGGATGGCTTCAATGAAGAGAAGTAGTTGTGAGGGAGTAAGGTGTGACGTTGGGACGTTGATGGAAAAACCCAATGATGTCAACAGGTCAGCCATTGTCTAGTGGTGACTTAGGACTTTTTGAGGAGAGCACGGTTTAAGTCACCAGTTGTTGAGTTATAGAAAGACTGGTATTCCCAACCTCTGCAAATGGGCAGCGACTACCACTAACACCTTTGAGAACACAAAAGGTGCACTAGTAAGGCCAAAGGGTCTACCTGAAACCGCAGGTGGTGTAGAGTGCAGAGCTTAAGGCAGCATGGTGTGCACCTCCTGCTTTCTTGCTCTGACACTCACATACAACTATAGCAACTCATGTGGCCAGAACCTACAACTTTCATTTTCAAATTCGGTTCTTACTAACTACTATGCATAATAATTGTCCATAGTTTATAGAGCTCAGAAGGATGAAAGTCTGTCTCGCCGGGTTTCAAGCAATTAAAGAACTGCATGAAAACAATGATCTCGCCTGCTGAAAAGTGCACAGGAATCACTGCGGGTGAAATATCAAGGAGTATAGTGCAATAGCACAAAACACTGAGAAAGGAGAGATGGTATCTATGAAGCTTGGGTGAAAATCAAAGAAACGGACTGCAAAACGCTGTAAAGTGAGCAAAAGGCAGGAGAGTCGCAGACAATGGAGAGGGGGCTGACCAGCACGGGAATAGGAACCCCTAGATGACTGGCTCCTAGTTTGAACAGGGCGATGACGATGCTTGTACTTAATGTATTACTTTAGTTTGCATTTTTTCCAAAGAGATACACAGCGCTGTAAGGTAGCCTCAGATTGCTTAAAATACTTTTACTGCTGCCCTGTCCAGTCTCTGCCACCATATTCTAATACACACAGTTTTCTGACCCCCAACTCACAGTGTCTCTAGTCTACCTGCACTGCGCTGCTGCTCTGGTGTATGTTGTAGACAAACTTAACCATGTAGATTAAAGGAGTGCACTGCTTTTGCAGGTCTCTTATTGTCAAACAAGTACAGGCATCGCCGACATTTCTGGATTATATATAAAATTACAAATCAGACCTCTTGGCTTTGCCCATGCTGGTCTTGTTTTGATAAAGGTCTGCCTGGATGTGGGGGGCTCCTTTCTCGTACTTCAAAAGGGGCTCCCTCAAATTTCAATATGCCCCTGCACACCTGAGAGGCTAGCGATCAGAAGGGGCCGCTGGGCAAGCTATGCCTTTGCCCTCATTTTACCCCGAAGAACTTGCATTAAAGCAAACCAGCAAATGTACACAATTAAAAAAAAACTGTTCATAAATTACGAGTCTTCATCCACCATCTGAAAGCCACTTTACAGGCAAAATGTATTCCGCTTGGGTAGACCAACATATGGTGCCTGCAAGAAACCAATATCTGTTTAGTTCAGATTATACATTAAACACTGTAGTTCTGAGTCTAGGGATTGCAATAAATATGCATCCATTTTCAACTAACTATATATTCAAACTATAACATTCGATTAGGCTTACATTTTCTTAAACCTGGGATTCCATGGACCGATTATGCTGCAATCCAAATGATACCACACTTCATGATGTTGTTGCTTTCAGACAGTGGCGCAGCTAGGGGAGGGGCGCCGATCGAGTGACTTTTGGGGGCGGCATTTCCCCCCAAAACCCACTCTTACCTGCAGCCGTACCTGGGTGGCAAAGCAGGGATTGCAAGCACCTCCCCATCCCCTGACCCGCTCTTACCTGCGGCCTGCGTGGGGCAGAAAAACCAGAGACCGCCACGGGTGGCCAAAGGTCTTGCTATGCCACTGCTTCCAGATTCAAACACGCCTACACGTCTCAAACCGTCTACATCAGCCCATTTCAAATATTTCGCAGATTAAGTATTTGTTTGCCCATTCCCACGGTCTTGCCTAAGGCAGCATTGTACACAGTACTGCATAGAGTGTGCTTTGGGTCATCACTGTGCTCATGACTGGATGGTTTTGTTGACCATCTCAGTTTCCTGCTCTTCACTGAACTAGTTTCATCACTATTCTTGTGCTTGTCTCACCCACACAGAATTTATTTTCCCACGATTTGATTGGTAAAGATGGATCCTTCCATCACTGAATGGAATTCATTTTTGGAGTTTTTTTTGTTTCATTACTCCTTTACTCCATCGATGTGCATGGCAGGCTCACTCCACTAGCTCTTTCCTTCTCCTCTCTGTATCCTTTATCTCCTAGGCTCGAGGAAATCCTTGAGCACACCATATACGAGCTCAAAATGCTCTTGGCACCACTGGCAGATGTTGCCCCCCTGCACTGTCCTGTACCTCTTATCTCTAGGTTTGGATGTGAAACTCTGATCCGCATGCTGAGTTTTTCGGGGTTCACATAGCACGGGGAGTTTCGAGTATTTTCCTTGCTCACCAATGTTAGGATAGTAAACGCGAGCGAGGAAAATATTACTCTAAACACATCCTGGCGAAATTTCTCAGTGTGGGTGGTCGCGGATGGCCGCAACTGCTTTCGTTGAGAAACCTTCCGTTCGCGTTGAGGAAGCTTCCGCTCGGGTAGAACATCTACTCGAGCGGCAGAAAGAAGCAGCGCCCTCTTGCGCTGCGCATGGTGCAGTTCACGCTGGTTTCCAGGGCGGGACAAACGCCCAGCACTAAAATTCAGAGCGAACTGAGCGAGCTAGCAGACTCTGTCGCCTGCAGAACACCGCATAGCGCAGCAGAGTTTTTTGGTCACTTTTCGGAGATCCGCTATCTCCACGTACTCTACCCTGGCCTACCTATCTCCCCATTCCATGAGTCTTCTCTCCCCACCCCATTCCTCTTCTGCTGCACCCCCCTGGTCCAAGCTTGCTACCCTATTGGCTTTGTCAATGCCAGGTGTTTTTAAATTGTGCAGGCACTGGCTAAGCCAATAGCTGCACCACCTATCTTAACTTTCAAGATGGCTACCATGTGTAACACAACATGATGACACAATGTGAAGGCCACCTTGAAAGTATGAAAATGTTGTTTCCTTTACTTTCAAGATGCCCTTCAAGTAGTGTGATGTGAAGCAACGTTGCATTAATCTTGAAAGTATAGAAAACAATGTTTTATGCTTTCAAGATGACAATCACATTATATCGTGATATTGTGCAATGCGACTTAGTGGCCATCTTATAGGAAGCAACCTACTATGATTTGAAACTGGATGGTTGCCACTACTGACTTTCCCAAAGCCTGGGCATTTTAAAAGAAAAAGCAACTGCAATAATCACAAAGCACTGGCAAAGCGATACCAATGCTATTTCTAGTTTTGATATGCCCCAAGCTTTGAAGGCAAGGGCTTCGTGTGTCTCAACATACTCTACTTAACCTTGCTTAGAAATCCAATCTTCTACATTCAAGCAGCTCAGATGACTGCAGTAACACCGATAACTGCTAAGAAACAAGACTGGATCTTTCTAATCCAGGAGCTACTCTATTAGCTTCTCATCTGCACCCAGTTCACTTTCAAAGCACTCTGATTCAATTACAAATGCACTTTCATCTGAGTAGCGTCAATGGAATTATGTGAAGTTCTGAGGCCGCTGTGTAATGTGCAGCTTTCCAGTTTCACTAAAAAAAAAAAAGGCTCAAACGGATCAAACGCCACAAAGCACACCACACGTGGAGATTTTCACAGTGACAAATTCTTTGCAAATGGTTAGCTGGTTACCTATTAGTTGCCGATTGCTGAATTCGTGTATTAAAATGCACTAATGAGTGGTATCTTTTGCATTTGCAAAGGGAGTATTAACGTGTGCTATAATGAAACCATAGGGAAATAGGGCTGCCACAGAATGTGCGCCATTATGCTGCAATTCTTGCTGCATAATGTATTCAATCTTGACACGTAATGAAGCATGGCTGGTGAAGGGTGGAAAAATACTGACTCCCATTAATCTTATTTTGTTTTCAATGTATAGGCTTCACCCTCACTTTCACATTCTGTTTGTGTTCATGTGCACTTTTCCAGGAAAAACTGCATCTAATATGGAAGCTTCTGGTTGCTGTTGCATAAGGCCAGGTCCACTGTAGCTGTGAGATTCTGAAGCCGCAGTATGTTCGCATTACTGCGGATTTGACACAAGCCATCTCTGCTGCATAATTTGCAGATTTTACCACAAATGCTTTTAGCTCAAAGAGATCAACGGTTACAAAAAATGTTAACTAATTGCACTTCAGTTGCTGATTGTTCTATTAAGGTGTTAAATGGTATTAATAAGGGGCAACTTTACCCAGTCGGCACTGATAGATATTTAACGGGCACAATAATGAAAGAACACGGTCACAGATTGAGCCCACATTATGCATAATGTGTCTTTCTTGCAGCATAATTTTGTCAACCCTGCCACATAATTTAGCCCTCAATCGCCACATACTTCCAGTGGCACAATCTGTAATCATGTTTGAAATTCCCCAAAGGAGGAAATCTAATCATTCCTGTAAGAGGTTTTCAACTGCTGTTCCTTATGGATTTCCCTTCTCTGACAATTCTTAGTCCTTCCGAAGAAGACTCGTAGCCACCTGTTTTCTCCTTATCTTGTACTGGGGTGGAGGGGTTAATAACTAGATTCAGTCAATGCGTAATGGGTATCTATTTTTTTGTTGTTTTTTTCAACTGAGATTGGATTAGTATTCTTTGTTTTTTTATCTCTGGCTTTTTATATTTTACTACGTTTATGGTGTATAGATCTGATTTCCTGGGCTATTTCTGCTCTTCCTCTAGGTTCTTCCATTCAAAGGCAATCAATTAACAAAGATCAAGAGCCTTCCAAACTATGCTGTTATTTCAGCAAGAGACACCATCAACTCCTCCCCGACAACAGGAGGGAGAATTGAAAATATGCTTAATTAAATCCATTCTAAAGAAACAGGGACTTGATGTAACTCACCCAGAAAACTACAGACCAATATCAAATGGTCCCTTATTAAGTAAACTGATTTAAACAACGGCATTCTTCCACATATCCTTTGTCAAGCAACAAAGCTTTCTATCAGATACGCATAACAAAGCTCTGAATCAGCAGCAATCTCCTTCTTGGACGACCTCAAAAACTGATGACTAACAGCGTGGCTGCTCTATTCGTACTTGAGCTATCATCAGCATTTGATACAGGAGATCACCAAGTACTAGTCACTATCCCAAAGACTTTGACACAGGTATCCAGGGCACAGTGCAGCTACGTTACGGATGGATCTCAAATTGTCTCATTAGCACCATTCAAGTCGCTACCCTGCACTATATACGTAGGCCTCTCGCAGAGATCCACAATAGCATCCTTACTTTTTAATGTTTATATAGCCCCTCTTTCGCAAATGATGAAATCATTCATCACACATGCTACAATTATACTGATGACACTTGGAGCATCTTAAAACTGGAATAATCTTCCAAAGTTAAGATGTGTGAACTTGGCAAATTTGTGATGTATGTCAACAAAGGGAGCTGGAATCACCTAAAATAAAGCTTACTTTCCCAAAAATGGATATTCCCATGGATCCTGGCAACATTATGTTGTATCCTGCTGGCTTGCAGGCAGACAAGCTTTGACTACATCAAGTGAAGTCAAAAACCAAAACGTCAGCATGGACTCAAAGCTCTCACTTGAGTCCCAAATCTATAAAGTGACAAGAGAAACGTTCTATGCAATGAGAATACTTAAATGGATCCGCCCTTACACAGGTCTCTGCACAGTATTCAGGAGTCTCTGGCCCTAGTGATATCAAATCTGGTCTGTTCAAATGGGCTCTACTTTGGACTCTTGAACAAACTAATTGTCAAACTATAAAGAATCCGGATGACCACAGTGAGACAGACAGGACCACATTGTTTTTGCTCTCAAAGCACTACATTAATTTCCAGTGGCAAGAAGAATATCCTTCAAAACCCTCAGCATAGCAGACAAGATGCTATACGAGAAGGTACAAACTATCTTACAAAGAAAACTCAGGACATACAATCAAAAGAGAAACGCTAGATGAAGGAGATCCCCAAGGCTGATGATCCCCCTCCCTGATCACAAAATTTGACAAGCTGGGAGTTCCTTGTCAGTACCGACATACAAGCGTGAAATACACTCCCAAAGAGGATAATTGTCATCATCAACCAATAAGAATTCAGAAGAGAAATAAAGATCTGGCTTTTCCCAAGTGCTAGACCCAACTGACCTGTGCTGCTAACTTTGAGTGGTTTGCATATGATGCTCACAGTCCTATTCTCCCACACCATTGTTTCCAACTACAAACGTAAGACATACGTTCAACGTTCTGCACCAAGTCTGGAGCACAATCCATGAGCCTCATACACTACACTAGCACTGAACACTATTAGATGTGAGCTGTAACAATACCCTTCTCCCATCCATGCGCTACAGATGCAGCAATTTGCTGAGACTGGACAAGAGGAAGGAAAGTGTTATAGAAATGCTATAATGCAGTACAGAACAATACGTTGTACATCAACTGGCCTCCCTTTGGGCTGAGATATAAACAGAAGGTAAAAATACATAAAATACTCATAGCATTATTTCAACCTAAGCCCCTGTTCCTCATTGTGTATATTTTATATGAAGGACTGCGTAACTCAGAGACTGCTGAAAAATCAACAAGAACGGCGTGTTAGTTTGTAGATCAGGCTCTGTTCATAATATACACAAGAGATAGAAACAAAAACCAATCTGTCTCTAATTATGACTGTCATTTCAAGACACAATCACAAAAAAGAATAATTAAAGAAGCGCTGCAGAAAGTTAATTAAAGCTGCACTGAACTGTGAGTGCTATGAATGAAAATCGATAATGACAAACACTTGGGAAGCTTTGATTCTCCTAATCTGCACAAGAGCTGCCCATCCTTCTCAGCTAAATGCAAGAGGAGTGTCACAGTCTGAATACCTGTATCTTCTCAGGCGAGAACTGAGTACTTTAGGGTGTGGGCCACACTGCCAGACACCGCACTGAAGCATCTTGGTTATACGTAAAGAGATGCAAGGGTACCAGCTACACAGACCCCGGAAGCGGTTGGAGTTGGCGGATCATTATTCCTAGGCTCTGTGTTGATCAGGCCCCGGGCTCGTGCTGCAGTGTTTATTTACATATGTTAACTGCTTAAAGTCAGTGGATAAGAAGTTAATGTCCTGTGCATCTTTCCAGTCCAGAGTATGTGAACGTTTCATTCTCTGGGGGTGCGAGGGCCTGGGGAAACCTCCTGTGCTTGCACTAGTGCCTTCCCCATTTGTGCTCACCAGGGGATGACACAGAAGCACTTCCGGGTCAGCCCCTGGCCCCTCCCATGCAAGGCCTCAGTGCCCGGGAGCAGGTTGAGGTCACTGACGCACCGGAGTACCAATGAGTTGGGTAACAATAAACATCTGTTATTCAGCGCCAAGATGCCTTCGTGTGAACGTGCGCTTTTCAAATATTATGTTGTTATGTTATGTTATGACACATCCGCTGGTGAATAGGTGAATCTCACTGTCAGCATCAGGGGAATATCTTCCGCCCTGGGCACTGTGCAGGATGGGAGGGCACCACTGGAAAGGGGAAAATCCTCACTTTCCAAATGCACTTCTCCCTGATGGATTACTGTTCAGGCATATGGTCTATGCCATGATCCCGGAGTAGAAATCTACCACTAGACAATAGGGATATGTTTTTTGGGGTGGGGGTGAATTGGCATGTTTGCTACCCCGGGGGAAAAAGAAAAAAATAATTTACTGTTGTGCGACTGGAAATATTACTAGCACCTGTCTACAAACCAAGCGAAGGCTGGTCAGAGACACCTGTACATTATTTAATGGAAGACAATAAGAGTAGTCTATGAAGTAGAACACTGGTATGTGCTGGTTGTTCAAGCACATGAGTGGAGGGTACCCCAGGTCCTGGTTTCCCTCTGAGCTCCTGTTTTTGATGTAATAGCAACACTCAGCTTCCCATCTGTCATGAGCAGAAATATTTCTTTTGATTCTGCAGCATGTGCTGCATTTCAATGCTAACTGCAAAACTGCCACAGAATTCTCCGACCATGACAGATTGTTCAAAATTCAGCCTGTCATGAAACAATACTTTAGCTTTCCTGAGATTTGAATTCCAGGGAAGAATATATCAGTCAATGAGTCTTTGATTCGTTACAAAGAGTGGATGGTGTTCAGGCAGTATATTTGTAAACAATGGGATTCTATCAATGTGAGTGGTGACTAATTTTATATGATTTTGTATATTTCTCTAAACTTGTGAATAGACTGCAATGTGAAAATTAGGCCTCTCTGCAGGTGGCAGAATGAGGGCACTGTGTGTTTTTAAAATACCCCTCACACACTATGAATCCCATAGTGTCATTCTCCCATCATTGGGGTCTTCCCGTCCCTCTACGGGGCGGGGCGTGCTTCGACCTACGAGTGACACGGGAGCACTTATATTTCTGACAACAGGCTATGTGATGTGATGAGGATAGTGATATGTGTTAGGGAGTGTAGGGACCTATTTACGTGAATGGTAGTGTAAAAAAGGGTTAAAAATACCCTGGCTAGTCGAAAAAATTAACTTTAATGGTTTCGCAAGCTGGGAACATTAAAAGGGGGTTAGTAAGTAGAATTACAAGTGTGGTCTACTTTGTCGACATGACATGTTTCATAGGCAAACCCCCTCCTGCCTACTCATCAGGACCTCTGTTGATCCCTACAAAAATACTCAATTCTAAACTAAATGTTAAATGCCTATGGTCCTAAAACTTAACATCAAAAATCAGCTGCTAGGTTTAGCCTCAGGGCTGGAGTTGGCCCTTAGTGAGGTATTATCATTTGAAGCGTGGTGATAGGGCCTCATGAGCCTGCGTTTTAGGGTGATTAGTTGACTGGTTAGTGACCGCATGCCTAATCTGGCTTTATTCCATACCCTTCAGCAGCTCCGTAGTATATTCTAGGCAAGAGAGCTCAGTACGACATCCAGCATTAAACGCTGTGTGAGAGTCCAAATATTTTTTTTTATACAGCCCAGGACTGGATAATGGGAAGTAATCCAGGATAAATCCTCTTTTACATTAAACTAGTGAAAAGATTGTTTGGGATTTGGCTCAATTACTCTTTCATAAAAGTTATTACGTTTTTATGTAGACGTACAGCTGTTCAGCGAGGTATACCATGTTGGCACTGTGGATTGTGGGACAGTTTTAAGTCACTATAAAGCATTCCCTCAGAAGCTTTTTTTAAAAAGCTCCCAAATGCCATTGCAGTGCATCGCATTGCAATGATCACCTAGCTGTGAAATTCTAAGAAAGACATGTATGTGCTCACTACATGCATGATGAGAGCAAGTTTTCGGTCAGAGTTTGGGGGTCAGCTGCCAGATGTGCATAAGCCCAACTGTATACTTGATTTGATTAGTGTTAGATTTGGGGGTCTCTAGTTGGCACAGGTAGATACTTGTGACAAATATGGACCCTTGCCTCTAGTCAGGATAAGGGGATTACACTCCTAAAATAACCCCTGCTCACCCCCTTGGTAGCTTTGCACGAGCAGACAGGCTTATCTCAGAGGCAGTGTGTTAAGCATTTGTGACCACATACAGTAACCCAGTGACAACACTAAAGATGGACACTACACAAGGTTTTATATAAAAAATTATTATACTTTATATAGAGTTACCACAAGACCATAAACGACAAAAATACACAAAACTGTTACTTTAAGATGGTAGATTTAGCTCAGTTTAGTTCAGTTCTTAAGATACGACACTTTGCGTCAATGTACCTTAGGTTGCATTGCGCTTCCATGACAAGCAATGTCGCAGCGAGGGAAATTTGGCAAAATTCAAGTACAAAGAAATAAAGACGTGAAGATCTTCCAGATACGGCATGCTTCTCCGGGGATGCAAGAAGTTCGCAGTTCGATTTGTGGACCACAGCGGCTACACCCTTGTTCCGCGATGCGACGGCAGCAGATCAACTTGCGACACTTCTCCCACGATGCGTGAAGCTTCCGCACGATGCGGCAACTACATCGCCGACATCCACGATGCGACGGCAGCAGCTCTGACGGCGGTGTACTTCTCGGGGATAAAAGGCGCTTTTCTTTGATGCGGTGCAGTGCGACAGTTCCAGCTGCGACACCCTCCTTCGGAGTTGCGACGGCAGGCACAGCGACGGCGACACGCTCCGACCTCGTTGCGAGACTCTTCACTCGATGAGGTGCATTGCAACAGCTACAGCAGCGACACCCTCCTTCGGATTTGCGACAGCAGCAGCAGCGACGGCGACACGCTTCCTCTTCTTTGCAGCACGATTCTCTCAATGCCGTGCAGTGCGACAGTTGCAGCGGCGACACCCTCATTCGGAGTTGCGACGGCAGGCACTGCGACAGTGACGCGTTTCTTCTCGAAGAGTCGCGCTTCCAGCTCCTTGTGACACGCAGTTCCTCAGAAGGCCCAAAACAGCAGCAGGCACTTCCAAAAGAACCCTGGGGGGTGAATTCTGTTGTCCCTGAGACTTCAGCAGGAGGCAAGCTCTTTCCAAGCCCTTGGAGATCCTTCACAAGTTGACAAGTTGAATGCAAAGTACACAAAGTACCTTTCTCCTTACTTTGGCAGTAAGGCATCCACTGCAGGCCAATCCCCCCCGAGCAGCACATCAGCTTGGGAATAGTCTCTCTTCAGTTTCTTCAGGTTTCTCTCCTTAGTAAAGGTTTCTTGTTGTAGTCCAAAGTGATCTAATTTCATGGGATCAGGGTCCCAATATTTATACCCCAAAATCCTTTGTTCTCTGAGGGGAGAGGGGCCTTTGCCCAGTCCAAACCAGTTCTAAAGCACTCTGGTTACCAGATTTCTCCTTTTCTTTCACAGTGCAGGGCAGGCACTTCAGACGCCCCACAGGAGGTGGCCAGCCAGCATTGTGGAAGGCAAGTACAGTACTGGAGCACTTTATTGACAGGACTCCGTCTCTTCTATCAGTGTGCAGGGCAGAGACATCACTCGCTCCCAAGGAGGTGGAACCAGCATTGTGGAAGGCAGGCACAGCCCTATTCAAGGTTCAGGTTCAAGTCCTCCCTCCCATCTAGATGCAGATCTCTCTATTCACCCCTGGGCTGACTAATCCTGTCTCTTGGAATCCCCTAGTCCTGTCACTCACAAAACCAGACAAAGAAATACACAACCTAGCAGAGGCAGGTTTGAAAGGTTAGACAAGCAAATACCTACTTTCTAAAAGTGGTATTTGCAAACACAGAATGTTAAAACCAACTTCACTAAAATATGTATTTTATCATTCGGAGTTCAGGCATCCTAAACTCGAATTTCTACCATGTTCTCTGAGACAGTTAGGATTATAAACATGTAATAATCTAACAGCCCTTATGGCCTATGGAGAACAGGTAGCCTTGCAAGAGTGAAAAACGAAAACGGCTGTAATTCACTATTAGGACATGCCACATACACACCAGGGCTTGTCCTACCTTATACTTACAATGCACCCTGCCCTTGGACCTACCAAAGGGGTGACTGATATGAAGAAAAGGGAAGGTTTAGGGACTCGCAAGTGGTGCACTTGCCAGGCAGCATGACAGTACCAGACTGCACCCAGGCTCTGCAATGGCAGACCTTAGACACATTTTACAAGGCTGCTTCTGTGGGTGGCACAACCAGTGCTGCAGGCCCACCAGCAGCATTTGGATTTACACGTCCTGGGCACACTCAGTCAGACTAGAGTCTGACAAGTAAACCAAATAGCCAAACATGGAACTACTGATTAATACATCAATTTACAATAGGGAGCACTTGCACTGTGGCACTGAATAGCCGTGGCACAGTGCCCAAAGAATCTAACACCAACAAAAATACATGAGGCAACAGCAAAAATGGAAGGGAGACCCATGCCAATGGTGCCAGGTCTAACAATTAGGAACATAGGTGGAGGTGATGGAATTGCCCAGCTACTTCTACCACATGATGTGACTCGTGAAAGTTTTTTTTCTTTCTCTTTTTTTCTCTTTTTAATTGATGAGCTTGCAACAATGGCACAAAGAGCCCTGTGGCTTTGACAAACAAATCCAACATAGCCTATAAGGATACAAGTGTTTTTGGTGTCCTATAGTCACACCAAATCTGAAATACAGAACAAAGAGCAAATCCACAAAACATAAAGAGGAGCCCCCTCCCAGCACTCAGTGAATGATAATACAGCATTCAACTGTTCCTAGTTATAAGAAGCGCACATAGATGATGATTCAGGAAGTGCATCCCAATTTAAACAATTCTTGGCAAGGCATGCAGACAGTGTACAGACATAAAATAATTACTACAAATCCGGGTGGTTCAGCAGATACAAAGTTAGTGGGGCCCAGAAGTGTTTGGGTCGGGAGGCCTCGGGAAGCTCCTCCGCATACGCTTCCAGCTCGTCTTGACAGTATACTGAGTCACAGATCCATTTCTTTACAGTGAGAGAGGTGTTAGCCCCACAACATTGCGCTACCGCTCTTTTTGCCATCAGTGTCAAAACAGCTACAATACGCCGATTACACGTCTTAAGACTCTGCACATAGCTCAACAGGCACACCTCCGGTTCGCATCGCACACGTTCCCAAACTACATCCGAAAGCACACCTATCACCGTAGTCCAGAATGCCAGGCTCCTTGTGCATTGCCATGCCAGATGCAGAAAATCAACATCAGCTTGCCCACACTGTACACAACAAGCAGAGTAACGCAACCCAAACCTGAGCAATTGCAGTGGGGTATACTATAACTGGTGCAATATATAGAGTGAATTATTCAAAGGTTACAATTCGTCGTCAGGCGCCCCGTTAACGCACAGCAGAATTCCCATGCTCTAGCAACAAAGTGGAACCCAAAGCAGCATTCCATTTCAGATATGAAGGGTGTTCAACCGGCTCTGTCTCCCGTAGGGAAGCTGTTAGAACTGGCTATTTCTGGTAGGCTAAGGCTGACGCCAAAGCCAGGCAGAAACCACCATTCTAGTCAGGGCAAGGAAGTCACACGCCAAGATAACCCCTGCTCACCCCCTTGGCAGCTTGGCTCAAGCAGTAAGGCTAAACTCGGAGGCAATGTGTAAAGCATTTGCGCCAGCGCACAACAGCAACAACATACTAGGCACACCACAAAAGAGATTCCACACAAGGTTATTATAAAAATAACTTTTGTATTGTAAAAACATATCAGATAAAATCACACATATACATTGTGCCAACTGGCACGGGCAATATTCACAGGGATTATGTACACCAGACAGGGCCACATGGGCGCCAGTCAGAATCAGATATAGTACTTCTAGATAAAATGTAGAATATAAAATCACTTTCAGAATAAAGAATAAATGTAACATAAAATAATAATCACAGATAACAACCAGTAACCACTGGTAACAGGAACCAGGACCTTACTAGGACCACCTGTACTAAGAAAGAAGAACCACCTAAGTATCACACAGCATTTAGGGGTCTAAGAAAGAATATATTACTCATGATGCAATAAACCTACATTCAGAGGAGTAGAAAAGACAACCACCTAAGTATCAATCAGCGTTTAGGGGTCTAGGAAAAGAACACATTACCCATGATGCAATAACCTACATTCAGAGGAGTAATAAAGAGAAACACATGATGCCTAAAGCATTCAGAGGTGTTAAGAATAAAGCACATGATGCAATAAAATACATTCAGGGGTGCAGCGCAAGAAGACACATGATGACTAAACATTCAGAGGGGCAGCGCATGGAAAGAAAGACACATAATGCATAAACCTACACATTCAGATGTGCATAATAAATCAATAGCGCAAAAACTCACATTAGCAATGACTATTAAAAAGCATAGAAATCACATTGCGCCAACACTACATAAACCACTACCTGTGGCAGTCCATAGGCCAACTGGCCTTGTGGGGCAAGGATGCCCTGAGTCCAATGTCAGAGCACGCTGCCATGCAGCCCCAGTCACAAAGTACCAAAAAGCCTAAACGTGGCAGCTGCCCACAAAGTGCTGGGCAGCTGGGATCAGAAAGCTGTGGCAGGGCTCTCAGTAGCCCCTAGAACTAATCTGCGCCACCTGAGCCACACAGGCTCTAAAACACAATATGGCCCCTCTGAGCCACACAGGCTCTCTAACGTTAGGGCGACCCGCTGCCAATCGGGGCCGCCCTGACCAGCAACAACAAAAGGGCCCTCGAGCCTCGCCGGGCTCGTGAATCAAGAAATGGCCCCCTAGAGCCTCTCATGGCTCTACACACGTTGGGGCAACCCACTGCCAACCGGGGCCGCCCTTGAAGCCCTCATGGCTTGACTCGCCTTGGGGCGACCCACTGCCAACTGGAGCCGCCCTTGAAGCCCTTGTGGCTTCATATGCACAAGGAGCGCAAGCTCGCGTTACTGGGGAGGGGCCGACACGGACAATGTGTCCCGGCGCCCCCTCCCTTTCTCCTGCCCCACTCACCGGACTCGGGTGCGGGGCTCCTTCGGAACACACAGGAGCCCGGCCTTAGGAAGACGCCTCTCTCTCTACCCAGCCATCCACCAACCGTGGGGGCGGCCCACTGGCATCGGGGCCGCCCGGAGAGGAAGCACTGGCCAGGTCTCCCGCCCCCTCCCTTCACTCACCGGGACTCGGGGCGGGCTGGTGCTGACATCTCTCCTTCGCTCTCCTCTTCGGCGCTTCACTGGCAGTGGGGGCGGGCACCGACAATGTGCCCCGCGCCCCCTCCGCTCTCTCCTCACGGCGGGCTGGTGCCTGCGGGCCTCTCCCACAGCCATGGGAGCCCGGCACCGGCCGCCATCTCTCTTCTCCTCTCTCTGCTGCGGGGGCGGGACTTCCGGCCGGCCGCGCTGAGATTGGCCGGCCGGCCAGTCACTTCCGAGTCGCCGCGGGCAGCGCGGCGGCCCCCTCTAGACAGGCAGGCGGACAGGCAAACTTTCCCGAGGAGTGGGCTCCCTCGTGGAAAGTAAAATATCGCGGCAAGGTCCCTGGCAGGGTAGACACCTGCCAGAGGGCAATAAATCCAAAATAAGCGAGGTGGGCACTCGCAGGATAGATCATCCAAACACGGGCAACATCGCAGGGTAGGCACCTGCCAAGTCTCACGCATCGGGCGTGAGACGCTAAAAACGCCCGTAATATTGCAAGGAGCGCTCTCAAGGCGCTAGGGGCATAGACAAGCCCACAGGAACGACCCCTGCATCAAGAAGGGTCCCAGGGACACAGCAAGTCCATCAATAAAGTCCCCCCTGGAACAAAGGGGGCAGAGTCCAGTCAGCCCCCAGCAAGGGCAGCACACAGCAAGTCCCAGCAATAAGTCCTTCAGAAGTCCAGTAAGCAGGGGGACAGTCAGGAAGAGTCCCCCATCAGTCCATCAGGTGTCCAGGAGCTGGGCAGGGCCCAGGGATTCCCCTGGGCCCCAGCAGCAGCATGCCCCTGGCAGATTCAAGTTAGAAACAAGAACCTTTTGGATGGGGACACAGCCCCTTCTTATACACAGAAAAGCCTTTGAAGTGCTTTGAAGTCCTTTGAAGCAGGCAGTGTGAGAACCAGCTAGAACTGGTTATAGGGAAGTCCCTTCAGTATCAGGGACAGAGGTGTCAGTCGCCCAGCGGGAGGTGGAGCCAGCTTTGTAGTTAGGCAGGCACAGCCCTTCACTATCAGGTGCCATCTCCTCCCACTTCCCTGGCAGCAGATGCTGCCTTTCATCCATGGGCTGACTTCGACAACCATTTGGGCTCTCCATCCCCTGTCATCCTCAAACCAGACAGTCAATCCACAAGCAGGCCCAGGCACTCTGGGCCAGGCTCACCAGCCAATCACACGCCAGCACCAACTTACACAAATATGCCAACTTCCAAAAGTAGTACTTCTAGACTAGACACAGTCATGCCGCATATATCATTTTGCAGCATTCATTCTCACGAGTTCATACATACCAAACTCGCCCCTGCACTCCCCACACATCAGGAACTAGCATGGGCATACATATTCCCCATTCATTCCTATGGGAGGGCAGGTCACTCACCACACATACAGAGAGCTCAAGCACTTTACACTGTACCACAGTGAAAAAGTGTGCAGAGGCCTGAAATCACCAACACCAGGTTCCGTAAACAGGCTAGGAAAAAGCAAAAAGTCTAGGGGTGAACCTGCCCAACGGGCCGGGTCCAACACAACCTCCTTCCAGCCAAAACGCAGGGTAGACCAATCACTCCACTGATGGGCTTCCTTGCTTTGGGTGACAAAACACGGACACGGACCCGCACAGCAGGGACACCTTCCGGGTTTACGCCACTCTGAACCCACCTGGTTACCTCCAAACAATAACTCTCTGACACAACTAGGATACCCCACTGGTACTCATTAGTCATCCACAGCCAAGACCAGGCCATAGGCCATCCAAATCACAGGTCCTAACTAATCCACAGAGTGGGGGGTAGTAACCCCTGGCACACAATAGCCATTCTCCACTCTCTCTCTCAGTGTAGCTACAACTACCACTGATCCAACAACCTAGGGACCATACCCTCAGGCTGACCAGAGGTCACGGGCAAGAATGCCCCACCCTACCTCTACTTCTGGGTTTCCGCACCCTCACAGAGAAGCACTCACCAGAACACAATTCTACCAGATCCGGACCTCACTCCATCACTGGTCTACCACCTGGAAACTATTTCACTTCTGAGGTACAAAGCACAGTTCCTCTTCAAGCAGGTGGGGGACACAGCACACAGCAAAGCCCCCTTTCCTCTACCTTGGTGGAAACAACAAACTGCAGGTGAGCCCCAGAACACACAGCAAGGGCAGCCCCCTCAGTCTCTTCAGCTGATCCACTTTGGCAGAGATTCCTCTTGACCTAGAAGTTTCCTAATCTCCCAACCTAAGAACTAAACCCTCAGGTTGCACCGGGGTCAGAAGTAAGGACACCGTCCCTCTGCACCCCCTTCCAGTTCCAGTATGTCTCAGGCTAGACAGAGCACACGCCAGTGGCGTATCAGCCACACACTCTCCTCCAGTACACCCTATCACAGGGTGATTCTCAGTATGTCCCAGGCTAGACAGAGCACACGCCAGCGGCGTATCAGTGACACACTTTCCTTCAGTACTCCTTCCAGGTCAGGCCACAACCCCAACCCGGCTTTCCCCCCTCCTCGGGGAACAACCTCCAGAGGCCCCACAAATGGTCAAGCACACTAGACGGTCAAATGCTCAGCGAGCCAGGACTTCTGCACCTTCCACTTAGGAGCGGTACTGCCCAACACTAGGACCGCCGGAGTTCTGGTTACAGACACTCCCCGTTCTCTAGACACAGGAAGATCCTCCTCAAATGACCTATGTACAGCTTAGGCCCCTGACCTGACGCTCCCTTAGGGAACCCTCCAGGCCCTGAGATAGGGTTTCAGGCCAACGTGCGAAACACCGTCCCACACTCACTCCGCCTCCACTGAGACAGGGCGTGAGCCCCTACACCCCTACCATACTACTGGGACCTAGCTGGGTTACACATGAACCTCTTCCCCTTCACAGGATCATCAGATACACAAGCCACTCCTTTTGGAACTACTCCCTAATGCCTCTGCAAGACATCTAGCACACCGCCAGACATCCACCTTCTTGTCCAGTTCCTCTGCAGGACCTCCTGCACACCACCAGAGGTACACCTCTCATGCAAGCTCTTTAACAAAAAGAAAACTCACACCAACTCCTCCAGCTAAGCACATCACTCATTCGCACACTCCCCCCCCCCTAGGACTGGTAAGGCAGTTTCTACCACCCCTGATCACTCAACCTGACCACACGTGACACAGGTACCAAACTCTGGGAGCGGGGAATGGGAATTAACACACTGGACACATTAAAGCTGCCACCACTGGATCCTACCACACTGGGGAATCCAGACACACACACTACACTCAGGGAACAACCACCCTCCTGAGCTAGTCATTTCTCCTCGCACTCCCTCTCTTCCATCTACCCACACAGGGACAGGATTTGGGATTGGACACTGGACCCAGCAAGGGATTCCTAATCTATGGGAACCTCCCCGTCTACTGGCGTCCCGCCCTGTCACTTTCTCTCATCTGCCACTAAACATAAAGCGCAGGAACACATTTGAAAATGACACTCTTGAGGAAAAAAATCAAAAACAATAATCCCAAACATGTGACTATCTGAAAAAAATTGCAGAGTTTTGTAATGTAGCCAGTTGTCGCTATGGCACTGCGCAAACACAAGTCCAAATCCGCACCGCTGACCAACAATGTTAGAACTGGCTATTTCTGGTAGGCTAAGGCTGACGCCAAAGCCAGGCAGAAACCACCATTCTAGTCAGGGCAAGGAAGTCACACGCCAAGATAACCCCTGCTCACCCCCTTGGTAGCTTGGCTCAAGCAGTAAGGCTAAACTCGGAGGCAATGTGTAAAGCATTTGCGCCAGCGCACAACAGCAACAACATACTAGGCACACGACAAAAGAGATTCCACACAAGGTTATTATAAAAATAACTTTTGTATTGTAAAAACATATCAGATAAAATCACACATATACATTGTGCCAACTGGCACGGGCAATATTCACAGGGATTATGTACACCAGACAGGGCCACATGGGCGCCAGTCAGAATCAGATATAGTACTTCTAGATAAAATGTAGAATATAAAATCACTTCCAGAATAAAGAATAAATGTAACATAAAATAATAATCACAGATAACCAGTAACCACTGGTAACAGGAACCAGGACCTTACTAGGACCACCTGTACTAAGAAAGAAGAACCACCTAAGTATCACACAGCATTTAGGGGTCTAAGAAAGAATATATTACTCATGATGCAATAAACCTACATTCAGAGGAGTAGAAAAGACAACCACCTAAGTATCAATCAGCGTTTAGGGGTCTAGGAAAAGAACACATTACCCATGATGCAATAACCTACATTCAGAGGAGTAATAAAGAGAAACACATGATGCCTAAAGCATTCAGAGGTGTTAAGAATAAAGCACATGATGCAATAAAATACATTCAGGGGTGCAGCGCAAGAAGACACATGATGACTAAACATTCAGAGGGGCAGCGCATGGAAAGAAAGACACATAATGCATAAACCTACACATTCAGATGTGCATAATAAATCAATAGCGCAAAAACTCACATTAGCAATGACTATTAAAAAGCATAGAAATCACATTGCGCCAACACTACATAAACCACTACCTGTGGCAGTCCATAGGCCAACTGGCCTTGTGGGGCAAGGATGCCCTGAGTCCAATGTCAGAGCGCGCTGCCATGCAGCGCCAGTCACAAAGTACCAAAAAGCCTAAACGTGGCAGCTGCCCACAAAGTGCTGGGCAGCTGGGATCAGAAAGCTGTGGCAGGGCTCTCAGTAGCCCCTAGAACAAATCTGCGCCACCTGAGCCACACAGGCTCTAAAACACAATATGGCCCCTCTGAGCCACACAGGCTCTCTAACGTTAGGGCGACCCGCTGCCAATCGGGACCGCCCTGACCAGCGACAACAAAAGGGCCCTCGAGCCTCGCCGGGCTCGTGAATCAAGAAATGGCCCCCTAGAGCCTCTCATGGCTCTACACACGTTGGGGCGACCCACTGCCAACCGTGGCCGCCCTTGAAGCCCTCATGGCTTGACTCGCCTTGGGGCGACCCACTGCCAACTGGAGCCGCCCTTGAAGCCCTTGTGGCTTCATATGCACAAGGAGCGCAAGCTCGCGTTACTGGGGAGGGGCCGACACCGACAATGTGTCCCGGCGCCCCCTCCCTTTCTCCTGCCCCACTCACCGGACTCGGGTGCGGGGCTCCTTCGGAACACACAGGAGCCCGGCCTTAGGAAGACGCCTCTCTCTCTACCCAGCCATCCACCAACCGTGGGGGCGGCCCACTGGCATCGGGGTCGCCCGGAGAGGAAGCACTGGCCAGGTCTCCCGCCCCCTCCCTTCACTCACCGGGACTCGGGGCGGGCTGGTGCTGACATCTCTCCTTCGCTCTCCTCTTCGGCGCTTCACTGGCAGTGGGGGCGGGCACCGACAATGTGCCCCGCGCCCCCTCCGCTCTCTCCTCACGGCGGGCTGGTGCCTGCGGGCCTCTCCCACAGCCATGGGAGCCCGGCACCGGCCGCCATCTCTCTTCTCCTCTCTCTGCTGCGGGGGCGGGACTTCCGGCCGGCCGCGCTGAGATTGGCCGGCCGGCCAGTCACTTCCGAGTCGCCGCGGGCAGCGCGGCGGCCCCCTCTAGACAGGCAGGCGGACAGGCAAACTTTCCCGAGGAGTGGGCTCCCTCGTGGAAAGTAAAATATTGCTGCAAGGTCCCTGGCAGGGTAGACACCTGCCAGAGGGCAATAAATCCAAAATAAGCGAGGTGGGCACTCGCAGGATAGATCATCCAAACACGGGCAACATCGCAGGGTAGGCACCTGCCAAGTCTCACGCATCGGGCGTGAGACGCTAAAAACGCCCGTAATATTGCAAGGAGCGCTCTCAAGGCGCTAGGGGCATAGACAAGCCCACAGGAACGACCCCTGCATCAAGAAGGGTCCCAGGGACACAGCAAGTCCATCAATAAAGTCCCCCCTGGAACAAAGGGGGCAGAGTCCAGTCAGCCCCCAGCAAGGGCAGCACACAGCAAGTCCCAGCAATAAGTCCTTCAGGAGTCCAGTAAGCAGGGGGACAGTCAGGAAGAGTCCCCCATCAGTCCATCAGGTGTCCAGGAGCTGGGCAGGGCCCAGGGATTCCCCTGGGCCCCAGCAGCAGCATGCCCCTGGCAGATTCAAGTTAGAAACAAGAACCTTTTGGATGGGGACACAGCCCCTTCTTATACACAGAAAAGCCTTTGAAGTGCTTTGAAGTCCTTTGAAGCAGGCAGTGTGAGAACCAGCTAGAACTGGTTATAGGGAAGTCCCTTCAGTATCAGGGACAGAGGTGTCAGTCGCCCAGCGGGAGGTGGAGCCAGCTTTGTAGTTAGGCAGGCACAGCCCTTCACTATCAGGTGCCATCTCCTCCCACTTCCCTGGCAGCAGATGCTGCCTTTCATCCATGGGCTGACTTCGACAACCATTTGGGCTCTCCATCCCCTGTCATCCTCAAACCAGACAGTCAATCCACAAGCAGGCCCAGGCACTCTGGGCCAGGCTCACCAGCCAATCACACGCCAGCACCAACTTACACAAATATGCCAACTTCCAAAAGTAGTACTTCTAGACTAGACACAGTCATGCCGCATATATCATTTTGCAGCATTCATTCTCACGAGTTCATACATACCAAACTCGCCCCTGCACTCCCCACACATCAGGAACTACCATGGGCATACATATTCCCCATTCATTCCTATGGGAGGGCAGGTCACTCACCACACATACAGAGAGCTCAAGCACTTTACACTGTACCACAGTGAAAAAGTGTGCAGAGGCCTAAAATCACCAACACCAGGTTCCATAAACAGGCTAGGAAAAAGCAAAAAGTCTAGGGGTGAACCTGCCCAACGGGCGGGGTCCAACAGAAGCGTTATACAGTTTAGTAATCAGACCTTTTCGATCTGCCCCTACCAGCACCGCCTGCAGTGCTTGCATTACTCGTAAAAGTTTTACAGGGTACTAGAAGCTGGCTACTCACTGTAGGTATTTGGCAATGTGCAATCTATTTGTTTTCAATAGTCAGACTCCCACAGGAAGACTGATGTCCGTTCTTGACTCTGAGTTAGTCGTTCTCATTAACCTCACTGCAGTTGAAGCAGTAGCCTCTCCTTGATCTGCTGTGGTGGATGTTGCAAGGCTGCAGGATAGACATTTGAAGCAGGGACATCTTTACGCATAGGCACGCTAATTTTCTGCTAAACATTTCTATTACTGTGAAAGGTTGTTTATACAGGGCCCAGTGCACAGCTTTCCCCGGGCCCTATACTGCTGTAAAGACAGCCCTGAATTTAAGAAGTGAAGAGAAGAAGAGTTTGTACTTGCAAGCAAAGAAGGAGGAGACTCGTTGCTACTGTCCCCAGTGCCCCTCTCATTCAGGCCTGCACCTTCCAGCTTGCTTCTTTTTACACTGCACAAGAGTGGAGGTCCGGTAACTGAATGTAGTGGAGCAGTCAGTTTAAGAGCTCGTATGTGGCTTTAAATGGTAACACATGGATACATACATTCAAAGGCTCATTACCTGCCTTTCCATGCAGCATTGGAAATGGTTCTATCTAAGGTTACGGGTCAGCATATAATACGGCTCAGTTAGACTTTCTGTCGCACTTTGGCAAAAGCAGGTTTGAACGAACTTCCCAGTTTGAGCGGGAAAGACAGCTGTGAACCATATACTTCTAATCACTTACCTGGAGAATTACTTAAAGTGGTTCAGGAGTACACCTTACCCAAAAGAATACACTATAATTTGAAAGGCCTTATTGATCAATTAACGCCATAATCTATTTCAGAGTATATGAATAAATGTAGTTACAGTAATGAATATTATGGTGAATAGCATAAAAGCAATACATGGAAAAAATTACAACCTGGCAACCGATTAGATGGCAATGTTTAAATGGCATCAATGTATGATGAAACCCTTCCTTCCCTAGCCTTCGCTAAAGTTCACATTAGCATCAAAATGCTGCAACTTTCGTAAATGACCTGTCAGACTAATACCTGTTCATATTTCAGTGTTATTCCAATTTGCAGCCTGCTTGGGAAGCAAGACCAGCCTTTGTTATGCTGTGCCGACGTCCTCTCGAGAAGCGGGAGGCCAGCTGGCCAGCAGAGCGAGCAAGCACCAGTGCTCAGCCTTTGCACTGGTTCTTTATGAGACCCCTCTTGGAATGCTGAAGCTTCACTCTTGCTAAACTGCCCTGCCCATGATGTTCTCTCAGTCAAAATCACACCACTATCATGTTGTCTATACATGTAAATGACCCGCCAACAAAACTGTACATTTTGAAATATATGGGTGAGACGCTTTCTGTGCTTTGAGGAAGGAGAACCCTTGTGAGCTGCTTTTCCCTCTCTGGACTGCCTTTCTTTGCTGGGAGACCTCGCGGAACCCGCTGCGCGGGTCCCGCTTCGCCTGTGTGTCAAGGCGCTTTCCTGAGGATTTTAACATCGGACACCGTGGGCAGGAGGAGGAAGCACAGGGCTGCGAGCGCCAGGCGAGGGACAGGGACTCCATTGCCCAGGAGTCCCTGCGCTGTAATCACCTCCACCTGGTTGCTCTCCCTGTTTGCCCCGCCCTTGAGCACCGAGTGAAAGGTGCCTGCAAGTTGCTGCCTCAGTGTAGACGCTTTCTGTGCTTTGAGGAAGGAGAACACTAGTGTGCTGCTTTTCCCCCGCTGGACTGCCTTTCTTTGCTGGGAGACCTCGCAGAACCCGCTGCGCGGGTCCCGCTTCGCCTGTGTGTCAAGGCGCTTTCCTGAGGATTTTAACATTGGACACCGTGGGCAGGAGGAGGAAGCACAGGGCTGCGAGCGCCAGGCGAGGGACAGGGACTCATAAAGAACCAGTGCAAAGGCTGAGCACTGGTGCTTGCTCGCTCTGCTGGCCACAAAAGATCAAAAACAAAGCCCATAAAACCTGTCCTTGCTGTATATGATGCAAGGGCAATAGGGTCGGCCCTATATGGGGCTGAGCTGTGGGGTTTTGAAAAGTTTACTTCCCTACAGATAGCAGAGAACAGGTTCCTTAGGGGAATTACGGGACTTCCCCAGAGCACCCCACTAATCCCTCTTAGTCTTGACCTGGGGAGAAGATCTGTCAGCGATCGAGCTAGATTGCGTCCCATTTTATATTGGAGACGACTTTGGTCCACTCCCGAGATTAAGCACTATGCAGATGGGTTTCTGGCAATAATTAAAATGGACACCTTCCATAAAATACCAGGGTTGAAAAACTTAAGGGTAATGTTAGGTGAACTGGGTCTTTCCAACCTCTATGATAACCCAGCGGGGGAAGTTTTCCCAAGCAAAAACACACTTAAAACTCTATTGGGAGTGGATAGATGGTAGGCTTTGGAGGGGGGTAAAATCTGATTCGATGGGTGGTCGTTTCTTGGAAAGCAAAATGTGTCCCGTATTAGAACAGTATTGGGACAGCATAACTGTCCCTATGGACAGGAAGTTGTTTTTCCAGCTAAGATCTGGCTCCCTCCCCCTGAGACATTTAACAGGCAGGTGGAAGAGTCTGAATACCCTGTGCTGCCCAGCATGTGGCGCAATTAATGAAAGTGTGGGTCACTTCCTATTTGCTTGTAACGCCTATGCCACCCCAAGAAGGGTATGGTTAGCCCCAGTTTGTAAGAACCTTGGGACATCCAGTGCTGTTGAGGCTCAGAGAATTATCTGTACCACCACGGAGGAGCCTATTGTTATGGGAATAGCTAAGTATCTGGGGTGGGCCTGGTCCATTAGGCGGAGAGCTCTCTCATCAAATGTGTTTTGATTATTGTTTTAAATCTGTGCTAATTTTTATATTGATCAAACTTGCACAACTGTTTTATAAACATGTATTTGACTAAATGTTTTATTATCAATTGCGAAGTTTTAAAATGTATGTTGTGCTTTTATGAGTATGCAACTCGAATAAAGCTTGCCTACCAGTTGAATATATGGGTGAATAATAATGTTCACACAAATAGATGAATGCAGTGAAGGTTTGAAAAGCAGGACAAAGGCAAAGCACATGACCTTGGTATATGTAAAGTAAATCTCATGTGGCCCGTCAATAAGGAATGTTACATTATTCATCATTCTCACACTTTTCGCAGTTACAAATATACCTGGCATGTATGTATGTGCCAGGCACTGCACCCAAATACAGCCAATGAGGACTTCATGGAGGGGTGAGTGGAGTATTTGGGCCCAGAGTCAACCGACACCCTGGGAAACCAACCGACCCCTGAAATTCCTGAAAAGTAGACAAATGGGGGCGTGTAAAGGGCAGGGCGTTGCATAGATCCATGCACATTTTCTTAACAAGTCTGCAGTGTAAATGCCAATGTATGCATACGAAAGTCAAATTCTACACATTTAGGTGTCAGAAAAATCAGGAACATAGAGGGAGTGCAAAAGTCTCCCCACCTCGCATTTCCATACTTCTCCCAATGAAAACCTTTGTGAGAGGGCCTATTGTCCAGACAAAAACAGACCAAACGAGTACTAGAAGACCACATCAAAACATCACAGTTTTCATCTGTTCCTTTCGAGGGTGACATACAGGCCAAATGAATGGCATACCATTTTTATTGAGAGAAGTGCAGGAATGATGGATAGCAGGATATTTGTGAATCCTCCCAGATTCGGGGACTGTCCCCATCATGCACCTAAGAATATCTGAAATTTTAGCCAAAGTTTGATGTTTGCAGGGCATTCTAGGAAAGAAAAAAGTGATGGTATCCATTCAAGCCACACCACTCTGGACATAGGGATGAGCCCCTTGGTGTCTAGTTGTCAGACGTGTTTGAGGTTGGAAGGTTTCCCTGTGTACTGGCTGACGAACGGCCCAAATGCCACGGCTACCCACATCACCCGAAAAACTAAAATTCCAAGGAAAAAAAAACTTGATCTCTTCATGTTGTATGTGGTGGACATTTCCTGTCACAGGCAATTGGCTAACCACCAAGGTGGGGTTACATGAAAATAGGGAGAAGTGTAGAAACAAAGAATAAGAGAACATTATTTATTATCTACGGAATGAATTTCAATCATTCTTAGCTTTCAAATGTAAGTTAGTGTGGCAGAAAGAACACATTTTGCCACCTGCCTTCTGAATCAGATGATATAGTGGGTAAGCCAGCATTCAGAGTTCAGAGTCAACTAAGAATCTATTGCACATTAAAAAAAATCTACCTTATTAATTTTGGACAGCCAAGAAACATTATATCACAGGGCTAAAGGAAGAGTCTGACAAAAGGGTATGATATGTTTGCAAATCAGCCACTGGAGCAAAAAATTGCAGATGAAAACTTTGTTAATTTTTAGGTCGAGCCTAGAGCAGCGTGCATGCGCTGTTTGCTCGACTTTTAGTAAGGGGCTTCAGAAATCTCCCCAAGCTCACCACACGCTGCTCGTGCCTGTTTTTTTTTCTTCCTCACAGGCTAATGGGCTTGGCGTGCGTCTTTCAAATAAAGACAGCACGCAATTGGGCAAAGGCGGGTACATGCCTCGCCTTTGCTCCGATCACAGCCTATTGCTTGCGGTTACCCGCACAGGCACCATCTGGTTTGAATTATCATGCCCAGACGCGTGCGCGATAATTCAAACCAGATGTCTTGCTGAGGCGCGCGCATGCACCACTCACGTGCTTGTTTTCTCTTCCTTTCTGATACATCTATGTTTGGTTTTTTTTGCTCGTGTGATGTACTTCCCTTTCAAGCTAAGCACCCAGTTTCATTTAGTTAGCTAAAACCCAGCCAGGGCAAGCTTGTTTAATAGGGTTCATTTATTTTTATGCCACATTGGCGACCCTGAGAAGCAATTTGACACAATGAGCGTTCAAGGGAAAGTTTTTAAGAGAGACCCGCCTAGTGAAATTTGGAAGAGGCGGACCACGAGGCGAGTGAACCGATGGGTGCTCCAGAGGATGAACTATGTACGTCAATTTAAGCTGCATAAATGCCTCTGTTCTACGCTGGCTTTTAGAAATTATGTCAACGTATGCCTTCAAACCTGATTGTGCAACTGTTTGTTTAAAACTTGCACGAAGGGATTTATTTATTTATTTATTTACGTAATTTTTATAGCGCAACAAATACCCTGGGGTGTCTCGGCGCTGTGGAGCTACTGGGGTCAGTCATCCTCTCACTGGTTAAATAACCACGTTTTTAAGAGCCTGCGGAAGCTCATCAGGTTCGGGGCAGTTTTGATGGAATGTGGCAGAAGATTCCAGAGTTTTGGGGTGGCCACCAAGAAACGTCTATCTCCCCAGGTGGCCGTTCTTGTGCGTGGCACAGTGAGGAGGTTGGTATTGGCCGATCTTAATTGCCATTTAGGAGTGTATGGCTGAAAGGCTTCCGTCAGGAACCTGGGTCCTATGCCGTGTACTGCCCTATATGCAATGCAGAGGGCCTTGAATTTAATGCGGCTCTCTACTCTCAGCCAGTGAAGTTGACGAATGCCAAGAGTGGTGGAGTTGCGGCGAGGAGTGCTCAGGAGAATCCTGGCTGCCGCATTCTGGATGGATTGCAGCTTTGTTATAACACGCTTCTGGGTATGGAGAAAGAGAGCGTTTCCACAATCCATTTTGGAGAAGACTAAGGTAGAGACCAGAGTCTTCCCAGCTGAGGGAGGGAGATAAGGCAGCAGCTTCTTAATCTTTTTCAGAATAAAGAAAGAAGACGACACAACCTTGTTTGTATGAAGGTCAAATACCAACTTGCTGTCAAAAATGATTCCCAGGTTTCTGGCTTTTTCCACTGGGACAGGTGGATAGCCGAGCTTTTCCGGCCACCAGTTAGAAGACCATTCTGGAGAGAGTTTTCCAAAGGTCATAACCTCGGTCTTGTCCGAGTTGAGCCTAAGACAATTAGAGGCCATCCAGGTACTGACCTCAAGCATAGCTCTCTGGAAGTTGGCTGCCACAGCGCAGCCGTCCTTATGGATGCCCAGGACCAGCTGGGTATCATCTGCATAAGATGTTAGCCATACTCCATGTGCCTTTATTACCCTCGATAAGTCTGCTACATAAATGTTAAATAGCATGGGACTTAGCGAGGAACCTTGTGGGACTCCACAGGGGAGTACAGAGGAGGGTGAGTAGAAATCTCCCAGCCTTACAGTCTGGGTACGGTCTGCCAGGAAAGATGAAATGAGATCCTTGGCCAGATCGCTTATGCCCAGAGCTGTGACACGGTCGACTAGGATGACATGGTCGACTGTGTCAAAGGCCGCTGACAAATCCAAAAGGATGAGGACAGCCGCCCCCCCCTGATCCATGATCGCCCTGATCTCGTCAGAGGCCTTAATCAGGGCGGTCTCTGTCCCATGCCCTTTCCTAAAGCCAAACTGCGATTCATCGAGAAGTTGGTGGGTCTCAACGAACTCTGAAAGCTGTCTATTCATCATGGATTCGCATACTTTGGCGGCAAAGGGTAGACACGCAATGGGTCTATAGCTGGCGACGTAGTCGTATTGACATAGAGATGAGAATGCACGTGAAGGAGTGCTGTTTACACTTAATAACCTTTATGCAGGTTGGACCTCTGAAATACACAGTGCCATTAGAAATGCCATTAGGATGAAAACAGATCACGGCCCCTCGTGGACAGCGCTAGCTGCATCATAGCGCTAATTTTCTAAATTTCCACCATGTACAACATGGCTAAAAGACAGAGAGAAAGTCAATATATTTCACATACGTAAGACCTGTTGGCTTTGCGAATGTTTGTTTCAGTTAATGCAACTTTTTCTGTGAAAATATGCGTGATTTGGTCTTCCCAGTGACATTTCAAAGAGCCCTGCTTAGTCGTCTGGTTCATCTCAAGTTAAACTGAAGGTCACCCAACGCCTTCCTCTTCCAGAGGGACCCAAATCCAAAGAGTAAAAGAAATAATACACCTTTATCAGCAAAAAAAGACGAAAAATAATTTTCAGCCTCCCAAAGAATGGGCGCCAGCTGGCCCTGCTGCGGACAGCCTGCTTTTTCCCTTCAAAGATGACTTTACTTTTTTCTTTTCTGCAAGGCTTTCCACCCCTTTCCCACTACCTGCTGACCCCGCGCTCCTTTCTTTTTTGTCTTTTTTCTCATTCTAAATCCATTATTCCCTTCCCTGACCACTTCCTTCAAATTCACCTCCCTCTCCCCGCCTCTTATATCCTGTCTCCTCCCATCTCTCTTTGTGCTCTAGTTTCTGACCCACTGATTCCTAACAAAAATCAAAATAGCATATATAATTTTTCGCTCCTATGACTGCGGATAGCTTCTATTGTTCAAGAATAACGATGCCTTTTTTATAGCACCTGTTGCCACAGTAGTTGTTTCTTCATAGCTCTAGTAAAATCATGGTAATGTATACGTCGATTGAGGTTTTGCTAACATGTTCAAGCAAACCCTTTGGAAGTAGCAAAGTCTCGATCAGAAGTCCCATTACAAAAAAAATACAATAAAAAAGAGAAACTGTGTTTTTGTAGATCTCAAGCAGATCTCTGAGGCAGGGGTAGGGATCTACCGGAGTGTCCTGCCCTGACAGAGCTGCCTCTTTTGTGTGGCACCCTCAATCAGTCAACTTTATAGCCAATCATTGGTTGCACTGTGTGACCTGTGGGTGCAGCTTTGAGAGGTTCTAAAACCCCAGCATGCAATGTGCCTTAAGTTAGAAAACTAGAACTGAATGAGTGGGCCACACACAACCAGCATTCACCAGCTGCTAGATTAGGCTGACATCTGTTGCCTGCACGTTGCACTGAGTTAGCATCCTTCAACAGGCACATTAACCCGCTAGATTATGATATCGGGATGGTAACGAGTGACTTGCAGGCTTCACTCCGATATCAGCAGCAGGGTCTTTGACCGAGTGAACTATCCTTACGGTTTTCCGTCTCACTTGACTGTTAAGGAACATTGATGAAGCGCCTACTAACTCTACCTACTGATTCTACTCTTTACCTTTGGGCGGCATTGGTTAAAAACGGATGTTGTACTACAGAATAAATGTGTATTTTCATACCATGCTTTTCAGTGAAAAAATACAGTTATTGAGTATGCCTGCTAGTTCGATATCCATCTTGGTGACTGTTGAAAAACAATCACTGGCATAGTGAATAGGTCTCGACTTTGGGACCTTATAAGTATTTAATTATGCAGCATAATATCCTTGGTGCAACATCAACTGTTGCATGGGTAAACACTTATTTTTTCTTTTTTTCTTTTATAAATCTTTTTATTATTTTAAAAACAAGGAAAAAGAATAGACATATCCGGTGCTATGCATTCATACATAATAATAGGGTGGACAGGTACAATGACAGGATAGACGTGGAACAACGGAAGAATCGCCGAGACGCCTGCGCTAGCGAGTACGAAGCAGGATTTGCAGCATTACAATCAACAAACAATTAAGCGCATGCCCTCAGAGTCTGCCCACCCATGAAATCAGAATAGTAGAACAAACATGGCAACCAGACACTGGAATTTAAACAAAATCAGGATATTTCACCAATATTACTAATAAGGGAGAGACTAAAGAAAAGATTGAGGAAAAAGAAAACCATAAAAACAAAAAACAGAAATAAAACAATAAACCCATCCCCCCACCCTGCACCCCTGCATATGGCTATCGCCTAACCCCAACTAGCAGTGTGCCTGTTGCCCTAGCTAACTAAGTTCTAAAAGTAGAAAAGAGAAAAAATAGGGGAGGGCATTTCCGTATGGGCTCCCAGTCTCCTTCCCCTCCCACCAGAGACAAGCACCCCCTATGATGAAAAAAACAACTTTATCTGAGATCACAGAAAAAGTAAATTAGGGGGAGCTGTGATACACCGCCCAGCCTCCCGTGAGTCCAACAGTTACAAATCCCACATCTATTAAGGCCATAGTACCAACTCCGGTCAATCGATCTCAGCCTTGGCCCTTCCGAACCATCATGCGAACCCCTCCCGGTAGGACCACTACGTCTACAGGAGAATCAAAGTGCAGAAATAGTCTGAAAAAATTCAGTCCAAAACAAATCAAAGTCAGTAAGTACTCAAGAACCCCATCCACACAGAAACGCTCCGTCATGGACGGATAGTCCCAATGTTGTTTTCTCCACAATCGTATATTCACCAAAGAGGGAAAGAATGAAACTGAGGTCCAAGAACAACCACCAAGAGGAGTCTCCGGGAAGGGAACGCCAATCGATTCTCCCAAAGTCCGCAATGATGGTAGGCGTAGCAATACGTTCGAAACACCGGGTTCATGATTCTCCAGAGTACTGACCAAGGGCTTCGGCGTCTCTTGTCTCACGGGGTCCTCGTCCAGAATCAAAATGGTCGTCATGTGAATCGTAGCTGGTTGCAGTTCCTTCAGTGGAGCAGGGTCCGGTTCCACACACCCCGTCTCAAATAGGCCCGTGATCATTTTGTGGACCAGGGCATCCATATGTGAATGAAATGCCCCGATGTCTGCCAATACTGTCTTCAGCGACGGCTCACGCTCCGTCCGGTCCATTTCTCCTCGCTCAGTACCGACCATATTCACTTCCCCCAGAGAGCCCGGTTTCTCCGGGGGAGCAGACCGGAGCGGAACGGACAGCGTCGGAGGGTGACTGATTAGTTTCTGCGGCAGTAATCTGCACTCCGGTGCTGCGAGTGAAGACCCCGACTCACAGAACCCCGGCGGCGGCAAACCGGGTCCGCAGGACAGGGACCTCCACCCACAGCCACTGTCGTGCCACGTCACTCCTCCCTCGATGTTAGTCAATCAGAATGACAGCCGTCAAATTCGGGCAAAAAAAACACCCCTGCGATAGACCGGACCCTGTTTGATTCTCACGGCCGATGTTGTTCAACTGCAACCCGGCTGGGTCAAAACTCGAGGCCCTGGCTCTCCTGCTGGACTATGCCGCAAACTTCAACTCGACGCAACTCCGTGGCTAAACACTTATAATGTCCAAAAGGCGAGACCTACTGCTATGTCAATGCTTGTTTTTTATCACTTAATTTCATTGGTTTTTGCATTCAATGATTACATTATTTAGAAAATCTGTGAGCAGTGTACACAAATGACCCCTTTCTGGATTCTACATTTTGTTTACTATTCAGAAATGGATAGCTTTACGGGTTCACTTAGGAGTTTCGCTTCTGTTTCCACCACAAATTCCAAGAAGGCAGAAACCATAAAAGTAGGAAACATGTACTACCACAGAGACAATTACAAAAACTGTGTAAAAGGATTACTTTTATCGCAACTCTGTCAGTTCTTGAAAGCTGGAAAGAGTGTGGGTGCCATTTTTTTGTAAACACAAACCCTTTCTGGCACATCAATGTTTTCCCCAAAAACTCTTTTACTACAATCTGGCTATGCTCTTGGTTCCATCAAGCTGTTCTTGTTATCACTATGGATAATAATAATAGGTGGTCCCAGATACTGTCAATTTGTTGGCCCAGGCCTGCAACCACTACTCACAAACCTGCTGCAATATCAAGAACCATAGGTTATCTGGACATCAAGAGTGAAACAGTACCTCAGAGGCAAGGCGAGTGAAAGAGATGGAGTTTAATTTTAGAAACTAGCACCATGGAAAAGGCATTGTGTTTAAGAAATACATTCCTGGGCTAAACAAAAATAAAGATACCTTGGCAGATTAAAACAAAAGTAAGTAGCTGGTGCTCAAAAAACTTCAGAAAACTAGAAAATTCCATTGTTCAACCTTCTAGGAGAATGACCTCAGAAAGATAGCAATGTCGAAAAGAAAGAATGTCGAAATCCATCCATGCCAATCCTCACTTTTGAATGTGTTTTGTTTTTCAATTCCCTTTTTTTAAAACATGATTTCTTTCTAGCACGGTAGTGTTCAAAACAGAGCATTGATGAAAAGAATACATTATAATGTAACACACATGTAGTTTCCCTTAAAGACAGCACCATGATATCCTGAGAAAGAGAGACGCAGAGCACAAAAGGCATTTGATTTTGAATTCATATGTTTCAAGGATACCACAAACCTCATGAGATGCAGATGCAGAAATGTCGGACTAACATCACAAGTAAATAGAGGAAAGAAAGCAAAGGGAGGAGGGAGCCCTTATAACCCTCTTGAGCCTGGGCTACACCGCTGCTTCAAGGAACAAAAAAAAAGCTCTAGCAGGATAGATATAATAAAATTTACAGAAAGGCAAACTTTCTATTTGTGGCCTCGCTTTTTAATGAGCAGAGAACAAGCACCCACCATGGCGTAATGAGCTTCACCATATGTCGGATTGTGGACAGTTACTGTGACTTAAACCTACGCCTGACCGCCCTTGAACCACATAGCTGGGATTTGAAAACCAGTTCTTATAAGGCAGTGTGACTAGAAGGCTTGCCTCTGTGACACAGTTTTCAACATTTTCGTATGCAGGCTGTGATTTTTAAAGGGACGATATTTAGTGCATTCAAGGAGTTTACAGCTCCCCGCAAGAGCACTGATGGCTTATTTTTCAACTTGTCTTGTCAACAAAACCCTTTTTGGCCCACTGATCTGTTCAAACCAAAGTGTTGGGGTGACATTTGTTCCGCCTAGTCCTGAAGAGGCCATTAATCATAAGGCCGAAACGTGTCGACCTATACCCTCTGGGATTTACGCCAAGCAGTAAGAAACAACAGAGGAATCAAATCTGGTTATAGATCAACGCCTGAGTTATATACTAATGATTTGTGTACTTTCTGAGCAGGTCTAAAGTCACACCGGACCAACGTACCTCAACAGACGACTCGGCTTCTACACCCCCACCCGCCAGCTCAGCTCCGCCAACATCGCCCTCGCCACAGTCCCCCGCTTCCGAAGAGCAACCTTCGGAGGCAGAACGTTCTCCCACCTCACCGCCAAGACCTGGAACACCCTCCCCATCCACCTATGGCAGACCTGCTGACCTTCAGAAAACTCCTCAAGACCTGGCTTTTCGAGCAGTAGCAGCATTCCCGACCCAAGCGCCTTGAGACCCGCACGGGTGAGTAGTGCGCTTTACAAATGATATGATTGATTAATTGATACCTAAAGACGGCAATTCTTTGTCGTAAACAACAGTGTATTGTTCGTTATTGCGGTCAGAATGCTTACCTGTATTTAAATCGATACCAAAGGGGATGATGGATGAAGTGTTTGAGCAAATCAAACACTCACCCTCAGTCAACTGATCTGGGTTTAATCCATCATCATTCTTTAGCTCATTCCACCACCCCAGTTCAGACATGGCCATATGCAAATCAGTCTGACCCTGTGCCTCATGGGAACAGTCCAGCCAGAACTGCCAAGCCATGTCTTCCCTGGACCGGGAACAAGCATCCAGGGACCGGTTTCTGGCTATTCAGCCATCATCAGCCAGGCTAGCTTGAATCCAGTGGCAAAGTGAGCAAGGATCCCACGTCTGGGCATACTCTGCCAACTTAGGGAGAACAAAGCGATACCAAAAGGGATGATGGACGGAGCGTTTGAGCAAATCAAACACTCACCCCCAGTCAACTAATCTGGGTTTAATCCATCATTATTCTTTAGCTCACTCTACCACCCCAGTTCAGACATGGCAATATGCAAATCAGTCTGACCCTGTGCCTCATGGGAAAAGTCCAGTCCAAACTGCCAAGCCATGTCTTCCTTGGACCGGGAACAAGCATCCTGTTCCAACAGCCAGGATCCAACTAAAAAGAGAATAAGAGTAAACAAGAAAAAAAAGCAAACAGGCCTCCTCAATTCACGCAACCAAAAACGTCTCTGCGTCAATCAAGATTGCCCCCAATATTTCTCCAATTTAGGAAAGAGCTGAAGACACGTCTCTTTAAAGAACGCTACATCACAACAAAATAATAATACATCTTCACTCATAAAACACTACTTCTTCTCCAATCACTTGTTGAATGTATCACTGCCTTTGACCCTGAAAAGAGCTATGCTGGCTTTTATCTGGGTTTGTGCAATACAAATAACACATACGTAAATCTATAGGGATTTAACGCACTGGAATCAAAGTGGTGATATGAAGTTTTGTTATGTCAAATGACGTAGCGGCCTGTGAGGTTAGCACAGACTAGTACATTAGTTAACAATTTTAATAGAAGGCAGCCAGAAAGCTCCCATTATGCATGTGTGTCGAGTATTAAGTGCATGTATGTGTGTGCTCAAATACACTGCCATTTGTTTCATTTTTCTGGTTTTTGTGGTTGCAAACAGCTCGGCTTTGGGTGGTTATTATTTATTTGGAGTTTTACGTGGCATGAAAACGACCCTAAAGGTGCCAGATTTTCTTACATAAGGATTTAATTTCGTTGGATTACATTATCATAAGGTCAAGGGTCTTGTTGCAGGTTATAATGCATAAACAGTTCTTAAGTGATCAGATTATGGCATAAGTATTATAATGACAAACCAGGTAGAAGGGCCAAAGCCTGGGGGCAATATTGCAGGCAAAAGCTGCACGATGTAGACGTCCAGTATGTAGACTGCTACTTGAAAAGGCAGGAGTGGCTATGGCTGTAGAGCTACTATTAATCCGGACTACATGCACCTTCTGTCCATGTTTGCTAAGCGCAAAACAACCAAGCCTAGGTTCAATGGTATCGGATTCCATGTCTGAATATTTCCTTCAACGTGAATTTTCATTCTTCTTCATTTTTTTATTTAGACTAAGATAAAGTGAGATTTAAGATAGATTTAATAAGATCCTGGAGTCATCTATAAAAGTCACGGCTGCCATTTTTATTTTCAATATGGCTGTAATAAAAAGAAGACCAAAATCTTACAATGCGGCGGTGCAGGTTTGGTTCTGTACCCCGATATCTGTGCCAACACCCTTACTAAATGATATTTTGGAGTACTTTTTTCTGAAAGTTGCTGATTTATATGATCGAAATTTTCTGCCACTTCTGCGGAAAATCCAGGCGTTGTTTGTGCTCTGGAATTAGTTGCAACTATCTATTTTGGGTCGGGTGGCCTTGATTAAAATGTCTGTTCTCCCTTTGTTTAATTTTTTGTTTTCAACCATCTCTTGTTGTCGGTCAAGTGCTTCTTTTACTCAAGTAGAATCTCTGTTTACATCTTTTCTTTGGGCAAAAAAAACACCACGTATTGCACTTAGCACTTTGTATGAAGAACAGGACAAAGGAGGCTTAGCCCTCCCGAACCTTAGGGATTATTACTAAGCTTACTTTATTCAGTATTTGTCTAGATTCAAATCTCAGCCTTAGTCACACTTGTTTTTTAACTGCTTTATGGATTTAATGTGTAAAGAAACCCAAATTAATTCACCACTATTCATATTTAGATCCCCGAAACGGGTTCGTTATAAGTTGCTTCATTGGTTTTTCAAAAATTGTCAGGCTCTTTATAAAAAATATTCTATCCCGGCTATTAATTCATCTACCTTATTAGCTGATATCTTACCATTAGCAGGGATCATACAATCCTTAGAACTTACTTTAAAATGGGCATTATTAGGATTCTGTAAGGTTTTTGATTTTCTGAGGAATGGAAAATGGCTGACCATGCTCGAAATGACACAGTTATTAGCCAATGACTTCATTCTTTTAGGGTCTTACAATATCCTTCTAAAATTCCTCATTGAGTTAGATGTTTCTCAGATTAGCGAAAAACATCAGCTAATTAAAGAACTTTTAGAAGATCCATGTACGAGGAAAGCAGGGGCTTGGAAAAAGCGTCTAGCCTTAGTTAGGGCCCCAGATCTTGGGCAAAAGTCAATTAAAAAATGGAAGGCTTGTGAAAATCTAGAAATTTCAGCCAATTTGTGGTCATTTGTCAATAACCTTAATTTTAACACGCTTAGAGGTGCGAACTGGCGCAGGATGTTGATTTTCAGTAAATGGCAACTGTATCGAACCCCTGCATCTTTGTTAAAAATGTATCCTAATCATTCACCTCATTGCATTCGTTGTGTTAATTTTCCCTTTGCTAACTGGTCACACATAATGTCACAATGTCTTATGATCCAGAACTTCTGGAAGGATATCTTCCGTTATTTGGGAGTCTAATGTGGCACTCAAATAGCAATGAGCGAGTTGTTAACATAATCCGCTACGATCCTGAACTTTGTTTTTCTCACTATATGGTTAAATTTTTATATATTGCAATGGCTATAGCCAGATCTCTTATATTGGAAAGGTGGTGCACCACTGTTATTCCTTCTGTCCTGGAGTGGTCCAACAAAATGAAAGCAGTTAGGAAAAGTGAACATTCAGTCAGTCAGTCAGTCAAATTATCTTTATTCAATTCGATTAAAATCATACAAAGGACATAAAAACAAGGTTATTTACAATTAAAAAGGATTAAACAGTTTCTTTACAATCGAGTTAATTTGGCATGATATTATAATAAAAACAATTAAAAAACAGGTTATACACACTGGTTTGACAAATTCATACATCTTCTTGATCTGGACGCTGCCACTAGGAAATTTGCCATGGCGAACGTAATACGTATGTTTCCCAGGGATTTTAAATAAAGCATGGCTGGTCTCACCTGGGAGAAGCTGGCTTCCCTTAAGAAAGGTAACAGGTATTTTTTTCTTTGTGCAGAGAAGAAATCACAAAACATAACAACGTGCATCGTGTCCTGAACTGAAAAATTGTCACAAGTGCAAGGAGGTGCTAACTCTGGTTTCATCAAGGAGTTAAAATTGCCCAAATAAAAATGAATAAGATTGAACCTAAATTTTGTTAACAAAAATCTATGAAAGGGATTTGTGACAAAACATAAATAGGGTTCAATTGCAAGTGAATAAAGTGACAAATAATGCAGTCGTACTGTAGGCTTTCGTAATTCTAATTCTTCTCGCAACAAACATTCCCTTGACATGAATTGTTTTTTAATTACGTCCACATCCTGCTTTGTAATGGCAGAGGGAACAGTGAATAAGTCTGGGCGTCCCAGGTCGTTAAAAGTTTTTTTTAGGTAGGCCAGCCATGGAATCGTGCAACTATTCTCCAGACTCATCACGTCCCTCATAATCATGTGGTTTAACGTTAGTTCTGGATTTAACCAGGTCTTAAGCCAGTATGTTAGAGGTGCCAGTCTCAGTTTGTCCTGAACATAATCCAAACCAAGTTCCATATGAATAGAAAAGATTGGGGAAGGGACAAAAGGGAACGTTCTTATGCACTACGTGTTGGGGGTCTTAACAAATTTGTGAAAATATGGGCTTCTTACTTTAACTGAGATTGTGAGGGGGGGATTACTTTATTTTATGTTAATTATCTCTCTTCCGGTCTTTTTCTCGTTTGTCCCTGATTTGATATTGTTTTTTGGATAATTTGGGAGATTTCAGAAAAAAGTGTTGTTTGCCAAAAAGTATCCTCTGTGGTTCATTGTATTGGCTGTAATGGATCTATTGTACTGTTTTTTTTTCCTGGTCTTCAATAAAAATATCTAAAAAAATATATATATATGGCTGTCACATTTCAGTTCTAGGATTACTGAGAAGTCAGCTGAGTTGTGGTATGGGCGAATTTGAGTTCTGAACATTGCATCCTCCATATGTTCATTTGGGAAGTGACAGATAACAAGCAAAATGAAGACATCTAACACTCAGCAACATTCATGAAGAGGGACCTGGAACACCTCGAAACGGCAGCCTTCGATTTGTTGGAGAGTTGCCTCACCAGAGCTGTCGGCTGCTGCGACAGGCCTCTCCTTCCCTGATAGTGCTGCAGTCCTAAGTCAGCGTGGTGGGACACATCCAAAAGGCAGCCAGGCAATGATGAAAGAAGCTCGTGTGGTGCTCTCAAAGCGAAGGAGGATCCGTAGCCCCCAAGACAATCCAGACCCAGCGCATGCAATGGGGTTGTGGTTCGCTAACTCCTGGTACTGGGTGGTCAACCCTGGAAGTGGCCACCAGACAGAAGGCAACAGATGAATGACACTGGGGTCTTCTGCGGCAGATCCCATCACTAGTAAGGTGCTTCATCAGTGGACAGATGAGGAGTGACAAGTGAAGGTGGCAAGAGCACCCAAAAGAGCATCCTTCCACCTCTCCACCATGATTGTATGTTCTCTTTCATGATGGATGAAGATGCTTTAATGTTTCAAGGGATCATTTTCAATGTTGGGCCTCATTCTGAGATTTCCAATAATCCATATTTGGGCAATCATAGGAGTACCGGCCGAATCACTACTAAAAGATCCTCGTTACCTCCACAGATCTGTAAGGTTGCGCCCAGAAACTCCGCTTACTAAAAGAAGGTCGAGTTGCCAGGTGAAATATCAAAGAAAAAAAAATGAATTGCCCGGGAAATCAGACGGAATTACAGATTCCCGCAGTATTACTTCATTTTTCAAGAGACTTCAGGGTTCCACTTTTAAGCACCGTTAATTTAATCCCCCGTGAGTTACTGATACCCTGGAATTGTTTACTCCTGGTGGGTGGGGGGGTGGGGGGGGCAGAGATAACAGGGACATTAATAGAGAACCAGTAATGAGGCTTTTAGAGGCTCTGATGCATTCCTATATAGGCATGTGGTAGTGTTTAAGTGGTTTCTCCTGGGCGATTGTTACGTGAGTTTGTGGGAGGAAATGTATGGATTTTTTTTAGGCCAACGTTTTCTCAATTGTATATCTGGGGAGTGGGGCTTTGTTGAGCGCATGATGGTGTCACGCCATATAATTTGATACGCCGATTTTCGTCGAGAAACGGTAGAACTAAATCAGCCATGTTATTATTTCATCCACCAAAATAGCAAAACAAAAATTACTGCATGGCTCCATGCCGTCTCCATGTCAGAAAAGGAAGGGTTTTGACGTGAACTCATTCGTGTTCTTCACCACGCGGCTCGCATCACATCATTTAGCTAACTCTGCTGTGAAACAACAGGAAACTGGAGAAGTGCTTTCACCACCCACAGGTACCTTTTAAAGCACATTAATGTGGCACTTAAAGCCTTAAAACGTGTGCAATTACAGTGCACCTTTGTAACAGCCACAACGATATACTGACAGGAGTCATCAAACGGGGAATGTGCCGCTTGAATGAAACGAAGCTTCAGGAATTGAAGTGGGTAAAGCATAAAAGGGTTTATTTCGGGCGTGCAGACTTTATTGTCGTTTTTGAGTCAGGGAGTCTTTCATAATACGTCAGGGTTGCACACAGGCCAGTGAAAACCGATCACTGTATCCAATTAAAGGGCTCTTTTTATGACACACATCACGGGTAGAAATGGCGGGAAAATGAATAATAGCACAGTGCAAAGGATGGATTTAAGGATCAGTACTGATGTGAGGGAGGCAGTGGCTTTTACGCTCCTCAGAAGATATAATCCTGTTACACATGTGTGTGTCCCACTGCCTGTGCTTTGTGTCACCATATGCAACTCTTCAGGCGTACCAGCTTGATGGCGCTGCGCTCTTGAGATCATTGCACCACATTCACACACATTGATCCCTTCCATCTATGAACAGATGATTGTCACAACTGAATTTGCCATTCAGCATTATCCCCGGACTCTGCTATGTCAAAGATACATGGGCCCGGGGACTGATTTCTGGCTGCCACTGGAGCCCTCGTTCATCCATGTTCCTGCATGACCCGCCGAAAACTGCCTGGTTCAGTGTGTAACTATACACTCAACTCCCAACTGTTGCCCTTTGTCACCAAGGACAGCAGCTGGCACCACATGGCTATAAGCAGGGCAGCCTCCCCTCACACATGCAGAACAGGTAGAGCCTAACAGTTACACCAAAGGCTTCAAAGGTGCAACAGCAGGTAACTTCTCTAGCATGCGAGTCACAAGTCTCACTTACTGGTCTCATACAACCCTGGTAACAGTACTGTTCACGGTGGCTGCGTAGGAGCAGTGGAGGGACTATCCATGTGGGAGTCGCAGAAAATTACAGTGTCAGCAGGGGGTGGGGTCTAAGACAGGCGTTGAGGAGCAGCAAGACGGAGGATGGAGCCGAGAAGGGTGCAATATGACATACGCCAGATGAGGCAGCATGATTCCATGAGCTATAGGACTGAGTGTGCGAGATATCAACCTTGCCCTCTGCACCTGCGTCAGTAACAGCAGACTGTACTAACATTTAGGAGAGTACTAGAAATGAGATGGCGAGCTAACAAGACTTCACCTCATACGATGACAATGGATGACCGCTTGGTTTATCTTCAGACGCCCTGAGACACTTTGTAAAATAAAAATGTTGTGCACAAGACCTATTGGGGCAAATGGGTCCAACCACCTCCAGAATATGGCACCCACTCAGAGTCATTTGAAGGCAATGGCAAATTGGGTAACTGTCCATGACCATACATTCCAAGGCCCCGCCATAGGAAAGAGATCTTTGTCTCTCTTTATCTCACTTTTGTCTATTTCTTTATCTCCAACACTCTCCCTACCTCTCAGTCTTCTACTCTCTACGCAGTGTTCTAGGATTTTGGGACACTTGACAAGACATATTTCAGCTGTGCGACCCCAATTTTAATTATAATTGAAAATTGCATTAAGCAGGCTTGAATATGCGGGAAATGATTAATAAAATTCAAACTTGGGCCCCAAAATATATTTTAGTGGGCGTGGGCCCCAAATTTCTTCTGCCTCCAACTTTTTGCCTTCGCTCCTCCTGTTTTGCTGAATTCCTTTTTATTGGCGCTTGGACTTTGCACACTTTACCACTGCTAACCAGTGCTAAAGCGCTAGTGTTCTCTCCTTTAAACATGGTTAAAATAGCTTACCCCCATGAGCACATTTCATTTACTTGTAAGTCCCTAGTAAAGTGGTACTATAGGTACTCATGGCCTGTAAATTAAATGTTATTAGTGGGCCTGCAGCACTGGGTGTGCCTCCCACTGGGTGTGCCAAGCCTGAGCCATGCATTTGAAACATGGCTCAGGCTTGGCACTGCAGCCTGTGTGTGCAGTTTTAAACTGCCATTTAGTCCTGGCAAAGTAAACCCTTTACCCGGCCTAAACCTTCCTTTTTAATACATATAAGTCACTCTTATTACATTTAATAAGTGATAAAGTTTGATTGGGAGCAAGTAGGAAAGGCATATTTGGTATCTGAGGAATTGTAAATTAAAATCCTCTTTGATGGTAAAGTTAGATTTTGTCACAATGATGAAAATGCCAATTTCAGAAAGTTAAGTATACAATCAGTGATGGATGGAATGCTTGAACTAATTTCAGCCACTTGAAATTACTCGGGCCGCAACCACATCCATCATTATTTGCCCACCATGCCACCTCAAAGTGGATTCAGTTATGGGCTAGTCAGTTTTGACCCTGACCCAGTAGGAACAGTCCAGCCAGAACTGCCAAGCTAGGTATGATGGATTGGGATGCAGCATAAGTGATTAACAGTGGCTGAGACTAATTTAAGCATTTCATCCATCGCTTATTTGTATACTTTTAAAAAGTTGTCATTTGTTTTTGTACTAACCATTTGGTATCTGCAGCCTATTCCTGGGTCACATGACTAGGTGCAGTAGGCAGTTGTTATTTGTGTATTCCTCTCTGACATCACCACAAGAGGGTCTGACTGTTGGCAGGATGGGCTACCTATGGCAAGATAGGGGGAGGAGCTGTAGCCTATCACACTTGCACCTCAAAGGGACTACTTCTGCACACTCACAAAGGATTTCACACTAGTCTTTTGTGATCCCAGACAATCTGGGACAAAGGCAGAGAGAAAGGATATTCCAGACATCTTTGTAAGGGGAAATGACAGAAGCTTCTCCCACTTCAAAAAGGGCACCAGATATTAAAAGGGACCACTTTTCAGTACACTTCTGGACCTGTGGAAACTACAACTACACAGGAAGGATGCCATGCTGCTCGAGACCTTCCATGTCTGCTGGGAAGGAAGTCTTGACTTGCACTCTTTATCCCAGGATGCAGTTACTCCAAGAGTCAGCTGACAGATCTCCTGTCGGAGCTACAAGGACACAGCAAGCTCCAGCGGCCTACCTACAACTGTCCAGCTGACCTGACCTGCTGCACTGTAACCACAACTAGACCTGCCTGAGTCCTGTTGGCCTCAGCTGGAGAGAGTTCCTGATCCCCAAATGATGCCTCCTCAAGTCCTGGGCCCTTGGTTGGCATGAGGAAGAGCTCCTCCTGGTATAAATGAAGGTTCCACAAAAAGTGAAGCACCACAAAGCTTTCCTGCACAGGTGTCATCTTAATCGGAACCGAAACGAGTGATGCAAAGCTGTGCAATGTCGTGCCGCACAGCTCATCTGAACTGGCGTGAGCATTGTAAAGCCTCACCACACAGCTTCCTCGGAACCAATACCGGACAACGCGAAGCCTCGCAAAGCAACGCTGAGCAGATCACACAGGTACAATCCTCAGTGGGCCAAACTTGGTCCTGTGTCCGGCCTGCGCTCCATTGTAGTCAACCTGAATTAGTGACTTTGCCCCTGTCCAGCGTGACCAGATACCCTTAAATTGTGAGTTGTGCCTTTTCGTGCTATTTTCCTATAAATCTTTAAAATTACATATCTCTAGTTCTACTGATTTGATTTTTGTTATTTTCATCTCAAATAACTTACTACATTTCATTAAATTTTTCTAAATTGTGGGGATTTTTCTTGTGTTGTGTTTTCACTCTACTACTGTTTAAGTGCTACATAAATACTTTACACATTGCCTATAAGTTATGCCTGATTGCTTTTGAGTCAAGCTACCAGAGAGCTAAGCACAGGTTAATTTGGGGAATTATTGTGGTTCTCTCGGACGAGCATTGTAGCAGTTGCTTGAGTGAGGTTTCGCCCCCTCCTTCCATCAACCAACAACCCAATATCTAACAGCCCTAATCTACCAAAATAATGTGTGTCAGACAAAACATGGTAAAAACCTTCGATAAGCTATAGAGATCATCTATTGAACAAGATTAAAAAAGCACTCGGAATCCAAAAAAAACACATATCTAAAACAGAGCTAACACTGTGCTACTTAGGAAAGCATTTATACAGGAATTCGGATTGCATACCATCCCTTTTCTACACACAAAATATCAGTCTCACTCAGGTGCAAAAGCACAGACAAATAGGCCCAAAGTATCAGGCCCCAGCATTGCACCATGACCCATCATCCAAAATGATCAACACTCAATAACCCTAATGGTTGTGCATACTCAGATTATGGATATTAGGGTGGGTGCAGTGCGTTAGAGGTCATATGCATGGAGGAATGCCCTAAAGCATTTGGTTGGAGTCAATGTTGAGCTTTGCAGAACTTTGGGTGCTGACAGAGGTATAAGACCGTCACTGGGAGGCGAGTGCTCTGAGAGAGATGGATAGAGGGTGTGGTTTGCTGGCTTTGTATTTTATGCAGATAATCAAGGTTTTGGTTGCTGTAAAGTAGTTTATTTAATGATGTGGATAAGAGATCTCATTTCTGATCAGTACTGAGTGGTTGTAATGACAATTTTTTAATCGGTGTAGGGGTAGCTTTTTTCCAAGTTATGGTCCAGGCTGCCTTGGTTTATGTTTTAATTATGCTGTCAGGATCATTCCCAAAGAGTGTGGAGAAGATTACAGAGAGATGGGAGTGCGGAAGAGAGCAAGCTAAATTTTCATTAGAGATGACAGGCATTGTATCTGTGCTAACAATCCTAGCCATTGTAGAAGCTTTTAGGGCCTTCAGGGTATTATTATTATTATTATTTTTTACATTTGTATGGTGCACAGCTACCCAAAAAGGGTTTCCCGGCGCCTTTGGCATATGGATGAACAAAGGTATATGAAGAGCATGGTTTTAGCACAGTTGTTTCTGGAAAAGCCAAGTTTTTATATTCTTTCGGAAGCTGGCGTAGTTTTCTTCTTTCCGGATATGTAAGGGAAGTGTGTTCCACAGGATAGGCCCTCTGACAGAGAATGATCTTCCACCAATTCTTTGCAATCTAAACCTGGGAACAGCAAAATTTGCTGCAGTTTGAGAGCGCAGGTTTCTTGCTGGTAGGTAGGGAGTGGCTAATGCTTGCAGATAGGTTGGTGGCGTTTTGGATTTGATTTTAAACATGTAGCTCAGGGTTTTGAAGCTGATACGGTTTTCTAACCTGAGCCAATGTAGATCATTCAGATGTTTGACACTCTTGCGGTTTTTGGTATTCTACACAGGAGTCTTGCGGCTGAATTTTGGATCAGCTGAAGTCGTTTGATGACTGCTTGGTTTGAACTCAGGTAGAGGATGTTGCCGTAGTGAAGACGCGATGTAATTAATGCGTTGAATACGGTCTTTTGTGTGGCGTGGGGCAGCATCCATATAATTTTTTTCGGCAACTTTATTATGGTGAAGCATAGGCCTACAACTTTATTTGCCTGCTGTTTCATTGACAGGGCATTATCAATGATAACTCCTAAGTTTCTTACCTGGGTTGCTGGAGTGGGGACATTTCCCAACTCGGGGGGCCAGTGAGAGGAGTTCCAGAGTTCTTTATTTTTTCCTAACAGGAGGATCTCGGTTTTATCACTGTTTAGTTTCAACTGGTTGGTGGTCATCCAGTTGAAGATTTTCTGGAGCCCAATTTTGAGGAGAGAAGGAACTGAGGGATTTGAATCTGATAATGAAAAAGTAATTTGGGAGTCATCTGCGTAGGTCATGAGGGTTAGTCCTACGCAGTCCGCTAGGTCAGCCAAGGGTCTGAGATACAGATTGAAAAACAGCGGGCTCAGAATGGAGCCCTGTGGTACTCCATGTGGGGCGTGGAAAGTGTCTGAGCAGGCAAGGTTAGATTTGATCTGGAAGGTCCTATCAGTTAGGAAGGACTTAATCCATTTCAGAGCATCACTGCGGATACCGTTTCTCTCGAGTGTGGCTAGGAGTATACTGTGGGAGATGGTATCAAACGCCGCACTCAAATCTAATAGAATGAGTGCGACCGTTTGTCCCTCATCCAGGAGTTTCCTAATGTTTTCCGTAACACCCAGCAGAGCGTTCTCCGTAGAGTATCCTGCTCTGAACTCCGATTGTGTGGGATGGAGGAGGTCGTTTTCCTCGGCGAAGAGGGTGAGAGCAGAATGTATGTGCCTTTCTATGAGCTTGGAAAAAGCTGGGAGCAGAGATATTGGCCGGTAGTTTGTCAGGACAGCGGGGTCCGCTGAGGGTTTTTTGAAGAGTGGGTTTACCATTGCGTGTTTCCAACATGAAGGGACTGTGGAGAGTTTGAGAGATGAATTTAGCGTGTCTGCTATAATGGTCAGGGAGGTGGTGTCAAGCTGTTTTAGGATACTAACGGGTAGTGGATCACGAGGGGAACCTGATGATATGGATTTCAAGGAGGATTTTAGGGAGTCCACGGTTATAGGGGGCCATTTCTCTACGGTGTTCAGTTTGTCCGGTAACACGGGGACATCGTCCTGTGGGCCATTTCCATTGGAGATGGAGCTGATGTTAAGGATGATTGTTTCTATTTCTTCATTAAAAAAGGAGGCAAGATCCTGACATTGTTTTTTATTTAAGGGACGAGTAGTAGCAATAGTTTGAGCACCTGCAAGGTCCTTTACTGTGTTGAATAATATTTTAGCTTTATTTGCAGCATTGTTTAAGGTGTTGGCCACATATAGGGCACGGGCCTTAATGCAGGAAGAGTGGTACGCATTTCTGGCCTTATTATATATTATCTTTTTTTCTTGATTGTATTCTTTGTGCCATTGCCTTTCTAGGGCTTTACATTTTGATTTTTCGGTTTTAAGAAGTTCATTGAACCAGGGGGGCTGGGGGGCGATGGGTGTTTCTTTTTGCCTGAGTTTGAGGAAGACATTTATCGGCTGCGTTTTCTAGCCATAGATTGGTGGCTTCGGCTACACTTTCTATATTCTGGCCATGAGTAGGTGTGCTATTTGTTAGGGTTTGGTTCAATTTTTCTATATCAAGGAGTTTCCAATTTCTCATGGAATTTGCTGGCCATGCTTTATTTTTTGGAGGGGAGTTTGTTCGATTGAGGCAGAAGCTAAGGAGATGATGGCCTGACCAACATATGGGGCTGGTTTGAATCCATTTTAGTTCAAGGATATTGGAGAAAATGGGGTCTAATAAGTGTCCTGCCTTATGCGCAGGTCCTGAGTTGAGTAGTGTCAGGTTGAGAGCAGCTAGGTCGTCAATTAAATTACAGCACGCCACATTTGTCGAGTCCTCAAGATGCAAATTTAGGTCCCCAAGGAGTGTAAAGTTCTTGTAGTCTAAAAGAAAAGGGGTGATATTGTTTATATGGGGAAACAATGGGGAGAAAATATGGAGTACCAGTCAAAAACCGGATCACAAACTTCTCATATTTAGAAGGTCTGATGCATAACTCATAATTATGGCAATGGTAACCTAAGACAGTAAGTGTTTCACAAAAGGGATTTTTGTGTTTTTTCTAAACTAAGAAGAAATAGCATAGTGTACCAGTCCAGTATGATATACCGTTCGTTACAAATTGTAGGTCAGCTTTAAGGGAGTACTGCTTCAGGCTATGACATTTGACTGGGCGTCAATAATTAGTGTTTGTGTTTTTTGAGGTTTGTTTTGTATATACCATAGGATTTCTGAGCTTCTGTTACTGCTATTTTTGAGTCTATATACAGCAGCTTTTTTGATGGCCATAATCTGAGTGCATGAAAAGCATGTAGGGCATTGATATTCAGTATGGGAGAGCTATCACTCAGTACAGAGAGAAAATGTGGTAGTAACATTTCACATTAGGTGTACAAAGTGTGGCTCACATGACATCTGATTTGGTTGATAGCGTATTGAGGTGAAAAATCACTCTTGGTGCAGTTTCAGCATGAGAATGTAAAACTTCACATTGGTGCAAATTAAGCAGGATTGTGATATCACATTTATGAGCAACATCATATTAAGGTGAAACATCGCCCTTGCTACAAAGTCAGTAGAAGTGTAGAAACACGTTTAGGAGTTCAGATCACATACAGGAGCAAAAATACAATGAATGATTTACAATAAGATAGCCGAGGCCCTATGATAGCAGTTCACCTTCACCAAAGCCACAGTAATAACATTTAGGTGCAATCGAACCAGGGCAAGCAACCATCACACATCCCTTGCAAGAAAAGAAAACTTTTCATAAAATATTTCAGTTAATATGGTCCAGCACTCCAAGAGAACGCGCTTTTTGCCAAACGTTCCCATACAACGAAAACTGTACTGGTGATCACACCATCACATGAAACATGGCAGAGGGTTTTTATCTCTCAAGGCCCAAAGATACTATATGAAGGTCTGATGAAGTTCGTTAAAAAAGAAACACATTGGCTATGAGGTAAAATGCATTGGAATTCTTCTATAATAAAGAACAATCTTTGGAGCTACTTTGTGATTTTTGCTACTTTTTATTTTTATTACCGAAGAAATATTGATGTTCCCCATTTTGTTGAAATATATTAGTTTAATAGGACATAATTTAAGAGTACTGGACCATATTCATTGAAAGGACCAACAATACATTTAGGTGCAATCTCACCTTTAGGTATAAAATCAAGTTTATGCACAAAGTCACTGTGAATGCAACGTCAGCAAGAGTGAGAAAAAATGTACATGTAAAAACACATTTAGTTGAAAAAACACTATCTATAGCCAGACCGAATAATAGCATTCCTTAATTACTCAACATTTGTTTCCAGAATTATATTACTTTGATTCCTTTAACCTGCATTAAATGATACAAGATAAATGCTCTGAGTACTGTACACAGCATTATATTAGAAAAGATTACACAATTACTCTACCTTGAATTTGTTTACAGAATAAGATTACAGTGAATATATTACCCTGAATTTGATAGCAGGAGATTATTTATACTACTTTACCCTGTATTCGATTATAGCAGGAAATTACATTGATTCACTTATCATGCATCAGGTTACAAAGGGAAATAACTGATTCATTCACCCTGCCTTAGATAATAGGAGGGTATCTATTTACCATATTCTCTACAGGCAACTGAAGCATACTGCTTTGATTACTGTACTTTGTATGAGGTATTTGAAATGTATTCTGTATTAGATAAAGGTAACATTAATTATTATTATGTTTCTTATATAGTGCCTGAATCGACCCCCGAAGGGGTATCTCCGCGCTTGCCTTGGGAACCCATCCTGGCTTTTCCCTGTGAGATAGCCCCTACAGGGCATCCCCAAGGTGAAAGCCAGGCATCCCGCCGCGAGGGGGCCGTTGTGGAGATTAAGCAAGCTTAATGCCCAGAGTTGCAGAGTGTGAACCCATGATTAGGTCAGGCACCGAAGCGAGAATTATCGAGTCCATGGACATTTGAGCTCAAGACCCTGCCGCGTCGGGAATTGAACCCTGGTCCCGGGTCTGACCTCTGCTTCAGGGTCTGCTTCAGGGTCTGCCTGCTCTAACCAGTGAGCCACACTTCTACATTATCAGATTACTATGCACTGTACTAGATTACAGAATGAAATTCATTTGATTGTGCTGCTCGACATTATACTGTAGTAGAATTTTCTGATGACATTGGTCTTGACAATAGGTTACAAGCTTTTCCTGTACTATTGTCATCCTGCAATAGACTGCAGATGGTTTTTATAATTACTTTACCTTGTGACAGAATGAAAACAATCAGTACTCTAACTTTACCCTATATTTAATTACAGGCAATGACTTTCCCCTGATTAAATCACAGGACTTTATGCAAACTGTTTTACCTTTTCATGTTATGTTAATAAAATGTATTGAGCGCACAAATACCTGGAGGTGTCTTGGCACTGAGACTGTAAGCCTGTAACATAAGTAACCTAATTCTGAAATAGCCATGTTTTAAGACCCTTTATAAAAGAGGCAATAGAGCTCGCACCTCTGATATCAATTGGAAGAGTATTCCATAATTTAGCCGTACCATGAGAAATGCTTCGGCCTCCCCAGCTGGAGGCCCGAATCCTCAGAACCATCATAAGTCTTGCGCCAGTGGAACGTAACTGTCTGGCAGGATGGTACTAAGAGAAGAGGTTTAGTGTTTTTTCAGAGTCTTATATGCTAAGCATAGCGATTTGAACTTGATATGATGTGCCACAGGAAGCCAATGGAGTCTCCGAATTTCTTTAGATACTGACTCATACTTAGGGATATTAAATAGGAGTCTTGCAGCGGCATTTTTACCATCTGTAGTTTTTTTATATTGTTTCTGCATATTCAAGTAGAGTCCAATGCAATAATCTAACTTTGACAGCACAAGTGCCATCACTATCGTTCTCCTGGAATCAATGTGGCTATAGGGCAGAATCTTCTTTAGTTTCTTAATCAAATGATAGGAGACAGACATAACAGCATTGGTCTGCTCAGATGAGGTTGGTTTGATATCAATCAGTACCCCAAGATTTTTTGCCTTTTGTGCTGGTTTTGGAAGTTCGCCCATCTCAGCCGGCCACCAAAGGCCGCCCCATCTGGGTTGCAGGTTCCTTTAGATCACTACTTTAGTTTTCTCCTAATTAAGTTTTAGACATTGCTTGCCCATCCAGCTGTTTATTTTCACCATACAGTTTTGGAACTGCAGTGCTGGAGAGGCTTGATCTTTATATTCCGCAACCACAATCTGAGTGTTGTTGACATATGATGTAAGACTGAAGCCAAAATGCTGGATCAAAGGGGCCAGTTCTGGTGCATAGATGTTAAAAAGGGATGGGCTAATTTATGAGCCCTGTGGGACTCCACATGGTAGGACATAAGAGGTTGATTTCAGAAAGGAAGATAGCAGGGCTACTGCCATACCTTTAACCCCTAATGTTTCCAGACCCAATTGCATTAAGTTATGGTCAACAGTGTCGAAAGCTGCCGACAAATCGAGGAGGCTGAGGGCGGCAGCACCCCCTCTTGCCATCACAGTCCTAATCTGCTTGGTGGCTTCTATCAATGCAGTCTCCGTACTGTGTTCAGGTCGAAAGCCGAATTGGGAGAAATTGAGTGAATGATTTTCTTGGATAAAAAGAGCTAACTGTTTGTTCATGATTTTCTACACTATCTTGGCTGGGAGTGGCAGCCTGGCTATTGGGCGATAATTGTTTGCGATTGATGTGTCTATATTAGGTTTTTTTTATCAATGAAAGTATTGACACATCCTTCCATAGATGAGTTATAGAACACAGCTTTGATTGACTGACTCTGCATTGGACTACAGAGGGTGATTAATCCGACCACTACGTTTCATTACACACATAAATTGCCTTGATGAAAGAAGTTTTTCCTGGATTACAGAAGAGGCTGCTTGCATTGCTTTACTATGCATGAAAGCACAGAGAGATTACTCTTGTTACTTACAATGCATTGTATTATGGAAGGAGATTGCTCCTATACATTTTACATTTACTGTTTGCTGAAAATGCTTTCTTTGATTTACTCTGCATTAATTGAGATGAGCTACTATGATGACTTTACTGTGCATTTGATCACCAAAGATTACTCTGCCTTTTTACATGATTACATAAAGATTGCCTTAGATTCTCTGCATTCAAATACAGAAGAACATTTGAAAAAACTGTAACTCGTGCCCTAGTCACCAGCAAGTTGGACTATGGGAACACTCTCTACAGTGGGATCACCAAGTAACTAAATCGAAGACAACAAACAATCCACAATTTGGCAGCCAGAGTTATCCTTAACCTCCCACACAGAACTCACATCAGATCACTCCTCTGGGAGATTCAATGAGTCACAATAAACAAACATTCTCATTTGAAACTCCTTTTACATATATAATAAAGGCACTGCACAACTTAGGTGCCACCAACCTAAACAGTTGCATCTCCTACCACCTACCATTTAGACATCTCCTACCATTCTATGTAATGTAAATTGATACTTGTATAGCGCACTACTCACCCGCAAGGGTCTCAAAGCGCTTGTACGAATACCGCTGTGGAACCCATCCTGGCTTTCCCTGTGAGGCGTCCACTCCTGGGCACCCCCAAGGTGGAGGCCAGGCATCCTTAGCGTTGTGGGGGCCGTTGTGGAGATTAAGCAAGCTATTGCCCAGAGTTGCAGAGTGGGACTCCATGATTGGAATAGGCACCGAGGCGAGAATTATCAGGTCCGTGGAATATTGAGCCCAAGACCCGCCGAGGCGGGGAATTGAACCCTGGTCCCGGGCTAGACCTCTGCATCAGAGTCTGCCGCTCTAATCATTGAGCCACTCTTCTCTTCTACGGAAACACAGAACCAGATCAGGAGGATTAGCGCTTTACATCGCTCGTAAAGCGTGGGACGACTTACCTCTCCACATCAGACCTTTTCAATTATCTAACCGTCCACAGCCATGGCTAGGCACACAACGGCACACAAACACACACACCTATTCATCACCAGGATACCCTTGCGGGTTATAACTGCTTTAAAAATATACGTAGGATACCAAGGTGTTTGTACTGATAAAGTTATCCCACACCAAATTAAATAATGATAATATACCCATTGTTTTATCTTGCAGTGTTAGGCAGGCTGTTTTATTATACACAGCACAGCATGGCAGCAGTGCAATACTTTCTCAAATACACACAATGGTCTAGTTTGGAAAGCACCAGTCTACTCCCTCACATTCAAAGCACAAGCAGCATAAGTGCAACAAACTAAGTAGCAGTAAATGCTCTTAATGACCCTTTAGCATGCTCTGTTCCACTCTTTAATATCCTAATGATACAAAAAGCATAGATTCAAAACCAAGAGCATTTCAGGAACACACACAGCTCCTTTGTTTGATCAGGGTATAGCGCCAGAATGCAATGTTTGGTCACAGTACACTCTATACATTCCAAATACAATACAATACAGGGGTAGCATGCTTTGAGGCAGAAAATGGGGAATAACTCTCGACAACACCCAGACACCCAAAGACACGAGCCAGATATAGAACAATATGAGAGTAAGTCAGAGACTCAAAGCCTGTTTTTATCTCCAAATCATTTTCGCTGCCTCCTAGATGCATGTCTTTTAACTGCACTGAGTGAACTGTAATACCTGTACACGTTAAAGAAGGATGGAAAGAAAGCATTTTTCTTTGAAAATTCAAGCCCTGCCAACAATGTGCAATTGTACACAATTCCATTAGGGGCCTGATTAAGAGTCCTCGTTCTGCTTTCCTGGGTGCCGTAGTACCGGGCCTATTTTTAACGGCAAAATTACATGAGACTTTGGATGTTCCAGCTGCCAACCCTATTCCTCATTACGTCTCCACCCCAATGTTTTTCTTTAGCAAAGGGGGAGCATTGATCCCCCGTGCCAGAACTAATCTTCGCTACCCTACCCTCTAACTCATCCTATCATCCCCAACCCAGTCAGATGCTTTTGCATACATTTATCACCTTCTCCCAGCAGGCAGTAAATGAGTGCATTAGATCCCTAAGGAATGGGGAATACCCGGTGAATACTGCACTGTATTTCCATTTCCACAGCTATTTCACACTTTGTGGAGTAGTGCTCGATTCAGTCACTGGTTGCTGGTGGGGTCCACCAGCACTCATTTTTAGGGATTGGCACTTATTTTTCCTCATCACACTTGACCCAGAGCAAGAGCGAGAAACAGACAAACGGGTTAAAGAAGGAGGTTAAGAATCACAGAAATACATTGATATGGAAAGAAAGTAGAAATGAAAAAAGAACCTGCAGGAGTGAGATAAATGTGCAGGATGTGTCCATTGGTGGATGAAAGAGACATGAGGTGAAATCAAGACTGCGCAGCCTTGCTGTCTAGCACCCCAACCTCTGTTAGTGCAGCCCACTGGCACTTGTACAAATTACGCACTGCCGAGGAGTTTAACTCATAAGAGGAGGCAACATGTGCAGAGATGGCCGCCAAAAACAGTAAATCTGGCAACCCAATATCTCTGTGCATGTTTACGCCTAATCAACCCTTGGAGTCAAATTAAGGCAAGCACTGGCAAAGCCATTAAGTCCCACCTTTTTGAGAGCTATTGGGTTTGCCAATGTCCTTTAGTGATACTGTACAGCAGCGTGGGCTACTATTCAGCATTACTAAAAGTTGGCAGCATTGTGCAGAGTTGGGTGGTGTAGAGCAGAGGGGCATAGAGTGGAATGGAGTAGCATACAGTCGAAAGGAGTAACGTAGCCTGGAATTAAGTGGTGTTAAGTAGCATGGAGTAGAGTGGAGTGGTATGGAGTAGAGTGGAGTGGTATGGATTGGAGTGGAGTAGGGTAGAGTGGAGTGGAGAGGTATAGAGTAGATTGGTGTGGAGGGGCATAGAGTAAAGTGGCACAGAGTGGTGTAAAGCAGAGTGCTATAGAGAAACACAAAGTGGAGTGGGTTATAGTGGCAGCGAGTAGAGTGGAGTAGCAGAGTGCAGTTGTGTAGAGTGGCACTGCATAGAGTAGAATGGAGTGACGTAGTACAGAGTGGCCTAGAGTAGGGTGACAAAGAGTGAGGTGGCAAACATTGGGGTGGCAGGTGTAGACTATCGTGACGAAGAGTAGAGTAGCACAGATTTGCATGGACTGGCATTGTGTGGAGTGGCGTGGAGTGGTGAGATGTAGCGAGGAGTGGCATAGAGTAGACTGGAGTGAAGTGTCTAGAGAGTGGCGTAGAGTGGAGTGGCGTAGAGTGCAGTGGCATGAAGTAAAGTGTTATGAACCCCAAGGTACCCCAATATAGGCTTAGGTATTAACACAACCTTTTACCTATATTTGTCCTACCATTGTTCCACATAACGGGTTTGGTGCAGACCTTTTACCTACTTAGGTGCTGCATAAATGTTGTGCGGTTTTCTCGGAAATTTAGCCTAATTTATTATGCATGAGGATTCTCGGTATCACAGCAGGATTACCATCTTCTGCGTAATAACTCTGTATAAGGGTCATCTCTAGCGTCATCCTTGGGCGACATATCCACATTACCATGGCACATCTAGGTGGAACCCCGGAGGGTACCATTTGGGTATATAAGCCCCCCCTCCTCACAGGGCAAACCAGAGGAGAAAGACTTCCAAGCTGACACGAGAAGCTGAGGTCCCTGCAAGCAGATGCTCCAGCACGCAGTGGTCTAACATCCCTCGCGAGGTGTCCAACTCGACCCGAAGACGGGGTCCTATGCTTTCTAAAATCAGGTAATGGGGTTGACTCTTTCCTAGGGGGATTCTGGTCTATACACCTACATGTATGCTAGGTACACTTAGGTACATCTAGTTAGGGTTCCAAAGTTAGGAATAAGCGTTAATATTGTCATGCATCTATATGTCTACATATTTAGCATATGTAGCACTTTGGTAGAATTCTACCTTTTATTTACTTGTTGGTGCTTATAACCGTATTTATCTGTTTCTGTGACATGGTTGTCGCAGCAACCGTATTTTATACTAGAATGATGCTGGTTCAATAAATACTTATTGAAAACCTCCCCACCGTTTATTCTTTATATTTCTTTGAGACAAAGTTTGCGAGTGAGCAAAAAATACTGTACTGTTTCCACGATCCCGGAAGGATCAGGGTTGTCATGTTCAATAGTTGCCAAAAATTATACATTTCTTGGTAAGGATGTGGGGCTTATAGTGAGTTGTGGGGCTTATAGTTGCACTGTAAGCTAGCTGGTCTACAGGCGAACAAATACTGTGGGGGTGTCTGGAATCAGTCTGAACACCAATCCCTTAGTTTATGTAATCTAAACGTGCATATCCTACATAGATTTGTAGGAACTACATGACATGGCACTGCCAACGTTGGTTTGGTTCTTGTTTAACTGTCAAATCTGAGTAGTTCGGTCGTGCTTTCTCAGAGAAACTTACTCACATTTACCCAGAGACGCATTGAGTGGGAAGGTAAAAAATCCGCCACAGCTGAATAGGTATACCCAATGTATTGGCTGTAGGTTTATTCAAGCTTAAAGTATTGTGCATAACCCTTATCTCTTCTATAAACCTCCACCCACATTAACACAAACAGAAAACACTGGATCTGATGACAATGCTGGTACTAGTAGGGAGGAAGATGAGCAGGAAGGTGCTATAAACATGTCAGAAAATGTCAGAAATGCAATTGCTGCATAATTAGGAGATTTTGGTCTCTCAGCGTTAAGAAGGACCTTAACTTTCGTGATTGAGGCACGCGAAGCTGGTGGGATTAAATTCCTACCTGCAGATGCATGCACACAAACATTTCATTCTTACACGCCGGATCAAATACCAGAAGAATACAATGCATATGAGGACATAGAGGTCCTGTTAACTTACTAGGGAAACATAAACTGGTTTATAGGCGCATTCCCACACACCACTGAAAATGTGAGACTTGGTCCGCTAAGCAGACACCTGGCTAGTTCTGGCTGCATGCACACTGCATCCAGAAGCGGAAACATTGCCAATAGCAGACTTACGTCCACTTCACAAAGAACAAATAAAACTTTAGAGAAATCTGACACAGTTCGTTATGAGAACACTCACACTACAACCTATAAGGGTTACTCGAGCAGGTCAACTACAAGGGACTGCAACTAAAATCACCCCACAAACACTAATCAATCAATCAATCAATCATTTGTATAGCGCGCTACTCAACAGGAGGGTCTCAAGGAGCTTGGGGGGGGGGGTGAGGTCCTCTACTGTTCGAACAGCCAGGTCTTGAGTTGCCTCCTGAAGGAGAGATGGTCTTGGGTCAGGCGGAGGTGGATGGGGAGGGAGTTCCACGTCTTGGCAGCCAGGTAGGAGAAGGATCTTCCTCCCTCTGAGGCTCTTCGGATGCGGGGAACGACGGCGAGGGCGTGGCTGGTTGATCGTAGTTGGCGGGTGGGGGTGTAGAGGGTCAGGCGGTCGTTGAGGTATCTGGGTCCTTGGTTGTGGAGAGCTTTGTGTGCGTGGGTGAGGAGTCGGAACGTGATTCTCTTGCTGACGGCGAGCCAGTGCAGGTCTTTCAGGTGTCCGGTGATGTGGCTGCGTCAGGGGATGCCCATGATGAGTCGTGCTGAGGCGTTCTGGATGCGCTGGAGTTTGGCTGTGGTTTCGGCGTAGAGGGAGTTGCCATAGTCCAGACGGCTGGTGACGAGGGCCTGGGTGACCGTCTTCCTGGTTTCGGTGGGGATCCACCGGAAGATCTTGCGTAGCAAACGTAGGATGTTGAAGCATGACGAGGACACGGCGTTGACTTGTCTGGTCATCGAGAGGGAGGAGTCCAGGATGAAGCCCAGTTGCGTTCGTGGTCCGTTGGTATGGGTGTGCTGCCCAGGCCGTGGGCCACCAGGAGTCGTCCCAGGCGAGGGTGATGATCCCAGGATGAGGACTTCCGTCTTATCTGAGTTCAGTTTCAGGCGGCTGTTCATCATCCACTTGGCTACGTCTTTCATCCCTTCGTGTAGGTTGGTTCTGGCGGTTGCTGGGTCGTTGGTGAGGGAGAGGTTCAGCTGGGTGTCGTTGGCATAGGATAGGATGTTGAGGTTGTGTTGGCGTGCGATGGCCGCGAGGGGGCCATCGCACGCCGTTATGGGAAGAATGCCCACTAAACGTGAGCAAATGCTATTCTGGAGATCACATAAAATAGCGCAGTTAGAAGCTGTGTTTCCACACACAGGACCATAAAAAAACACAGAATACTGACAATTTGCTTGCCAATGGGGCTAGCTCACCCGATAGAGGATTGTACCACTTGGGGTACAGTTTTCACTGCCATCTATACCACGACAAATGGCACCCCTTCAAAAGCAGTGATACCAGAAGTATTAAGACAGATACAGAATGAGTACAGGGCCGAACCCGCTCTGAACTTCGGGATGAAATTAAAAGGCAATTTTTCCCAGGTATCAACAATTATGCTAGAAAACTTAAAAGGGAAAGCAGCAGCGGTCACTATACGCCACCGCCTGAGGGAATGCACTCCTGCACAACAGGAGCGAGAATTACCTAAAATTATCAAAGATACATATGCTAGAGAGAATTTGGGAGCTGGACTTATGAAACCACCAGTAATGGATAATCCTGAAAACCAGTAATGGATAATCTTGAAAAGGATAACGCCATGCAAGCACCCGATTGTTCTAAAACAAAATGAGATAATAAATTTAAAAAAATATCAGAATTCAACAAAATCATGGGGTGGGTCTCCTCAGGAGGAGCCCAAATTCAAGAGGTATAACCTTAGAAATCGTGATCACATTAAAAGGCCTGACATGTATGGGGATACTGATGCACGTTTCTCTCATTCCTTTCAGGGTTCATCAAAAAACTCCAAGAGGGAAGGATGGTCAGAACACAGATCAGAAGAATAAGCAAAGTCAAGAGACGCACATCGCACTTCAGCCTATAATTTCAAAAAAAGAAAATAAACCAAAATCAAAACCTCAATTTAAAAAGAACAAAGTAACTGGTCTTAAAAATAAGAAATGACCAGGCTGCTGACAACTCAACTTCTGAATGGGGAATGGGCTCTGACTATGCTAGACAGCGCAGCAGAAGTAACATTTCATTTCATTTCAAAATCTTTATTCGGATACAACAAATATCCATAAAAGCACAAATCCAAAGATCACAACCTATAATAATAAAACATAAGTCTGATAAGAAGGGAGACAGCTAAAATAAAACAGATCATGACAGAAATCATTTTTAATCATGCATCAAACAAATACATCATGAATTTCGATACAGGTTAAAAATACAATATAGAAAAACAGAGTTCGACAAGATGTATCTACAGTATAAAATATAAAATATGCAAAAACAGGCTTCAAAGGGCGCACATTGAATTAGGAGCATGTGCTGCTGAGTTCAAGAAGGAGCCTACGCGGAAGGTTAACTCCTCGTCTTCCAAGGTAACGATATGCTTATAGGCTCCCTTGTAATCAATCGAAGGTATAGTCTTAAAAAATGGCATAAAAAATACTTAGTGTATTTTAAATAAAAGTTGCAAAAGAATAAAAAATGCAACATTGATTGATTATATTGATCATTACAAGTACATGGAAGATGATCGAGGTTAGGATTGTGCTCCAGAGGGAAACAGAGCAGAAATTTCATGGTATCGACGCTTGATTGAAAGAGCAAACCCCTCTCCCAGTGGCCAATAGGTTTTAAAAGGTTGCTAGATGATCAATCAATCAATCAATCAAAGACATTTATAGAGCGCACTACTTACCCGGAGGGTCTCAAAGCGCTTGGGGGGGGGGGGGTGCTGCTACTGCTCGAACAGCCAGGTCTTGAGCTTCTTCCTGAAGGAGAGGTGGTCTTGGGTCAGACGCAGGTCGGGAGGGAGGGAGTTCCAGGTCTTGGCGGCCAGGTAGGAGAAGGACCTTCCTCCTGTTGTCGTTCTTCGGATGCGGGGGACGGCGGCGAGGGCGTGACTGGCTGATTGGAGATGGCGTTTGGGAACGTAGAAGTTGATGCGGTTGTTGAGGTAGCTCGGGCCTTGATCGTGTAGGGCTTTGTGTGCGTGGGTGAGGAGACGGAAGGTGATTCTTTTGTTGACGGGGAGCCAATGCAGGTCTCTCAGATGTCCGGAGATGTGGCTGTGTCGTGGGATGTCGAGGATGAGTCTGGCTGAGGTGTTCTGGATCCGCTGGAGTCTCTTCTGGAGCTTGGCGGTGGTTCCGGCGTAGAGGGCGTTGCCGTAGTCCAGTCGGCTGGTGACGAGGGCCTGGGTGATCGTCTTCCTGGTCTCGGTGGGGATCCACCGGAAGATCTTCCGTAGCATGCGCAGGATGTTGAAGCACGACGAGGAGACGGCGTTGACTTGTCTGGTCATGGAGAGGGAGGAGTCCAGGATGAAGCCCAGGTTGCGTGCGTGGTCTGTCGGTTTGGGTGCGTTGCCCAGGGCGGGGGGCCACCAGGAGTCATCCCAGGCGGAGGGCGAGGAGCCCAGGATGAGGACTTCTGTCTTGTCTGAGTTCAGTTTCAGGCGGCTGGTCGTCATCCACTCGGCTACGTCTTTCATCCCTTCGTGAAGGTTGGCTCTGGCGGCGGCGGGGTCGTTGGTCAGGGAGAGGATCAGTTGGGTGTCGTCAGCGTAGGAGATGATGTTGAGGTTGTGTTGGCGTGCGATGGCCGCGAGGGGGCTCATGTAGACGTTGAAGAGGGTGGGGCTCAGCGAGGATCCTTGAGGGACGCCGCAGATGACTTCGGTGGCCTCTGACTTGTACGGTGGTAGACGGACTCTGTGTTCTTCCGTCGAGGAAGGAGATGATCCATTCCAGTGCCTTCTCCTGGATTCCGACGTTGCTGAGGCGCTGCACTAGGGTGCGGTGGCAGACAGTGTCGAATGCCGCGGAGAGGTCTAGGAGGATGAGGGCCGCTGTTTCTCCGTTGTCCATCAAGGCTCGGATGTCATCGGTGGCAGCGATGAGGGCGGTCTCGGTGCTGTGGTTGGCTCGGAAGCCAGACTGTGAGGGGTCGAGGGATCCATTCGTCTCGAGGAAGGCGGCCAGCTGTTTGTTGACGGTCTTCTCGATGACTTTGGCTGGAAACGGGAGGAGCGAGATGGGGCGGTAATTCTTGAGTTCGGTGGGGTCCGCTGTTGGTTTCTTTAGTAGAGCGCTGAGTTCGGCGTGCTTCCAGCTCTCCGGGAAGGTGGCGGTGTCGAAGGAGGTGTTGATGATGTCTCGCAGGTGGGGTGCGATGACAGCGTCGGCCTTGTTGAAGACGTTGTGAGGGCAGGGGTCGGTCGGAGATCCGGAGTGGATGGAGTTCATCATGCGGACGGTGTCTTCGGTGCTGATCGGCGTCCAGGCGCGGAGGGTGGTTCGGTCGTGTCGTGCGTCGGTTGAGTGCTGAAGCTGTTGTGTATGTCCGCGATCTTGTTGTGGAAGTAGGAGGCGAGGGAGTTGCAGAGGTCTTGCGATGGGGTGATGTCGTTGTTTCCGGCGTTGGGGTTGGAGAGCTCTTTCACGATGTTGAAGAGTTCCTTGCAGTTGTGTGCGTTGTTGTCCAGCCAGTCCTTGAATGCAGTTTTCTTGGTGGCGCGGATCAGTTGGTGGTGCTTCCGGGTGGCAAGCTTGAGGGTGGTCATGTTGTCCGGTGTTGGTTCCCTTTTCCAGGCTTTCTCGAGGGCTTGGCAGTTCTTCTTGGAGCTCTTGAGTTCGTCGGTGAACCATGGGGCCTTCTTGCTGCCGGGTCTGCTGGGCGGGGTCCTCAGTGGGGCGAGTTCGTCCGCGCAGTTGCTGATCCACTTCATGAGGTTGTCGGCGGCCTGGCTGGGGTTCGCTGAGCTGGCGGGAGGGTGCTGGCTCAGGGAGGCGGCGAGCTGGTCGGCTGTGATCTTGTTCCAGCTTCTTCGAGCAACCTGTTGCTGGTGGTGGTGGATCGTCGTTCTTCTGAAGGTGAAGTGGACGCAGCTGTGGCCTGTCCAGTGGAGTCCAGTGGCGTGGCTGAAGGCGATGTCTTTGCTGGATGAGAAGACGGCGTCGAGTGTGTGTCCGGCGAGGTGGGTGGGGGTGGACACCAGCTGCTTGAGTCCGAGGTTGGCGAGGTTGTCGAGCAGGGTGATAAGTGGGAGGTATTCTCAATCATCTTATATCTGGCGACTGAGGATTTCTGTACTTCTGTTTCATATTTGGTTTTACTGTAAACAGCAAAGAGTGCCTTCATTAGGCTTTTTTTTACTTATACCATCTGAGTTGATAGGATTTAAAAATATTTGCTCAAGATTCACACTGATCAAACTCTTCCTGGCAGCAGCAAGCCAGGGTTTACCCTTCCCTTATCACAGTTGAGGCAGTCTGGAATTATTTCCCTAGTTTAATGTGCTGCAGGGTTCTTCCAGACCGCAAGCCAAAATATAGCGAGGTGGGCCTTAATGTAATCTTCGATGTAGGGCAGTTTCAGTTCATTTTGACAGGCATACTGTGATGAAGAAATAGGGGCACCCAGTAGTTTACGACAAACTCAATTTTCTTTCCTCTGGATGCTATCACACTGTCTAAAACCATAAACTTCTGCACCATAAGTAGCAGTGGGGGTGCATTGCAATTTAAACATTTTAATAAAGGCCAAAACTACCTCTGTCTTTCTAGGTTGGGGCAGGCCGAGTATGTTATTAATTGCTTTAGAAAACTTTTTTCTACTGTGGCCACATGCTCAGCCCCAGAAACATTTGCTGCGAAAACCAACCCCAAATAGGGAAAAGTGAAAGTGCTCTGTAAACTATCTGAATCTACAACAATAGTATTATTAGAATACTTTTTCGACCCACAAGCCATTAAAACCGATTTCTTAAAATTAGTACATAGGTCCAAACTAGCCATAAAATCAATAAAACCCTGCACCAAAACGCATAAAGCCTTTGTTGTGCGGGCCATTAGGACCGCATCGTCGGCATACAGTAGGGCGGGGAGCGTATTACCGTTAATGCCAAGGACATCAGAAGTAAGTAATACCAACGACTTATTCAAGTCATTGATATAAAGAATAAAATGGAGAGGGGCCAGGACACAACCCTGCCTGACCCCTATACTGACTTTGAAGTCTTTTGATACCTCTCCGTCCTTACTGATCCACACCCTGGCATTCAGGTCCTTATGTAAATAGGCTAAAAAGTGTACTAGGTCCTCATCCAAGCCGTATTTCAAAAGGATAGACCAAAGCCGGGACCTGTTGACAAAATCAAAGGGAGAGGTAAGCTCCATAAAAGCCAGGCAACTGGGGGAGTTTTTTGGCTATTGTGTCTTTACCAATGATCAAGTTGAGGTTTAGGCACTGCTCGACAGTGCCAATTCTGCTTCTAAACCCCAACTGACAAGGGTGTAAAATATGGCCCACCTCAGTACATGTCCTAATCTTGTTAAACAGGATCCTCCCCAGAAGTTTCAGTGTATTGTCAATCAGGCAGATTGGCCTACAACAGCTTGGATTAGAACAATAACTTTTTTTATAAATTGGCACGATGATGCTAGTTGAACATGTATTTGGAATTGATGAAACTGTTAAATTATTAAAATCATTCAGTAAAAGAGGCGCCCAGAATTCTGGCTGGTTTTTAATGAGATCAATAGGCAATTCATCTGGGCCTGGGGCTTTATTGCCCAGGCTCTGTTGAATTGCTTCCCCCCCTTCAGAAAGAGTTATCTGAACCCTGGTAACTACTAGGTGTTCATTGAAGGCCATATTTTGAACATAAGCTGAATAAATCTTTGAAAAATGGGCCTCCCATGTGTCGCTGGTGATATTGCAGCTGATCGGAGAAATGTGGTGCCCTAAGGACCTCATGTCTTTAACATGCAACCAAAAGTTGTTCCCGTCCTTTAGCGAACCGGCACAGACAAGATTGCCCCAGAGCTCTTTAACTATTTGCTCCTTTCTTAGCATAATGGCTGCCTTATAGCGTTGTCTACATAATCTAATAGCAGCCTGATCTCTGGGGTGTTTTGCAAGTGCCCTGCGAAGATCCCGGTTAGCTGCAGAGTAGTCGCTATTAAATCATCTAGGACCAGATAATGTTTCCTTAATGGGCCTAGATAGCATATGCTTGATACCCTCACATAATTGCGTGAAGGAACCAACTACTGCGGGGTTAGATTCTTTAAAAGAAAACAAGTGTCAATAAGGTCAGATTGTTCTCTTACCATCTTGTCAAATAAAACTTTATTGTCCCACCACCAATCTAAGATTATCGGTGGAGGGAGACAGATATCTAGCACCACACTGTTGACCATAAGTTGGCCTGGGGTCAAGTCTCAGGGTTAAATTAATGGCGTTATGATCTCCATAAATCGTGGGGATAGCCTCTGCTTTTAGCAGAAATCTTCTAATGAGGGGGATATAAAGACTTAATCAATTATGGATCACTGCCCCTGCCTATTTATGATGGTATATGATTATCCCTATTAGATACTGCGGCAATCTCCTTTACATCTAGGAGGTTGTTGATACACAAATGGTCAATTAAATCAACCCCCCTATTACGTAGCGGTATCATGCTAGTAGGATGGATAGCCGTATAACTTCAACTGGATATCTTTGCATTAAAATCTTCCCCTAAACAAATCCCTGTAAACCTAGAAAAACTCTTTTGATTATGTATAGTGGAAATAAATGTAAACAAATTGATGAAATTCATATTTGGTACATTCTGAAAATCATTATTATAAAAATTGATAAAACAAATAGAAACCCCTATTTTATAAATGATTGCCTTAAATGTATCATTATTAGAATCAAAGGCATTTGCACTTCCACCTGCAGACATATTTACCCAGATTGAAAGGCCACCTGATGGGCGGCCTAAGTTTGGGATAGGAACAACCCCTCTAAAAATAAATCACTTGTAGCCCATGTCTCCTGAAACATTAAAATGTCCTATTTTTTAACTAGTTCTAACCAGTCTGGTGAATTTAATTTGGATGCCAGATCAGCGACATTACAGCTTAGTATTTTGACGTTCGAATAAGGGGCAGACACAATTGGTGTACAAGGGCCACAAAGTAGAGACTCAATTGGTAAAGAAATAGGCTCAGGTGATACTGCTATGGGGGGGTAGTCAATCCTGATTGTCCAAATCAGATAATGGTAAAAACCTATTATATGTAGAAAGGGGTGGAGAATCAGTAGTTTTGGCCCCCAAGATTGGCTTATAGAAATAGCACTGGGGCAAAGCCCAAATGCATGTTGGGGTGTTGGAGGAGGTCTCCTGAGCCATTACTATAGATTTAACCAAAGACAGGTTACGGAAATTGATGACCATACAGTCTCCCTCGATGTTCTTTGGAGACTGTCCCACCCAGCCAACTCTACGTGTCATGAAGATATTATTGATAAATGACGCCTTAAACCCCTTATGTTTGAACAACCAGTCAACACTTTTATTACGTAATTGATCCCAGGTTTCGACTTGGTTTTCTCTGAGGGGAGGTACACCTGCCAAAACCACAAAGTAGGGACAGGCTGCCGGTAGTAAATTCGAAGTCTCCCAGCTACACTTAGGTTTTAGAGTGCACACAGAATCTAGACCGCCCTTGCCTGGTTTGCCACCCTCCGAAATGATGCTGGCTGGAACGCCAGTAGAGGCAATAGGAGGGTTACGAGGCAAATACAGGTTTTTAGTTGACCGACTATCAGCACCACTACTATCGGAAGTATTATTTTGTACCCTACAAGACTCTGGTACAAAACATTCCTTAACTTTGTTGCAAGTCATACGGGAATCAGTAGATGAGGTGGATATTAGTGCTCTTGTCAAAATATCAGTGTTAGATGTATGAGCATTATTCATTGTCGCATTCAGCTCTGCCCTCCTGAGCTTACCAGGCTCAATATAATTAATCTGAGGACTTAAGTTAACACCAAGCGTGTCTAAATGATCCAGTCATTTCCTCAAGATAGTAAAATTGTTATCCATTAAGTCTCCAATACGTCCAAATACACTGTCCGCAACACGATTGATAAAAGATTCTCCTTGATTACAGCACTCTGAGAAAGAGGAACCAATATCAATCTGGGTGCCAATAGAATTACTAAGTTCCTTATTTGAAATGTGCACAAAAACTTCGGAAGCTTTGGAGGAGGCAGAGTCAAGTAGCCACAAACTAAATGCGGTATGGGATGAACTTGGGCGGACGGGTGGTTTCCTATTAGCGCTGATAGGTTTTATGGTCTTTCTCTTACGTTTCGCCCCAGGAGCGCCTCAGAGCCTACGGAGGTTGAAGAGGGGGGCGGATTTAATGGAGCTACTACTGCATTTACACCATCATTTGACATAGCAGGGGAAACCTCTGTGTTAATGTTAGAGTCATTGTTAGGGTCATTGAGCAAGGGGAAATTCGAACTATTGCCAGTCAAATTGCAAGGAGGGGGAGTAGTAACACAATCTGCCCCTATCGTAGGGCCAATTAGAGAAACCCCGATGCCAAGAGAAAGGCGCCTCTAAGTTAATGCAATCTCGTTGGCCACGTTGCTTACGACCCTTTCCAGCATACTGTCAATACTAGATGTAACAGGTCGTTGTGGGGGTAACCCCCGCACTTCCCCATGTTGAGTGCACAAGAATGAAAAATATGCCAAAAAAGCGGAAGGAGAGTCAGTAGATCTGTTCGAGGAGGATCTCATTATGCGACATCTCAAACCCAAAGGCCAAAGTAACATCTTCGTCATTGAAAGAGCTCAGAGTCCCAGGGGGTTGGCAGAAATCCGGGCCCCCCCACTCCCGATCCTAGCCAAGATCCTCAACTATCAAGACCGAGACGCAATACTTCAACACGCCAGAACAGGTCCCCCATTCAAACTTGAGAATGCCGAAGTCACCTTTTTCCGGGACTTAACTCAGATGGTCCAGAAACAGGGGAGAACCTTTCTGGGAGTCAAGAGAATGCTCAGGTACAAAGGCCTCAATAGGCAATGCTTTTTGCTGCCAAACTCCGCGTGGAAGCAGACAGGAGAGCTTGGTTCTTTGACCACCCTGAAGTAGGTGTTAACTAGCTGGAGACCCGGAAAGCATTAGACTAGGATAAGTCCAGAGCTCTTTGGGAAAAAGTTGAACTGTGGGAGACGCCGGACCCACACGAGTGTCGCAAGAGGATTGACTGTAGCCGCCGGTGGATCGGATGGAACATTATAAGACCGGTAACGGGGATGCACTAGACCTAGTAACCAGAACACTCAATGACACTCTTTTCTCACTCGCAGGGATGTATAACATGTTTATTTGGGGGCGGGAGGGGGGTGACGGGGCACCACGCATCCCGCCTTTCTACTATTAGTATTGAAGTGGGGCGACAGGCACTCTGCCAGTTTAGAATGGGCAGTTTTAAGACCAATGGGCAGGGAAGCAGGGAGGGGGGCTTTTGGAAGGGGGTGTTGTATTTGTTTTTTTTCCAGTTGTCATCGACAAGCACTGTAATTGGCATGACTGAGGCTATTGATTTCTCCATTAGATTTGATGTCTACGTAGTTGGATATGAGTGCCAGAATCCTGAGCTGGAATGTCAACGGGCTTGGGGACAAAGTTAAGCACAGTATAGTTCTTCAGTATATAAGGAAACAGGCCCCTGATGTTGTTCTGCTTCAGGTGACGCACTTGATAGGAAGTTCGTGTAAGGCTCTGTGCAGGTTGGGATATAAGCTTGTGGTGCATGCTTGATTCAGAAGAAATTTGAGAGGAGTGGGTATTATGTTAAAAAATACATTCCCCCTTAGCGTAGATTCTACTTGGACCGATGACAGGGGCCGTTATGTAGGTATCACTGGGTCCTGGGAGGGGCGAACCATAACGTTAGTGTCTATGTCCCACCGGGCCTCTAAGCCACGACATTCCAGGACCTGCGCACCACTCTCCTTTCATTGCCAGATGCTGTTTTGTTGCTGGGAGGTTATTTTAAGTCAGTGGGATCGGGTATGCTGGATCGCCACCCACCAAGCGAGTTAGGGCCTACTAATAGATGGCTGCCGGACTTTCTGGAGGCCATGGGACTGGTTGACGGATGGCTTGCCTACAACCCTGACAGCATACAATACACTTTCCACTCTGGGGCCCAAAAAAGCCTGTCCAGATTAGACTATATACTGATCCATAGCCCCCAAGTCTCACATATTCATGAAACTTAGCTAGGGTCATATCTGATCACTCCCCAGTATGGGTACATATACTCCTGGATCAAGTGAGGGTGGGCAGAGTGTTTCCCATTAATCTCTTATTTGCAAAACCCCAAAATCCGTAAGGGACTCACTACGGCAATGAACACGTATTTTAATGAAAACTCGGGCACGGTAGACTCCTCCCAAATACTCTGGGAAGCCTTCAAGGTAGTGATTAGGGGAGTAGCTCTATCCCTAATCTCGGGACAAAAGAAGGAACAACAAAAGGAAGTGTCAAGTATAGAAGATGAGATTTATCAGCTAGAGAGTCACGGAAATAATGACCACACCAGAGGAGCTACATCTGCTACATCTTAGACAGGAGGAATACAAGGCACTGGTCACGGAGAAAACTAAAGCCCTGCGAAGAGAGGAACTTGGGAGAATTTATGACCTGGGGATAAGACCGGCACACTGATAGCCTGGCTTGACAAACGTGGTCCCAGTACTGCACAACGCTAATGCTACTAATATTACTGACCCTCAGGAAATAGCGAATCAATTTGCAAGACATTTTCGTGTGGTGTACACTTCGGCACAACCCTATACTGATAATCTGCTGGATTGTTAAGGGATATTTAACTCCCCACCCTTTCCACGGCGGACCAGCAATTATTGGACAGCCCCTTGACAACAGATGAAATAGCGCAACCTATCAGGTCACTAAATTCAGGGAAAGCCCTTGGCCCTAACGACATTCCAATCGAACTCTATAAACTTAACCCTGACAAATTTGCTCCTTATCTCAAGACCATGTTCGAAAAAAGCAGAGAAGTAGGTGAGTTGCCAGTGGACCAACGCATAGCTAACGTAATAACCATATATAAGTAAGGCAAACCCAAAACGGTTTGTGCCTCATATAGGCCGATCTCCCTCCTTAATGCTGAGCCCAAGATACTTGCCAAAGTCTTAGCTAACCGTCTAGTAAAGATCATCTCAGACCTGGTACACCCAGACCAATCCGGTTTTATACCGCACCGGAACACGGCGTTAAATTTGCGCCGAGTACATGGGGTCCTAGCAGGGTAGACACTATACTGGAACCGGCTGTTTTTGTCTCCTTGGATGCCACCATGGCATTCAATAGTATTGAGTGGCCCTATCTAACGGCTTTCCTTCAAAAGCTGGGTTTCAGACAGAAATTCATTCAGTGGGTTCGCTTCCTGTATTAGAAGCCACTGGCACAAGTCGTGGTTAATAATAAAAAAAATCACACATTTGTACTGAGTCAGGGTACTCGTCAGGGATGCCCGCTCTCCCCCATGCTATTTGCTCTAGCGTGGATCCGCCGAGACCAGTAATTCGTGGTATGAGTTGGTCACCTACATGGAAGGACCACATCTCGCACTATGCGGATGACATTTTACTCTATTTAACTCTCCCAAAAAAAATCTCTAATTGCAGTTTTAGAGTTCTGGAACTTTTATCAGTGTTCGGCAGATATTCTGGGTTTAAAATTAATTGTACTAAATCCCACCTATATGTCCTTCAGTGAGGCTTACCCGCCCTGCCCAGTAACTGTCCAATAAAGATCAGTATCACGGGATTCAGATACCTGGGTATACTATGTTTACCCCCATTTTTGCTGCTGTTTCCCAATTTTTTTTTCTTTAGTCTGGCTGGGGCCCTGATATCCAGGACCCCAGCCTAGCTGCTTCCTCTCTAAATTGATTGCATGTACTTTAGGTACACTCCAGATTGGTTAATGGGTAACCCTTGTGAGTCCCTAGTATATGGTGCCTTAGGTACTAAGGGCATAGGTATCCCAGAGGCCTATCAGGGGCTGAAGCATGCCACCCCTGGGAAGCCTTCCCAAATAGCACTACAGGTCTACTACTGTAGCCTAGGTAAGATGGTGCATGCACCCCGTCCTAAGATATAGGTTACCCATATCTATCTTTAATCACGGACACATATAAACCTATAACTCACTCCTATGGAAGGCCTTATCAATCCTGAAGTCAGAGTGCTTGGTTTTGTGTGAGGGTGCCCATGCATGTGCAGGACCGCTCTGCAGTGTTCAAAATCTATTCTCTGATGCTGATCTGCGATGCAGCCAGATCATATACTCTTAAGTGCATTATAACCTCGCTGTAAATTCTAACTTTGGAATGGCTGCATGGAAACATATCGTGTATGGTGTCAAACACTTTGGAATCCTACCCCACCAGTCCTGGTGGCATGGGTAGAAGTCCACCCTTCTAGAGGGCTTATCTTCTATCTCTCAAGCCGCTGCCATCGACATCTGGCTTGCTGGAGGCTGCGACACGGTAGCCCCATTACGACGGATATCTACTCGAAGATCCAAGGAGTCAAATCGGTGGTTTGGCGACGACCTGAAGATAAAAAAGCTGACCCTCCGGCGGGCCGAGAGGCAATGGAGAAAGGACTACTGCCCTCTACTAAAAACTCATTATTTGACTTTGCTGAGTGACTATAAAAGGGCCATATTGAGCGCTAAAACTGCACACTTCTCAGCAAAAATTCTGGCAGCGGAGAATAAATCCAGGGAGATTTTCTCCATCGTTCAGGACCTGGCCTACTCTGACAGGGCCACGCTCAAGCCCCCCTTCTCAGTCCCTCTGTGACTCTTTGAACTCCTATTTTTTAGAAAAAATTGCCAACATCAAAGCCAACATCTCACTTCCTTCCCCTACTTTTTCTGAGCCTTCTCCCCTGACTGTTCACGGCTGTCTTTCTTCTATCCCTCCGCTTACCGAAGAAGTGTTTTTTGCAATACTTCCCAAAGTAAAGTCTGGTTCCCCGGCGGACATCTGTCCAGCCCATATTTTGCAACAGATTTACTCCGTTTGTCCCAAACCGCCAATCTCCCTTCTCAATAGCTCGCTGGCTCAGGGGGTGGTAATTCCAGCTCTTAAATCTGCCACCATAGTCCCCATCCTTAAGAAGCCTGGCGCGGATCCCTCTGCTCCGGCCAATTATCGGCCCATCTCTCTCCTGCTCTACTTGGGCAAGGTGCTGGAGCGACATGTAACATCGGTCCTCAGTGCCCATGTAGAAGCCAATGTGGGCCTACCGTCCCGCCAGGCAGGTTTCCGGCCTAGGCACTCCACCGAGTCTGTCGTGGTGTCGGTCCTGAATAATCTCAGGGAGGGCATGGACCAAAACAACCACTAGGCTCTGGTGCTCCTCGATCTCTCCGCCGCCTTCGACATGGTGGATCATTCCATCTTACTTTCCCTTGTCGGAGCGGCGGGGGTCGAGGGCTCAGCCCTGGTCTGGCTGTTGTCCTTCCTGAGGGACCGCACCCAGGCGGTCCGGCTGGGGGATTTTTCGGCCACCCAACTCAAAGTCACTTGTGGTGTCCCTCAGGGTTCTTCTCTTTCCCCCCTTCTGTTTAATCTCTATATCTATCCTCTGATCTTTGCACTTCAGCAACTGGAGGTCACTGTTTACAATTATGCAGATGACCTCCAGCTTATCTTTAACCTGTCTTCTTCTCCCCATTCTATTTCTAATTTTCAGTCTCCTATGATTTTCATCAGGGACTGGATGAACCACAACCATCTGAAGTTGAACCCTGACAAAACAGAATTGGTCCTTACGGGTGGTTCCTCCAGTCCCTGGAATTCTTCTTTCTGGCCTTCTTCTTTAGGATCCCCCCTACACCCTCTTCCTCAGTTAAGACTCTGGGCATTAAACTTAATAATCATCTCAACCTTCACTCACAAATCAGTTCTGTTGTTTCTTCCTGATTTCTTGTTCTTCGAACTATCCGATCTGTTTCTCGTTTCTTTTCTCCCCTTGCACTTAAGTTAATCATGTCCGCACTGGTTATCTCCTGGCTAGACTACGCCAACGCCCTTTACAACGGCATCCCAGCGTACAGTCTGCGGAAGCTCCAGCTGGTTCAAAACCAGGCGGTCAGATTGGTGTATGGCCTGCCCCGCTCCCATCATTCTACTCCTCTACTGAAGGCACTACATTGGCTACCTGTTAGGGAGCGATCCCTTTTTAAAACCGGTTGCATGGTTTTTCAGGCGCGCCAGGGGACTGCCCCCGCCTTCATCTCTTCTCTGCTAAATGAGTACATCCCTGTCCGTGAGCTTCGTTCATCTACCCAATCACTCCTTCAGGTATGTCGGTACAGACGCAAGAAATGGGGCGGAGCCAATTTTTCATTCCTGGCACCATCCTTTTGGAACTCCCTCCCCGATCACTTGCGTCTGGCTAGACACTACTCTCTTTTTCGAAAAGATCTTAAGACCTTTCTCTTCACCCAGGCTTTTCTTAATGTGAACTGATCTTAATTTTCTCTTCCCCACCAGTTCTTCTCTCCTACTGCTAAATTAGCCTCCACAGCGCCAAGAAACCGCACGGTGAATGTTGCGCTATATAAATATTTTAAATTCAAATTCAAATTCAAGATATGTGCACACTTACCTGACCGGTAATAGTTTAAAAGAGCCCCAGCATCACAAAATGGATGTTGCAGCCACAGATACGAGTCTGACCTCCTGCTGCTGGACGTAACTCCGGCAGGGGAGGCCTGGATAATAGGTTCCCTGTCACAGAGAGGTGTAACCACCTCCCAGACAGGCTTTAGTGTATTTGGGCTGGGTGGGTGCATTCATAGAATGCTTTTCAGACAGTGCTGGGGGCATACTTGATGTCCCTGTGCATACCCCAGTTTAAACCGGTTGCAGGGGCGCTCAGCCCCTGCTCTGGCGCGAAACTGGATAAAGGGAAAGGGGTGTAACCACCTCCTCCCTGGGTCCTCCTATAGGTGGGACCCTAAAGTAAGTCCAACCCCTAAACTTAGTATAAGTATAAGAACCCAGTCCTTAGGACTTTAGACTACACCTAGACGAAACTTTGCAACATATATCCTGGAACTTCGACATTCTATTTCGACTAGAAGACGGAAGAATCTCCCTTGGGGTCAAGGAGTGACTCCCAAGTTCAAACAGGCACCAAAGAAGCATCTTGCCAGTCTGCATTTCGAAGGCTCCGGACTTGTGACTCAGGACACAAACTTCCAGGCTTCTCAGAGGCAGACACGAGATCCCAGTAAAGCTGAGACCCGCAGCCCTCACGAGTGACGTGGAACCGGAACTCCTGGACACCGTGCATATTTGCAAGTGCATCGACTTCCCGAGCTTTCCTAAAGTTATGCATTGGGCTACTTGCAGTCCAAGCCCCAAGCACCATTTGCACAGAAGATTGTGGGCCTACACTCCACAAGTGTTCCGTAGGCCCACTTCCAGCATTTCCGCTCAAGGCTCCTTCGAGATCCCTGGGCAGTCAACTGGTGGGTCCCCACAAAGGTAACTTCTGTTTCTTGGGCTTTCCTGGTTGCTCCATATGTGCCCTGACTCCCCTCCAAAGGGTGAGTCCCTCAAGACTTGCTGGTCTGCACTGAAGCCAATCTTTGCTATCTGCGTGGGTTTCTGTTGCCAAGGCTTGTTGGGTTCAATCCGGATACCGACACCGCAGCACTTGACATCCTTCGTGGGCCAGCTCGAATCCAGCTCCTGGTCTTCGTTGCTGAAGAGTCAAGCTTCACCTTCTTCACCTGAATTCACCCGACATCGGTGGTCATCCGCTCATCACCTTCCTGTTCACTGACTAGTGACCCAGACTCTGTCCCCTCTGCTTTCAGGTTCTTCAGATCTTCGATCCACCACTGGATCCATCCGGACGATTTCGACTAGGTCGCCAGCAGGACTTTGCAGTAGCTTGCCATTGAAAAGGACGACAAAACCGGACATCAAAAGACACCTATTTATATAAAAGGTTTAATATAGCGCTGGCTAGACCCAGAGGTATCAGAGCGCTTTACATGGGTATCAGACAATAAATTGCAGGTTACAGCTTTACATAGGTTACACAGCTATTAGAGCATGGCAATTTTTGTTACAAGTAAGGTTGAGACAAACAAAAAGGAACATATAGGTAGGGGGAAAAGCTGGCAAGGGGAGATATTCCGGGGAGTGGGGCGGTGGGGTAAGAGATGGGGAAGTAGACAGAGTGTAGGAGGGAAAGAGGAGGGGAGGGTTAGAGACACAGCATGGCAAGAGGAGGTGGAGGGTGACAGCGATACAAACCGGTAGGTGAGTCAAAGCTGCGCCCAAAGTCCAGAAGCTGTGAATCCAGGGGGAGTGGTATCATTTCCCATCTCTGTTGCGAGAGGCTCCCTAAGCGCAGTGGACTCTGAGGGGCATCTGAGACTCCAAGGCCTATTTACTGGATCCTTCCCCAAAAAGGGGAGAGGGAGTGCTTAGGCAAGGGGTGCCATACTATACCTCAATTGTGAGTGGCTCCCTTGGCGCTGAGACTCCAGCGTGTATAACTTGGATCTTTCCCCAGAAAGGGGAGAAGGAGTGCTTGTCAAAGGGCACAAAAGGACAGGGGGCTAGGTGGTGAAGCGCGCAAGGGGAAATATTCAGGTAAGAGGGGATAGGAGCAAGGAAGTAGACAAAGAACGAAAGAATGCTTAATTGGAACAGATAGATAGGAGACAAGGAAAAAGCAGAGTCACAGAAATACAATGGGGGTGAGGGGAGGTGGGCACGACATGGAGATGGGGAGTAAACTGTGCCCAAAGTCCGGCTGGGTAGGTGATGGTCAGGAGATGAACCAAGGCTGATCTCCTCAATAGCTGAACAGAGCAGCTCCACCGGGCGTCAGACATAGTGCTCGGACTCCGCTGTCAGGATGGGGATCAGGAGTTTGCTGAGAGATTGTCATGGTGTATTGTTTAGGGTGTGGTCACTACCATCCCTCGTTCACCTCCATTCCTCCATTGCTGCCTCTTTGGTCATTTTACTCTTGTATTCAAAAGGACAAGCCGAAGGGGAACGACCAGCGATAGCAGATGTATTCATCTCTCAGCTTGGCGGTGATGGGCCTCAGGAGTTGTCGTCGTGCGAGGGTGGCAGGCGCCAAATCATTTGAATATGGAGCACTTGAAGTTCTGGAAGGAGATGTCTGCCTTCTTCTTCCCTGCACTCGCCATGCTAGGTACACTGGATGTGGAGGGGTGTGGATACCGCTCCCAGCCAGCCCACGCCGGTCTCCATGGATGTAGAGGGTGCAGAGAGTATCGCCCCCTGCCCAGTGGACGCTAGTGAGCAAGCCCCATCAGGCCAGATCCCATCCACCCTCACAGAGGGTCCCAGGAGGTCGGGGCATACAGAGGACCCACCAGCGACAGGGGGATCAGCTACTGGAGGCCCCTCTTTGTCGGGGTCCATCGAACTCCCAGTCGCACAAGGGGAAGTCCGTTGGAGTAGACCTCAGGCAGGCTCAATGCATTGGGGTGCATATAGCCAGCGAAATGCAGGGGTCAGGGGAGGATAAGCAGCGAGTCAATTTAGCAGGGGGTGCCCTCAACCCTACATCTCACCTGCACTGAGCTTCGGTGCCGCAGAAGTCCAGTAAGAGAGCAGCGTGGGCAGGGCGAAGAGGGACAAAAGCTGACACCGGTCCGCAGATCCACCAGGCTGGGGGCCGCCACTCCCAGATCAGGTCACTGCAAAGGCACACTGAGTGCCCTTATTCACCAGGTGCCCCTCAACATCTTCTCTCAGTCCCTCCAACTGATGCGGGAGGGGGACCCTGCCTCAGGAGCTCGTAGAAGCCGCTCTCTGCATCACGTCAGCTCCGGGGGAGGTAGGGGGGGGGGGGGGGGGGAAGAGGCCCAGGACGGCAGTCGTGGCAGTCCAGGATGTCGTAGTGCCCTGCAGTTCAGCTGCGTCCCAGGCACTAGGAGACCCACACTGGGCCCCTCGCTCCCCTCTAGGCACGGATTCCGCAAGGCAGAACAGCCACACACAACACTGGGTGATCCAGGATCACCACAGACAAGATGGCGGCGGCCGCCACCAGTTCCAGCCACAAAGGGCAGAGGGCCTGAGCTCCTTCGCCGGGTCAATCCTGGCTGCTACCTGTACATGAGAGTGCTCCGCTGCCCCCGTGACAAGTCGTTAGGGCTGGGTGAGGTGATCGGCGGTTCAGAACGCTAGGGTAGGCCCAGGATGGCAATAGTCAAAATGGCGACGGCAGTCACCGGGTCCGATCAAAGAGGGACCGAGGTCCACGCCCTCGCACCAGGCCGTTGTCAACTTTTTTGGAGGAGCCCCAGCTATTCCGCTATCTGTGCAAGCCAATTCGCGGTCCCAGCTCCGCGTTACAGGCAGCTGAAGGTGGCGGCTTGCGGGAGCTCACTCGGCGAATCTGCCCAGTGAGAATGATGGGGAGAGTCCTGCGGAATTACTAGCGTGTTGCGCTACCTACCGCATGTGTGCCCTCCAGGGCTGGCGCAGCTTGCCCCCGATGATATCAGCGAGCGGCAGAGGGGGCCGCGCTGATCTTTGCACCCGGCTTCCCTGGGTGAGGGAACTCGAGGTCTCCCATGCTCCCATGGGTATTGACTCTATAACTGCCTAGTTCTAAAGGGGTTGCTCGAAGTCCTCTTCCAAGTGTCCTTAACCTGTAATTTTCCAACCGCGACTTTCTCCAAAGAAGTTATTGGTGATTCGCATCTGTGTTTAGACACTGCACGCGTCCCCCGTGGGTACCCTGTGTACCTACCTTGGGTGGTTTCTGGAGGCCCAGAGGTTCTGAAGGCTCTAGGCCATGTATCTATGTCAGTCGTGGTTCTTATACCACTTTCTTAATATATGGTTTGGTACGCCCCTAGGGCTTAACGTATAGTGTGCTGAATAAGTTTACTGTATGTACTTTTGCCTATAGCTTCATAAAGAGACTAAAGGGATGGGTTTAGAATAAAAACATGTATTTTTTAAATGTATCTGGTGTGGTTCTCCTTTCATTTGATCATAAATGAGATTATAGACTGGTAAAACAAGCTGCTTTACATTCCTTCAAGACTTAGCCTAAAGGCTGCTCTCCTCAGCTAGGATAGCCTTCTATTTAGGTTGTCTTTAAACCTACCATCAATAAGGGTTTTTTGGACTGGTGCAGGGTGCCCACTAGAATAGTGGACAGCATATGCCAGGCCAACTTCTCACATATTTCTCTCCTCAGACCCTACATTTCGCTGCGAAAAAAACATCCTTCCTCCAATGCTTCGCTTACAAAGAGATATAGCCAGCAGGAAATCTCTCCCCCTCTTTCTTTGGGGCAAGGCAGCACTTTTTAAAATGATGTCCCTCCCCAGTTTTCTCTATGCCCTACAGAATTCCCTTGACCCTGTCCCCCCGAAATATGTTAAAGAAATTTAACACCTCCAGAGAGACTTATTGTGGAATGGAGCGCCACGCATAGCCTTGAATAAACTCACACTGAAATGGTATGATTGTGGCATCAGTCTCCCAGAAATATTATTGGGCTGCACACCTTGCAGCTATCAATCATGGCCTTAGTGACCCTGGCTACCAGGTGGACAGGTGGCTCCGCCCGGGAGCAAATTATAGGTCCCTTGGATGGGAACGTAAGCTGACACTTGCCACCCCCCTATGGCATTATGCACAACTGGGTAATCTATGGACATCAAAGGGATTTGATAAGTGGGACTTAATTGGCATCTCACAAATGAAAGATATTTGGGACAGGGAAGGAGTGAAATATTCTGCCACTCTCCAGAGTCAACACGACCTAGCTGACACCGAGCTTTTCTGTTACAGACAGATTAGCCATCCCAAAGAACATATCCCTTCCTGAATCATCCCTGTTGGAGGATAGAATACTGGATGGCCACATCCCAAATTAGACTATTTCATTAATCTATAATAAATTAATACACAACATGGAGAACCCTCTCACAGTATTGCGACTGAAATAGGTGGTGGATGGCATAGAAATAGATGACGAGGAGTGGCAGGAGGCGATATCTTCCCCCTGGGTGGTGGCCATTCCAGCCCGACTACGACTAGTTCAGCCTAAGATTCTACATAGGATATACATGACCGGCCCTCGGTTGGTGCTCATGGGGAGAGCAGGGTCAGGGGACTGCCGCAGAAGATGCGGACAAATTGGTACATTTATGCCCATTATATAGGAATGCACTCTCATTCAAGTGTATTGGAGGGAGGTACATACAGTGATGAGAGCGGTCCTTGCTGTCGACATTTTCCCTGAAGCACGCAGATGCTTGTTGAATATATGGGAGCCGACTAATCTTAACACTTATCATATGCAATGGGTTACTTTGGGATTCATGATCTCCAAAAGAAATATTGCACAGGCCTGGGGAGGGGTAACCCCCCTCCCTCCCCCCTTCCCCCACTCTGGAGGTGTGGGAAACAAGTATGAACTGGTGTATTTTCAGGGAAAAGATATTGTATACTGCCCGAGGCTGTCCTAGAAAGTGGTGTCCCTTATGGTCACTGTGGAAATCGTATTGTGACCCCCCACAGAGTACTGATTTAGATGATTTGCTCCCGCCTTGAAAGATCCATACTGTGTACAATGTGAAGAGATGCTGCCTCTCTTTGTCATGCCTGTACAGATTCTAAGCTCATTTGCTGATTGCTTATGTGTGGATGTTTATTAATAAAAAGATTTATAAAAAAAAAGAATGAAGAATATGCGTGCACTCACCTTGATTAAAAAAATTCAATTAGCAGGTATAAGAGGCTTGGCCCAGGCCAGTTTCATCCGGTCGCAGACAGGCCCGTCCTTGGCCCGGGCACGCCCGCGCAAGTCCTGCGGAGTGGGGCAGCGAGTTGAATTTAAACTCCCCCGAGTGCGCAGCACGCCGCCATCGCCAACAGGCGCGACAGCAAGGCAGTCTAGGGGTTGGAGTGCCCACTGACGGCAGGGAAAGTGTTGGTGAGCGGCTCGCACAGGGGCGTGAGTTGAATTTAAGGGCCCCCAGGCGTGCAGAACGCTGTCAGTGTCTCCAGGCGCGACAGCAAAGCAGGCTGGGGATTGGAGTCCCCAATGACAGCAGGCAAAGTGTTGGGGATGGGCACCCGCCGAGCAGGGCCACAAGTTGAATTTAAGCGCCCCAGGGGGCACAGAACGCCGTCAGCACCTCCAGCCACGACAGCAAGGCAGGCTGGGGATTGGAGTCCCCACTGACGGCAGGCAAAGTGTTGGCGAGCAGAAGTAACAATAGCTCGCCAGAACCTGATGGAATTTCTGGTGATAGCGGCGTTGAATGACATATCACGATGGAGACACCTGATACGAGTGTAAGTGTCCCACACCACTTATATGAAAAAACACTCCATATGGAAGGGGGCGATATCTAGGAAAGTTAAAGGTCTATTTCGGGAGAACCCGACTTTTGGAAACAATATCCTTTTGGCTGGAAAAGATTGGCCTCCTTAGTTAGTTATCGATTGCCCAAAAGGAGAAACAGTAATTTTACCCGCTTTCTCCAGAATCACTAAAACATTCATGCGTGCAGGAGTGGGCGGTGAAACTAGCTCCTACATTATACCGCAATAAAGTAGGGTGGGATGCGGACTCACCTCACCATGTAATCTCAGTATAAACTACTCTAACTCCACAGAGGCAGTACCCAATAAAACATGATTCGAAAAAAGTCAGAGAGATCTTAGATCAACTTGAATACCAGGGTAAAATCGAGAATTGCAGCTCTTCAATGAATAATCCTTTGTTTCCCGTAATAAAACCAGACAATTCATATTGTCTAGTTTTATACTACAGGCATTTGAACACTTGCACAAAAACATTTGCAGTACAGAATGCACACAGCGCCGCATTAATGAATAACATTGTGCAGAAGAATACAAAGCAACGCTAAACATCTCAAATGAATCCTTCTGCCAGAATATAGCGCCTGAGAGCAGATATTTGACTGCATTTTCTGCCCTCGGTTCTCAGTGTAAAGTCTGTAGAATGCCTCGAGGATATAAGAATATCCCCGGACTATTCTCAGCAAAGGTAACAGAGTTGCTTCAAAATTTTGATGAGGAGGCATTGTACTATGTAGACATCTATCTGACAGATGATGAATTATTGGATCATTCGACCAAGGTGAACAATATGAAATTGGGGTTCGCCTCCGAGGGCTATAAATGTAATATTAAAAAATGACAAAAATTGCCCACCTCAATGTCCTATTTTTGGGACATGAGCTTTCGAGTGAAGGGAAAAGCCTAGCGCCTAACTTTTTAGAGAAGTGTTTGCTGCAACACCTCCAAAGACTCTGAAACATGTACAATCTATTTTAGGATTCCTAAATTTTTGCAGAACATACATTTAGATTATGCAGAAAAAGTAAAACCTTTCTACGACTTAATTAGACCTGATTTTTCAGTTCAACATTGAACACAGGAACATACAGAAATCCTTCATTCCCTACAAGCTGACACAATAGCTTCTAAACACTTACACACCGGTGTCAACACTATGAATTTGGTGATCCGTGTAGTCACGGGTCAATAGCCTCTTCCAAATAAAATAATGCCTCTAGATCAGTGTGAATATATAATTTACACTGACAGTTCTACTCAGGCTGCCGTAGGAAGTAAACAGCAATACAGCGCTGCATGCGTGATTGTAAAGGGACGTATGTGAGACAGTAAGTTCCATCCTAGGAATATGCAGACGCAGTCTCCAGGATATTGCACGGCAAAACTGGCAGAACTAAAAGTTGTGATACTGGTACTAAAAAATATAGATCTAGAATTCCCCACACTTATTGTGTGCAATTAATTTTATTGTCTCCAGTCTTACAATGAATATCTTCACTATTGGGTCCAGAATGGGTTCATAGATTCAAAAGATTGCAAAATAAAGCACAAATTCCTTTGGGAACAAGTGGCAGAGCTGAAAAAGGGCTTGCCACGGGCTCATGTGATTCATACACTGAGTCATCAATGTGTTGGTGTGCACGTTGAAGGGAATTCATTGGTTGATAAAGTCGCCAAGGCGACAGTGCAAACTGCTGCGGTAGCTGCAATCACTCGTTCAAGCATGAGGATAGAGGACAGATAATGGTAGCTGTTATTGCTTTGCAAAAAAAACTGCTCAGCTGTGCTAGAGGGCTTTCCACACAAGTACTCCTACAAGTTAGATGCACAAAATATACTGTATGCTCAAATTTCAGGAGTGGGGGATAGAGTAATACCAAACATGGATCGCAGATTAGGCTTAATACTAGCTGCACACAAGGGTCTGGGCTCAGCACTTGCAGGTATAACTTCCACAGTTTCATTACTGAAACTTTATTGGTGGCCAGGTCTTGCCAAACAGACCAAGGATTTTGTATTTTAAGTACGGCATCTGTCAGCAGATGAAGGGTTCTACCGTAGCACGTCCACCACTTTTGATATCAGACATTCCTCTTGCATATGTCTATTTGGACCACTGATGCCCCTTACAATCGGATGGGGCTTACATGTCCATCTTGGGGGCAGTGGAATTCATGCTCTAGATTCCTGTGGGTTTGGCCTCAGCGCTTGGTTGAAGCCTGGACTGTTTTAAAGGATTTGTGAGCCTTCATAGGGACACACGCAAGTGGCACATTACATTCTGACCGTGACCTTGCGTTTAGCTGTCGGGCTTACAAGGAAGCCATGGAAAGGTCAGGTGTTGTATTGGGGTATTCCTCTCTGTATCATCCGAAGAGAAATTCAATTGTGGAGAGGAAAAAGGAGTAGTTTCTGTCCTGCAACTCCAGTTCTGTAGTAGGGGTATCTCTGTTATAGCCATAATCTAGTGAATAGTCCCGCCCATGTGCGTGGTCCCCGGAGCAATCAAAAATAATCTCTTAAATTGTCAAAAAATGCAGAACTGCAAAGACACTTAAGAGAGAATTTAAAGACAGATAATGCAGCCTATATCCACAGGCTACACTGTCCAGTACTTCAACTAGAAATTCCACCAAAACAACCACACAAACAGCACAGTTTGCCCAGTTTCCTCACAGAGAAAGCTTGCCTCTACCAGCAGAAGCCTCTGGAATGATAGAGAGGAAGGTATCGACAGACAAGCCCCATAGGCTGCCATTATGTGGCTCAAATAGGATACTGTGCCTTTAAGACAACTTTCCAGAACTCTCTCAGTATCCGAGAATGCACAGCAGATCCCTTTTACTTTCAGTTCTTTTTGAAGGCGTAACACGCCAGACCTGTAGCATTCTTTACATGAATATCTTACTCCACCGGGGAGGAGGGCGGGCGCTTATGACTATAACAGAGATACCCCTACTACAGAACTGGAGTTACAGGACAGAAACTACTCCTTCTGTAGTAGGGGATCTCTGTGTATAGTCATAATCTAGTGAATAGAATGGCAAGCACATCCCCACACCAAAGCGGCGGTGGAGAAAAAGACATAACACCACTACTGTGCGAACAGATTTTGCAGCGAAGCCTGCCCAACCTGAACGTCTGTCCTGGCATCAGTGTCCAGACAGTAATGCTTAGCAAAGGTATGGACCGACTTCCAAGTGGCCGCCTTGCAGATTTCTGCAATTGGAACATTACGTAGCAAAGCAGTCGTGGCAGCTTTGCCCCTGGTGGAATGAGCCTTAGGTTTACCCCCTGAGGTCTTATTAGCCTTTTGGTAACACAATTGTATACAGGACACAATCCACCTAGAAATGGACTGTTTGGAGGTAGCAAGACCGGTCCTGACTGATCCATAATTGATAAACAATTGGTCTGACCTACGAATATCTTTGGTTTTATCCAGATAAAATGTCAACACCCCCCTAACATCCAGGGAATGTAGAGACCTTTCCGGTGGAGATGAAGGATTCTGAAAAAACGTAGGCAAAGTTATGGTCTGGTTGACATGAAAATCAGAAATAACCTTGGGAAGAAATTTAGGGTGAGTGCGCATAACAACCTTAGCAGCATGAAATACAGTATAAGGTTCTTGACAACACAACGCCTGAAATTCACTCATCCTGCGGGCCGATGTAATGGCCACAAGGAACGCCGTCTTCCAGGACAGGTGCTGTAACGAAGCCTTATGAATAGGTTCAAAAGGCTCCTTCATTAATCTGGACAGCACCACATTCAATTCCCATGAAGGCCAAGGAAGCCGGACAGGAGGGAATACTTTCGTTCAAGCCTTCCAAAAAATCTTTGATCACAGGGATCTGGAAGAAGGAAGTCTGCGAAGGGCATTTCCTGTAGGCAGTCAAGGCAGCGAGATGCGCCTTAATGGTATGAAAATTAAGGCCAGACTGCGCCAAATGTAGAAGATAAGGAAGAATTACATCCTCCTTACACGTCGTAGGGTCATAGTTCTTGGACTTGCACCAGATGCAGAATCTCTTCCACTTGTAAGCATAAGAAGTCCTAGTGGAAGATTGCAAAGCCTCCTTCAATATGTCCATACAATCTTCAAGTTGATTCAAATGGCCATATTGCACTATTTCAGGAGCCATGCCGCCAAACTCAAAGACGAGAGGTTCGGGTGCACCATCTGCCCCCCGAACTTCGTGAGAAGGTCCGGCCTGCACGGCAACCGTATGTGAGGAAGGAGAGACCGGTGAAGCAGGTCCGTGAACCACCACTGTCTGGGCCATTCCGGTGCGATCAATATCATCCGCGCCCTGGACCGGGACAGCTTAATGAGCACCGCCGGAATCAGGGGAATGGGTGGAAAAGCGCACAGAAAGCTGTTCGACCAGTCGATCCATAGGGAATTCCCCAACGTCCCCTGTTGGTAGTACCTGGAGGCGAAGTCTCTGCATTTGCTGTTTTCGGCGGTGGCGAACAGATATATGCCTGGAGTCCCCCACCTTGCGAAGACTTCTCCTAGCACTTCGTCGTTTATGACCCATTTGTGGTTTTCCTGAATCAGTCTGCTCAGTGCGTCCGCTTGAACATTCTGCACACCTGGCAGATGGGTAGCCGTTATCCTCAGTCCTCTGGCCAGAAGCCAGTGCCAGATCGCCTGCGCCTCCTGCGACAGAGTGCGTGATCTCGAGCCCCCCTGCTTGTTGAGGTAATACATCGTGTTCGTATTGTCCGTCTGTACAAGCAGAGAGTTGGTCTGAAAGGACGGATGAAAGGCCTTCAGTGCCATGTGAACAGCTCTGAGTTCCAGGAAATTGATGTGGTACGTAGACTCCGACGGAGACTACGTCCCTTGAATCTGTAAGTCTCTGGAGTGTGCTCCCCAGCCGTGGAGAGACGCATCCGTCACGATCGTCTGTGCGGGAATGTCCTTGTGGAAGGGAACCCCTCTGAGGAGATTCTTCGCTGAACACCACCACTTCAGAGACTGAAGTGCATGCAGAGACAGTCGTATTGTGTCGTCCTAAGAACCAGTCCTCTGATCCCACTGATCCTCCAAGCACTCCTGCAGTGGTCTCATGTGCAGCCGTGCGTGAGGCATTAGGAAGACACAAGAGGCCATCGACCCCAGTAGAGAAGACACCGTCCTCATTGTTGTAGATGGAGCGGTCATAAGAGCCTGAGCCTTCCGAAGGAGTGATAACCGCCGCTACTCCGAAGGAGACACGCTTGCTGACAGCTTATTGATGGAGGCTCCCAAGTACTGTATGCATTGGACCGGAGTCTGGACAGACTTGGACATGTTGATGTTCAACCCCAGCTTGTTCAATAGAACGCACGTCTTCTGGAAGTGTGCTTGAGCTCCCGAGAAGGAAGAGGCCTTGATCAACCAGTCGTCTAGGTACGGGTAGACAAACACCTTGTTCTTCCGCAGGTGTGCCGCTACCACTCCCATGCACTTTGAGAACGTCCTGGGCGCAGACTTCAGCCCGAATGGCAGTACTGTTGATAAAGATTGGCGCCGACTTGGAATCGCAGGAACTTCCTGTGTTTCTGTGCAATGGGCACATGGAAGTACGCATCCTGTAGGTCTATAGCACAAAGCCAGTCTCCCTGCTGCAGCTGAGGGTAAATCTGCTGCAACGACAGCATGCAAAATCTCTCTCTGCAAATCCACTTGTTTGTTGCCGCAGGTCCAGAATGGGCCTGAACTCGTTCTTGACCTTTTTGCGGACCAGAAAGAACCGTGAGTACAGAACTCTTCCCCTTTGAAGCAGAGGTACGTCTTCTATCGCCCTTTTCCTTAACAGGATGTCAGCCTCTGCCTGGAGCTCGCGCAGCTGAAACTGCAAGCTCACCGGACGAATAGCTAGAGGCGGGCTGGTGAACCGAAGACTGTATCCATTGCAAACAATATTCAGCACCCACTTTTTCAATTTTTCTCCACTCTGCCAGAAAAAATTGAACGCTTCCCCCCACCGGAGTGGGTAACGGATGTAGGGGAAGTAAACGCTCAGGGCCTAGACCCGGCCGGGCCTTTGGTCGCTGTTGCGGACTGTTGGCCTCCTCTGCCGTTTCTGGAAGGACTTCTGGAACTGCTGCTGTTTTTGTTGCTGCTGCTGTCCGGAAGTCTGCCCTCGCCCTCAAGTGCCGAACCGTCTCTGGAACGGGTGGTAGTTTTTCTTCTTCTCAGGCTTCTCTAACCCGACAGCCGTCAGGGTTTCGGCTTCTGCTTTCATACGGGCCATTTTATCGTCCGCATGTTTGCCGAACAGGGTTTCCCCCGAGAAAGGCATGTTGGCCACCCGCTGTTGCGCCTCCGGTTTAAGTGAGGTGAGGCGAAGCCAAGCGTGACGCAGTTGGTTGATGCCGTGGCAGTATCCGTGCACCTCCAGAAGAGATACATCAGCAGCCGCGCTGATGATCTGGTTCGACACATCATCCCCTCACTTAATATCTCCAGAAAGTCCTCTTTCTTGTCACGAGGGAGGAGCTCAGCGTACTGCTGGAGGGATTCCCATAGGGCACGATCATATTGCCCCAACAGAGCCCCGGCACTTGCAGCCTTCATGGTGGTAGATGCCGTCCCACAGACCTTTCTGCCCGCCGAATCCAGCCAACGGCTGTCCTAATCAGGCGGCACCATCGAAGAAGGAGTGGTGGCATGCTGCTTCTTAGCCGCTGTCACAATCACGGAGTCAGGTGTTGGGTCCATTCGAAGAAAAGCCGGGTCAGATTCCGGAGCCCGGTATTTCTTGATGAGCCTGGATGGAGCTGCCTTTGTCACTGCCGGCGTGACAAACAACTCCTTGGCGGGCTCCTCCAATCCTGGTACCAGCGGAAGCAGCGGCCGAGACAAATGCTTCTTGTGAAGCATCTCGAAGATCACGGACGTCGTAGGTGTTGGCACCGTCACCGTGATCCCTAGCTTAGCTGCACCCCTCAACAGCACTTCCTGGAAGGAGACAATATCGTCAACGGGCGACACCCTCGTCCCTGGAGACTCCGACAGCGTCAGTGAATAATCCCTGGTGGATGAGCCTGTGCGGGATCTGGATCTGCGCCTCTTGTGGCGAAGTCTAGATCGAGATGACGATCGGCCACGGCTCCGCGACCTCCCTCTCCGGCCGGAGAGGGAGCGCGATCTTCTTGGCCTCGGCCGATCCGCAGGAGCAGGCTATGTCGGCCTGGCCGGGACCCTCGGCCGAGGGGTCCCCTTAGGTGGTGTCGGATAACGTGGCAACGAGGCCGTCCTGGGTGAAGGCACCGGTGGAGGGACGGAGGGAAGAGGGAGTTAAGGTGGCAGTGACTGGCGAGGAGCCGGCCCACGAGGCGGTGGTGGTGGAGGCGGGGGTGGGGTTCCGCGGCGGCGGACCTTTCGGCAAAGGAGGAGGGGTAGGCGTCCTAGGTTTAGTAGGCGTATACACCACTGAGTACACCGAGCCCGGTGACTTTGTCTTCTTCCTTGGCGACGATGGCGAACCAATCGGCAACCTCCTAGCGTCATGACTCCTTCCTGTGCTTCCTGGGCGTCAAAGAACGCCGCCTCGACGTCGAGGGACGTCTACTCGACGTCGACCGGTGGCGTCTCCTCGACGATGACCGGTTGCGCCTCCTTGGCAAGGAACGCCACCTCGACGGCGAAAGCCTCCTCGCCAGCAAACGCCTCCTCGACAGCAAACGCCTCCTCGACAGCAAACGCCTCCTCGACAGCAAACGCCTCCTCGACAGCAAACGCCTCCTTGACAGCAAACGCCTCCTCGACAGCAAACGCCTCCTCGACAGCAAACGCCTCCTCGACAGCAAACGCCTCCTCGACAGCAAACGCCTCCTCGACAGCAAACGCCTCCTCGACAGCAAACGCCTCCTCGACAGCGAACGCCTCGACTGCGAGGATCCCCTCGACGCCGATCTTCTCCTCTTCGCCGTCGGCGAACAGCGGTGTCGCCTCGACGGCGAACGCCGACGCCGGGCTTTTTCCTGACGTCGATGACTCGACGACGACGATGCTGTCGACGGTGGTCTGTTCAGCTCCCTCGACGCCGAACGTCGAGGCCGCTTCTCCCCAGAGCCCCGGGGAGATGGGGAACAAACCGTTGTCATCCCCTTGACGCCGCAGTCGACGCAATCGACGCTGGCGGAGTATGGGGACGCTTGCTGGACTTCCTGCCCCTGGGGAGCCCCCCAGAGGCCTCAGCATGGGCAGATGAAGCATGCCCTGACCCACCTTGTGCCTTCTGACGACTTTCCTCGAGGTCTTGGAGCCTGATCTTCATCCTCTCTCTCAGGGTCCTGGTAGAGAGGGTTTTGCAGATTTCACACTCCTCTGGGATGTGAGAAGAGGGGAGGCAGACGATGCACACTCCATGTGGGTCGGATTTGGCCTTTTTCCTATCACACTCTGGGCAATTGTCAAATAAGCCAGGCATTTTGACAATATAGTGAAGAAACACACAAGAAAAAGTGAAAAAATCGCCAAATAAACCCTTGAAAGGGAGAGCTCAATGCTCCAGGGTCCTGCTAGCAGCAGCCGGAAAAAAGAACTGAAAGTAAAAGGGACCTGCTGTGCATTCTGGGATACTGAGAGAGTTCTGGAAAGTTTTCTGAAAGGCACAGTATCCTATTTGAGCCACATAATGGCAGCCTATGGGGCTTGTCTGTCCATACCTTCCTCTCTATCATTCCAGAGGCTTTTGCTGGTAGAGGCAAGCTTTCTCTGTGAGGAAACTGGGCAAACTGTGTTGTTTGTGTGGTTGTTTTGGTAGAATTTCTAGTTGAAGTACTGGACAGTGTAGCCTGTGGATATAGGCTGCATTATCTGTCTTTAAATTCTCTCTGAAGTGTCTTTGCAGTTCTTATTGTTGATTGCTCCGGGGTCCAAGCACATGGGCGGGACTATTCACTAGATTATGACTATACACAGAGATCCCCTACTACAGAACCTGGATTTAAAGCAATCCTTTACAGCTATGGTATTAGCCTTGGGTGGCTGTTGGGTCAATCACCTATATGGGGTCTAGAGGGCACTTGATAACATCCCAAAAAGTTCCCTAGGACACAGTACTCCATATAAGGTCTATTTGGGACGAGAATGTGGGTACCCGACATAATTGTGGCAGCACAGTGGCGGATGAAAAAGCATTTGACATCAATGATCGTTTAGCTGTTTTACAGGAACTCAATTAATTTCGGGCATTTAAAAGCAACGTCCAAGTAAAACGCACCACCACTGGAGACGTAAAACAGTTTCGGGAAGACATGCTTGGGTCCCAAAGGACAGAGACCTGGTCAGAGAAAAATTGTGGACAAAGCCGAATTAGGGCCATCTTACAGAGTGCCTGTACCTATCCTGGCTGTCGAAGGAACAAGAACGATTCTTTTTCTGCCTCCTGCCGGCAAAAAAGAAAAGAGATTAATATCCATTGATCCGATCAAACCACACTATGTGGCTGATACTGAATAGCAGGCAGCTTGGGTTCCTGGGTAGCAGATGATCTCCTCTCACTACCACACAGGAGGTTCAGACAGAAAGATTAATAACGTTTGAAGATTCTACTCTACGAAGTAACGGAGTTGTCAACAATGGAATAGAAGAAAATACGAATGAAACACAGATCTCAATTCGGCCTAATACCGACATCTATGTAAAAATGTCTCACAACGAGTCATCTGCCAGTTCAACGAAACCTGCTGAGCTCCCAAAGATAGATCGAACAGCGCCTTGCTACTTCATCAATTTTGATACCTTCTCACTGGATCTAAGTGAACCCGAGTCACCCCCAGATTCTGTTTCCCACAAAGAAAAATACATAAAATCTACCCTTGCCTGAAAAAGACTTACTTTGCTTTTCCCTGACTACGGCTCTCAATTGCAATTGGTCTACTCTTCCTAGTCCTTTGGATAGGTGTAGTGACTGTCTTTTCCCTGCTCTTGAATAGACATTATCTCCCAGAATGCTCTGCAGTACAACATGTGAACATGGTCTTGAAACCACATATGTCATCTCACTGTGAAAGAAGAGACCTGTCCTTTGTGAACATTACAGCAGTTCCGATTCCTGAAGGAATAGTTTGGGATAGGGTTTCATATGATATATTTGGTCCCGCTGAACATTTAAAAATACCACATGAATTAAAAAACAAATTTAATAATAATATCACATCCAGTCCATTCTCTGATGATTGGGACTTTGTTCTTAATCAGACAGCATACTATTCACAGTTTCAATCTGCTGCATATTCTAAAAAAATTAACTGCATGAGGATACATCTGGTTTTGACACCATGTCTTGTTACTAACACTATGGTCATCATTTCTTTCACAAAACAAGTATCACACATAATGTTTTCACTTACCATCATTGGAAACATTGCCCAACACCACTGAAAAGTAGTTCACAGATGTTTGCACAAAAGTTTGCTTATTTGTCTCATATTTTTATAAGGTTGCACCTACACCAGCAAAGAAAAATATGCTCACCAACACGAAACAGATATACCCTGCTTCCTTTATTTCCCAGCTTTCTTCACAGGGTTTCACTTTTGGAGGGACACCATAGACACAAAAATGGTCCAGGGGACTAAAGATTGACAAGTTCAGGGAACTGAGGTATTATTCAGAGCAGGTCTCATACCACCGTAGATTATCTTCCTGAAAGAAACTGTGCAACAGACTTCTTGCCTTGGCCTAGCTAAGATCAAGAACTTGAACACACCTCGGATTCCCTCGCATTCACATTTTGAGGGATAGCAAAACTATACAGAAAATAATGAGGGTACGCTAGATGATATTATACATAAAGTTTCATACAATTCATCAGATGCCAATTGGAAGGGATAGATAGTTTGGCCTGTCGACACAAATAGGTGTCAGTCAAGATTCAAGGGTACACTGATGGGTTTAGTATCCATAGGCTGGACCAACGCTATGTACAATGAGAACATCCTGGGGTGGTGACATCCTACATTGTTGGGAAGTTATGCCTAGATTGGCTAAGAACCACGACTCTGTCCCAAGTGAAACAACCCTTGTCCTTACTCTCAGATGACATGGCTTTAAGGGATTTTTTGCTAGGTCCCCGGAGACCATATTGTAAACGCTTCTTATACTCTATTTTCAACTAAGTTTGGAAAATCTCTCAACAGGAAGCTGCAGAGAGATTGCGTGAAATTGACAGAGTTAACCTAGAAAAGGCTTTGGCAGTGGTCGACAATGGCATGAGCACATTAACATCTAGGATGTATTCACAGGGCAACATTGTGTCTTCTGCTATAGATATAATGAAACAGGATCTGTGTGTCTTACAACATGGGAAGTCACAGTTACGATCCAATCTATTATCACGCTGGACGCTACAATCATTGCACTCTGGTAACGTGCCCTGACGATATATTAACAGTACGTCACTATTTTCTGCTTATAATTTTAACAGAAAGGCAGACATGGGCACAAAACGATGCAAAATATACGATGCTGCACTTTGAAAAATGGGACCAATTACCTTTCACTGTGGCTGAGTCACAGTCTACAGAATGGTTAATTCATGGCAATATAACATTGCCAGTGACAACATTCCAATTTCAATATTGTCTACAATACCACCAAGTAGGCAGGTATGAAGCGTTGGGAAAGGAATATATTCATGAGATGCAGGCTCCAGTCCGAACTACATTCCCACTCCATTTCGGGATAATGGTACATCTTATCTTTAACATGTCTGATACATGCTGGTTAGTTCACCTATTTGAGAACAAAAGGGCCCGATTCACAAAACTAACTTAAGACAAAATCCTAAATTTACTACCATTTTCGTATTCACAGAAGGCACTTACTCATTTCGGTATTCACAGAAGTTAGGACTCCTAACTTTAGGACTCCTAAATGCCTTCTGTGAATACCGAAAGTCTTAAAATTAGGATTTCTCTCAATTTAGTAGTAGTAAATTTAGGACTCCTTAACTTTAGGACTCCTAAACTGAGAAAAATCCTATTAAATAAATAAATAATCCACATTTATGAATTTAATAAATGAAAGAAAAGCAATAACTTGCCTCTTCCTCTAGCCCAGGTGTAAGACCGGTTGATTGGGAGGCTCTTTACGTCCTGCATAGAAGAGTCCACTTGAACAGGCCGCAGATGAAGCTCATTCCCTTTGCTTGAGCTCTTCAGTGGCAGGATATATTTTGGCAAACCCTTGTAAAACCAGGCACCAGATCTCTTCCAGACCTGTGGAAAAAAACAGGACAAACATTTTACCAAAACAATCTTACTGAAAAATATTTTCAAAGTGCCTCCAAGGGCCATTGCAATACAGGAAAATATCTACTTAAAGATGTCAATCGCTTATGTAAGAGATGTTTTTGTTGTTGTTTTTGTTCTAACACTAACGGAGGGCTCTCTCCGCTTGTTTTTTTTAGTTTCCACCAGTCGGCGGAGACCCGGATAGCCTTGCCCCACAAGACGCCAAGGAGGGAGAAGGACATCCCCCTGCAGAAGACGTCAGGAGAGCACAGGAACGGGCCAACTACATTGCTTTAATGAACTTTCTGTCTTCTGCACGACCCCTTGTAACCTCAATAAATCCCCTTTTCTGAGCCAAACAACTGTGTGGAGTCACGTGCTTACCTATCACAGTTCCACGTGGTGAAGAATGCGGGCAATCAGAATCCATTTGTGAGCCCAAAAATGAAAGCCTTAATCCAACACATAGTGGAAGGACAAAAGAAACTAGAATGGGCAGTAGAGCAACAAATTAACTCCGCCCAAGCAGACAGAGACACCATGAAGGAGTTCATGAAAGCCCAGGTAGAGGACAAGCGTAGAGGACCCCGAGGTATCTCTTACAGAGAACCCGGGACAGAGAGGTCATCGGGGTGCCCTAGCAGCACTGAACATTTTGCTTCAAAAATACATCCATGGAGAGGATCCGGATGCATTTTTGCTCAATTTTGAGAGGGCAGTAAGGGCTGCAGGTTGGCCTCTAGCCAAGAGGCCTTTTTTTTGGGCTCCCTTGCTTACCGGGGAAGCACAGGCAGCCTATCAGGTCGCCAACTCAAGTGGAATCACCCCATACGAGGAAATAAAAAACGTAATCTGAGATCATCTTGGGATGGACGCGGAAGCATACAGACTCCGGTTCCGAAAAGAAAAGGGTGCTCCTGGTGACAATCCTAAAACCCTTTTTCTTAAACTTAAAATGGCCGCTGATCAATGGCTACGGCCAGAAGATCGGACCAAGGAAGACATCATGAAGTCTATATATCTTGAACAATATGTAGATTCATTGCCTTACAATACTCAGCGTTGGCTGCATCCGCACACCAACCTAACCGCTGAGCAGGCAGTGGAGATGACCACCTCTTTTTCTAGGGCCCAACCCCATCCCAATCCCTGGGAAGAGGATAAAACACCACGATCTATGCCTAAACCACGGAAGGAGCTCCGTCCCATCAAGGATTTTGAGAAAATCCACCCTAAAAACCAGAGTCTGTCATCTATAAAGGCTCCCAGTGCTTCGACTGCAAGGAGTGGGGCCATATCGCCCAGGCCTGCCCCCGGAAGAAAGCTGAAGAACCAATGGACGCCAGTTATGTACCTTAACGTCTCATGTACACTGAAGAAATAGGGACCTGCTTTTATGCAAGTCTTACCCTTAATGGTTCCTCTGTAAAAGCCCTTCCCGATTCCGGCTGTCGTCAGTCGGTGGTCAAGCATAAGTTTGTCACTTCTAACCAGTTACTCCCCGGTAGGCGGCTGTTTATTCGCTGTGTTCATAAAGACATCTGGCCTTACCCTGTAGCCCGCATTACTCTCCAATGCCCAGGTGTTCCCCCGTCCACAGTCCAAGTAGGGGTGCTGTCCACTCTCCCAGAGGACATCATTTTGGGTACCGACAACCCCAACTTTTTGTCTTTGTTCAGCAAACTTTTGACCAAAAATAAACCCCCTGTCCCTCACCACGACTCCGTGAACGCCCCGGCCTTATTATCCCAAAACCCTTGGAAAACAGACAAAGATTTCCGTTGGGCCCAGAAAAATGATGCTGTTTTCGCCTAGGCATGGCAAGAGGCGCTTCATCTACAAAGTCATCCTATAAAAACCTTTCCCCACTTCCAGACCATAGGTGGTCTGCTGTATCGAGTGTCAGAAAAGGGGGCCGACCCTCAGCTGTTGGTCCCAAAAGACTTTTGTGAACAGATTCTTTTTTTCCCCATTCTCACCTCCTAGCAGGACATTCAGGGGCACAGAAAACCAGTCTGAACCTTTTACGTGAGTTTTATTGGCCAGGAATACACGCTCAAGTCAAATGGTATTGCCAAGAATGTTCAGTATGCCAACGTAAGAATCCCTATAAACCACCTGCTGTACCCCTACAGCCCTTACCCAATATCGGACGGCCCTTTGAGAGGGTCGGTATGGACCTTATTGGACCCCTACCTAAGTCCAGTAAGGGGTTCCTGTACGTCTTAGACTTGGTTGACTATTGTACACGGTTCCCGGAGGCTTTTCCCCTCCGAGCCCCGACCACCGCCAATATAGCCGATAAACTGATAGAGTACTTCTCGCGTGTAGGGTTCCCTAGTCAAATACTCACTGATCAGGGCACTCCCTTTGTATCACTCCTTATGTCCCAGGTCTGTAGACTGTTGGATGTAAAACACCTTAAAACCTCCGTCTACCACCCCCAAACAGACGGCCTGGTAGAACGATACAATGGGACCCTGAAGTTAACCCTGAAAAAGATGCTGACAGGAGAAGGAAAGAACTGGGACCGTCTCTTGCCTCTCGCCCTCTTCGTCATACGAGGACAGGTTCAGAGCAGCCTGGGGTGTTCTTCGTTTGAAATGCTCTATGGCAGGCAGCCCCGGACCTGTTGGAAATGACGAAAGATACATGGGAGACAGAGGGCGATAAATGTATCGACCTCCTGGACTATTCCCTGCATCAGCGCTCCCGCATAGGAAAGTTAATAGAACTGGCTCACTCTAATCTGGAATCCAATCAACGGAAACAAAAACACCTCTATGACAAAGGAAAAAAATGGAGGATATTACAAGTAAACGATTGGGTCTTAATCCTCCTTCCTCCCTTTCTAAAATAAAGACTGAATGGAAGAGTCCCTACAGGGTAGCCGGTACCATAGGGAAAACCAGTTATTGAATTCAACTTGGACCTAATAAATTCCAGACCTACCACAATAATCTTTTTAAAAAATGGATCGGACCGCCCCCTCAACGAGTCGCCTATTCACCCACAGAGAATACCCCGGCTTCTACCCTAGATCAGTTGGTTGTCAATCCAGAACTAGCTCCAGTCCAACTAAAAGAGCTATTAAACATCCTAGAGTCCTTCTCTTCTCTATTTTCCGACCTCCCTGGCAAAACTACCCTTACCGAACATTGTATTGAGACCGCCCCCGGACAAATAATCCAACAAATCCCTACAGAATCCCAGCAGCCAGGAGAGAAGCCGTATCCCAGGAAATAACCAAAATGTTACAAATGGACGTTATCCGTCCTTCTCAGAGTAACTGGTCCTCTCCCGTAGTTATGGTCGCGAAGCCTGATGGCTCGGTATGGTTTTGTATCGACTTCTGCAGGGTGAACGCTATTTCCAAACTGAATGCTTATCCTCTACCCAGGGTAGACAAACTCATTCAACGTCTTGGGGATGCAGCATACATCTCCACTCTCGACCTGACCAAGGGGTACTGGCAGGTACCCCTTTGACGCTCAGACAAAGAAAAGACCGCCTTTTACACTCCTGATGGTCTTTTCGAAATCAAGGTCCTTCCTTTTGGTCTACACCGAGCCCCTGCCACTTTCCAAAGGTTGATGAACCAGATTTTACAACCCCTTCAGGGATTTACATCTGCCTATTTGGATGACATTGTCATCTTCAGTCCCTCCTGGGACAAACACCTGGAACATTGCCAATTAGTGTTCCAGGAATTGGATAAAGCAGGGCTCCATGTAAATGCAAAAAAATCACGCATGGGGTTCCAAAAGGTCAAATACCTGGAATATCTCTTGGGTAACGGCAGCATAGAACCCCAGGAAGAGAAGATCAAAGCCGTAATCAAAACCCCTTTTCCCACAACAAAAAAGAGGTGAGGGCCTTCCTGGGAGTACTGGGGTACTACAGGAGGTTTATACCCAATTTCTCGGAAGTAGCCACTCCCCTGTCCAACCTGTTGAAGAATGACTCCCCAACCCAGGCCATAACCCATCCTTCATCACCCGTCAGGGAGGCCTTCCACCAACTACAAACACAGTTTACGAGTAGCCCCATACTGGTTTATCTGGACTTCACTCGATCTTTTGTCCTCCAAACTGACGCTTCTGAAGCAGGGTTGGGTGCCGTCCTCTCTCAAATCACCAAAGACGGATCAGAGAGACCCATATTGTTTCTCAGCCACAAAGTCTTTCCCCATGAACAACCCTACCCATTGGTGGAAAAAGAATGCCTGGCAATTAAATGGGCCATTGATAAATTGCGATACTATCTGAAAGGCCGACATTTCACCCTGTACATGGACCATGCCCCGTTGATGTGGATGAGCAGAAACAAAGGCAATAACCCCCGGGTCATGTAATGGTTCCTTTCCCTCCAACCCTTCAGCTTTGATGTACGACACAGGAAAGGGGCCCTTAACGCCAATGCTGACTTTCTCTCCCGCTTTCCACTCATCCCTGATCGGGATAATTCTAGGGGGTGGGTGCATGTCAGGATCCCCCCGGAGGTCGCGACTTATCTGATGCTTGGAGTCCTTTTTCCCTCTCTCAGGTCCCGGATTCGGAGATGTGCCTGCCCGACAGAGACCCCACTTATGGAACTCATTACTGGCCCTTTAAAGATCCGCTAGAGACTGACATCAGCCATGCCCCCTGGAGGTGGAACCCCGTGACGTTGTCCGGTGAAAAGAGGCCATTCACCAATGAAGGCGGTATCCCCATCAGGAAGACGGAAGAGAATGTGACGTTTCCAGTGAGCAGCGAGCCCCGAACGGAGGAGAAGACGCCGTCTGCCGACCTACCCCGGAGCCCTGAGGAACTGTCAGGAGACCAACGTCCCTGTGCTGCGCCCCGCCACGGTCCCGGAGGAACGTGGCTAGAGCAGGTACGTACTCGTCTCCTGGATCCTGGGAAGTCGTTGCCTGCTCTGTCGAGAGGTGGGAGGGATCAGGGAGAGCCTGGGGTCAGGACACGCTTAGCGTAATTAGTCCACCCTTCCCCGTTCCTACTCGGTGACGTTTCCCTAACCCTGCACATCCCCAGCCTTATGGTGAAGCCTCCCACCACTTCCTTCCCCATTATATTCCTCCAAAGCCCAACACTAACGGAGGGCTCTCTCCACTTGTTTTTTTTGTTTCCTCCTGTTGGCGGAGACCCTGCTAGCCTTGCCCCACAAGACGCCAAGGAGGGCGAAGGACATCCTCCTGCAGAAGACGTCAGGAGAGCACAGCAACGGGCCGACTACATTGCTTGAACGAACTTTCTTTCTTTTGCACGACCCCTTGTAACCTCAATAAATCCCCTTTTCTGAGCCAAACAACTGTGTGGAGTCACGTGCTTACCTATCACAGGTTAAATAGCAGTTCTTAGTTAGAGTTACTGTTTTACACTGCCCTGTGATCACAAACTATGGCGCATTTTAATAATTGAGCAGTCTTTAAAATAGGGCCTCTCAAGCCCATCTAGGTCCATGTACATAATGAACAAGGTATGACAAAATACTTAGCAGTGTTTGACAAAGCCAGGTTGTCTGAAAGCAAACAGAAGATAGATAGATAGATAGATAGATAGATAGATAGATAGAAAGATGAATAGAGAGATAGACAGACAGTGTTGCAGAAACTGAGATATAAACATAGATGTACATACTGAAAGAACAGCAAAGACTCGAACGAGAAATACATATATAAGTCATTTATAAGTCAGGGTTAATGCGAGTCGGAATATGGAAAAATATGACTAGGTATATTTACTCACACTACAGATAAAACTTAAACTTGCTTTACTTAATATACTTAAGAATTATTTAGAAGATGAGGGCTTGTGCGAGTAGTGTATATTTTGAATACTACAGCAAAAACGTTCAGGAAAATATGCTCTTACCGACACCCATCACACACCTATCAATATTTTCTGAAATCATGAGCAGCGGCATAATGCAAAATGACAGGGACTCTGCAGAATGTAATGAAGGGTCCCTGAATTTCCTGTATCTTTCAGATATTCATTGCCCTTCGGTGGAATAGGGGGTCTGTGGATGGTGGGGGCAACCCCCTGTGCTCAGGGGCTGCAGGGTCCTGTGTAACTCCTCTGATTATGGGAGAGGAAGAATATTTAGTAAGCAAATCTGCATAAGTATTTTAAAAAACTTGTAGTGTTAAGACATGCATACAAGTGATCTCTTAAATGAGTGAATCGTTTATTACAGCTCAAAATTCCAATAATGTACCATCAGTTTATTTAAGAATATTTTGATTTAGTTTTTCTAGAGAAAACAGTATAAAACAAGCAATTGTGAAGTCAATAGTTTGGGCCTCAGCAATATTTTTTTTATTATATAAACACATGTAATTTGCAAAAAAAAGGTGACTAGGCAAATGTATACGAACATAAAAACCAGGAATGGTCCAACAGCCCAGGCATACCAGCACTTGCACTAAAGTGGGCTTCTTTTAGGCGCCACAGTGCAAGAGATTGAATGGATGAAGTGAGAAGGGGGGACTGAAATCCCCTGTATGTATGTATGTATGTGTATATATATATATATATATATATATATATATATATATATATATATATATATATATATATATATATATATATATATATATATATACACATACACACATATATATATATATATATATTAAGGATAAAGTATTCCCTCCTTTATATTATAAGAATATTGCAAGACCTAGAGGAGTAACGTTACCATATAGAGGAACAAGGCCAAAGGTTGAGTTCCTTTATAAGGTTATGGAACTCCAAGGTGACTTGCAATACCCTTATCAAGTAGGCAGGGGGTATTTTATCCCATATCATACATGGTCACACCATCACAACAAACCATCAAAAACGTTGGTCCGTAGTCCATAGCTATTTCATTGCAAAGACAGAACATGTTTGCAAACATGAAGAATAAAAATAGACCCTCTAGTTCAAAATTAAACACATCAAACACCTGTTCGATATTTGGTGCGAAAAGATATTAGAAACAGTTCCAAAACAAATCAGTTTTTTCTACAAAAAAGCTGCAGTAGTTAGGAATGTGTAGAAATATGGATAAAGGCACTAACTTTACTATAATTATCTAACGAGTGCAAAACAAAACATGTTCTTTCTGCATGTGACTATAAACTAGAAAAATAAAGCAGAAGAAAGAAAAGCAACGTTTCAGTTCCATTGCTTTAAACAGCTGCTCAGTCTGAAGTCAGAACTCAAGTGCAAAAGCTTTTTACAGTTGAGTTTTGGCTTCTTTTCTTTATAATCAGCAACTGGGTGTGTCACAAGTCGCTGATCATAAAGAAATCAGAGGTTGTTTATGCAGGCATTGCAGAATCCCATGTATTATATTTGTATTATGTTTTAATTGAGAACATGAGACTGAAGAAAAAGGTATAGCTGCCTCTAGGTCACACCTAAAGAGATGACAAATGAAGGCATATGGAAGCTGAGCAAGAAATCTGAAGCAGTTTCTTAGGCAGTTTGTATAAATTATATGGACAAAGAAAAATACAGAGGTTCCTACTAAAAGAACATCCAAGACTTGAAGGATTAACATATAATCAATAACTTTTAAGGTCAGGTTTGGGTCAGTGGACATAGAAATACATATATATAGGGATTAATACTGATACCACAGCAAAAACCCGAACAGGAAATATTCCCGTCAATTATTTTTAGGTCAGCGTTTGTGAGAGTAGGGGACAGAAAAATACAAATACGTATTTTTACAGACTCTACAGCAACCGTTAAACCCCTATGAAATGCTTTATCAGATCCAGCTCCAGAACATTTTCTAGATCTTACTACCTTTAAGACTCAAATCAATTCCCAATAAACCATATTTGGGCTCTTTCAGCCTTTCAAATTTGCCAAAAATGCATATTTTTTCTGCAATCCCAGAACAGGTGAAAGAGGTGGATTTGCACTTCCACATTGTGAGCAGTTTAGGGGTTCATGCATGTACCGTCCTCCGCAGCCCGTATTCATGGAAATGATCATGCCACACATATTTATTCCTCAGTATGCTACCTTTAACTGAACATTCTACATCATGAATTATATAATCTACGCACTTACATCACTGTTCTATTGAGCCAGTCAGGAACCAAAAGAGTCCAGTCATCTCTAATTCACAAGACACTACAATGCAGTAGAGGTCGGGTTAGTGGTGCAAACCACTGATTTGGTCGAGCTTGATTCAGGCGTGGCTCGATACTTTTTCCAACAGCAAATATGTTTATACCCTCCATTACCTTAAAAATGTTTAACACTATGTCACCACGCTCCATACGCAACAATTGTATTAAAAAATGATATATATATATATATATATACACACACACACACACATATATATATATATATATATATATATATATATATATATATATATATATATATATATATATACATTTGCATATAAGATCTCAATATTCTAAAACTTGTCAGTCAGGCTACCGAAGCAAGGGAAGAGAACCCTAATTACACCTCAAAAATATTATGATAGAGAACCTATTTGTATCAATTTGCATGGCAACCTAATGAACCTAATGCAACCTCTATTGGCAACAGATGGTATTTTATTTATTTATTTTTTTAATATGCTTTTGTTAGTAGTTAATTGTCGAAAAGAGAAACGGGTGTATTTTCAGACAAATTATAGTGATACCCAAAAACTCTCTCTCTCTCTCTCTCTCTCTTTTTCAGCAGAACTGCCTGACAGAACACTTCAGGCGGCGCGCGCTGCCCGCGACTTCCAATGATTAACGATACAGAGAGATCCCTTCTTGGCGCGAGATAATCTCCCGCCCAGGTGTGGCGTAGTGTGATAAACCTAAGGACGCAGCCAGCCTTGAAACGGCATTTAATGAGAAAGGGCTGATGAAGGCGAGCCAGAGAGCTTTTGTTCGCTTTCTGATGACATTTCTTCTCCCCGGCGCTTTCCTCCTGCCTCCCCTCAGATTGCTTGCATTAAGCCAGCGAGGGATTTGTATCTCTGGCACGGCAGAGCAACTGTACCAGATCCGCGTAAAGGAAAATAAATAAAGAACTAGCTGAAAAAAATAACTAAAACTTTTTAGACATTTAATTTAGTCACACCGTACTTAAAACACACCACAACCAAACTGGAAATCAGAAACCGAATTATAAAACAATTTACAATTTTAAAAATAGAACGGGGCGATGACCCCTGTATGTACTACGCGATGTATACGACATGTTATTTGTCAAATGTTGTAAATGTAAGAAAAACCAATTAAAATATGTTTAAAAAAAACAAAAAGGAAAAAAGAATGATCAGTGTATGACAACACTTAGGTGAGTTGTAAAGGAAAACGCAAAGTTAGTGGCTAAAATAAAATTCTTATCACCTATAACTTTTAGCAAAAACTATTCTGTCCAGGAAAGATACCAGGCAGGACGGTAACAGGAGGACAAGAAAGTCAGGCTCACCACAGAGAGTCCTCAATGACATCCGCAAGCTCAGTCACATCTGGGCAAACCTATGCAGGACTGCCAACCTTAGGATAATTTTCACCCTGTGATTGTACAGATAGAAGGATGTATGCCCTTGGCCAGGGGGCAGGAACACGGAGAGAGAGGATCTGCAAGCCCTGTGCTCTATCTATTGCAATAATTAACTCACCTGGAGCCATCACCCATGTCCTGGGGAGGGTTGAAATGTAGCCCCATTCACACCAGAGCTGGAGACCGATTCTATGAAAGGGTTTCCTGCTCACAGTATGATGAGTTGTGAAAAAAAGAAAAGAAGGAAAGACGGAAATAAATTACAGAAAGCAAAAAAGAAAGAAGGTAGAAAAGAATGAAGTCAATAAAGAAAGGGCACGAAAAAGAAATAAGGCACAAAAGAAACAAGCATTTACAATGCAATGGTTTCGCCTTTGGAAAAGTTAGAGTTATTGGCATTGTATATGCCAAAATTTGTATTTATGTTTTTGTTTCGAAAACAGATAAGTAAATGGCATTGTCATTTACATTGCCATTACCTTTTTTTTGCAGTCACTTGGCACTCTCTAGCACTCCCTAGTACTCTTTTTGCACTCTGCATTTCATATGCACTCCCTGTGCACTCTGCACTCCCTATGCAGCACTCTGTATGCACTCTGTACTCTATATGCACCCTACACGCTCCACTTCCTATGCACTCCCTATGCACTCTGCACTTTTTATGCAGCACTCTGTATGCACTGTGCACTTTGTATGCACTCCACACTTCCTATGCACTCTGCACTTCCTATGCACTCTGCACTTATCATGCACTCCCTATGCACTCCCTATGCACTCTGCACTCCCTATGCAGCACTTTGCATAGAGAGTGCAGAGTGCATAGGGAGTGCATAGAGAGTGCAGAGTGCCTAAAGAGTGCAGAGTACACTCCCTATGCACTCTGCACTGTCTATGCACTCTGCACTCCCTATGCACTCTGCACTCCCTATGCACTCTGCACTCCCTATGCACTCTGCACTCCCTATGCACTCTGTATGCATTCTGCATTACCTATGCACTGTGCACTGTCTATGCACTGTGCACTCTGCACTTCTTATGCACTCTGCACTCCCTATGCACTCTCTGCATTCCTTATGCACTCTGCATTCCTTATGCACTCTGCACTCTCTATACACTTTGCACTCCCTATGTACTCTCTCTGCACTTTGCACTGTCTATGCACTCCCTATGCACTCTGCATTACCCATGCACTCTCTATGCACTTTGCACTCCTTATGCACTCTGCACTCTTTATACATTCTGCAATTTTTATGCACTCTCTCTCTGCACTCTCTATGCACTCTGCACTCCTTATGCACTCTGCACTGTGTATGCACTGCATTCCCTATGCACTCTGCACTTTGTATACATTCCCTATGCACTTTGTATGCACTCTTTATGCACTCTCTCTGGACTCTGCATTCCCTATGTACTCTGCACTGCCTATGCACTTTGCACCCTCTATGCACTCTGCACGCACTCTGCACTCTATGCACTCTGCACTCCCCCTGCTCTATGCACTCCCTACTCTGCACTCCCTTTGTTAAAGTTTGAGCTTTTGATAAATGGTGTTTTGTATCTTCATTGAATTATGTGTAAAACGTTGATGTGTTTTACTTTACACAGAAATCTGGAGTGCATTTATGATGCAATTATTTGCAGAGAGAGGGAAGGGATGAAAGAGGCCAGGAGTAAGAAAGCTCAAAAGGAAGCGAGTGTAGGATAGAGAGGGAGAGCAGGAGGGAAGGAATAGACGCAGGAGAGAGGGAGGGCATAAAGGAGTGTGAGGGCATGAGGGAAGGTAGGAAAGTGTGAGAAAGGCAGAAAGGAGAGGGCGGCAGGTAAGAGAGGGAGGGCGGAAAGGAGAAGGAGGGCTAGAGGAGGAGAGAGAGGGAGAGTGGGCAGGAGAGGGTAAAGAAAGCACACGGGCAACAGAGGGTGGGCAGAAGAGGGTAGGGAGAACATGTGGACAACGGAGGGTGGGCAGGGGAGGGTAAAGAAAGCACACTGGCAACAGAGGGTAAGGAGAGCACATGGACAACGGAGGGTGGGCAGGAGATGGAGGGGAGAGCACATGGACAATGAAGGGTGGGCAGGAGAGGGTAAAGAAAGCACACTGGCAACAGGGTGGGCAGAAGAGGGCAGGGAGAGCACAAGGACAACGGAGGGTGGGCAGGGGAGGGTAAAGAAAGCACACTGGCAACAGAGGGTGGGCAGGAGAGGGTAAGGAGAGCACATCGACAACGAAGGGTGGGCAGGAGAGGGTGAGGAGAGCACATGGAAAATGAAGAGTGGGCAGGAGAGGGTAAAGAAAGCACACTGGCAACAGAGGGTTGGCATGAGAGGGTAGGGAGAGCACATGGACAACGGAGGGTGGGCAGGAGAGGGTAAAGAAAGCACACGGGCAACAGAGGGTTGGCATGAGAGGGCGGGGAGAGCACACGGAAAATGGAGGGTGGGCAGGAGAGGTTAGGGAGAGCACAGGTCAACAGAGGGTGGGCAGGAGAGGGTATGGAGAGCACATGGACAATGGAGGGTGGGCAGGAGAGGGTAAAGAAAGCACACGGGCAATAGAGGGTGGTCAGGAGAGAGTGGGGAGAGCACACGGACATCGGAGGGTGGGCAGGAGAGGGTAAAAAAGCACACGTCAACAGAGGGTGGGCAGGAGAGGGTGGGGAGAGCACAAGGACATCGGAGGGTGGGCAGGAGAGGGTAAAGAAAGCACACGGGCAATAGAGGGTGGGCAGGAGAGGGTGGGGAGAGCACAGGGACATCGGAGGGTGGGCAGGAGAGGGTAAAGAAAGCACACGGGCAATAAAGGGTGGGCAGAGCACACGTCAACAAAGGGTAGGCAGGAGAGGGTATGGAGAGCACATGGACAATGGAGGGTGGGCAGGAGAGGGTAGGGAGAGCACACTGACAACGAAGGATGGGTAGGAGATGCTGGGTCAAGCAAAATGACAAAGGATGAAAGGCAGGAACAGAATGAGTGAGAAACACAGAGGGGGAGAAGTACACAAGGGAGCCAGCTGGAGGAAACACGCACTCTCATAAAGTGGTGCTTAAATTAAAAGAACAAGGCGTAGCAGTGTGTTGGATGATGAAGCGTAAGAGGCAGACGTGCAGTTATTTGTTTTTTACCATGCTGGTACCTTGGAACTGCTCCATATGTCCCTTTAAAGCGTTTCATGTGATCTAGTGTGGCTATCAGATTAATGTGGCGCTGGCACTCCCCAGGCTTGCCCCTTCATGCACAGGTGGAATATGCGCAAGCAGCATGGCGTTCTGGGGATATACCTATAATCAAAATACACAAGAACTCATTATACAGTCACGCCCAACTGTACTGGTGCTATGCAGTGAGTCACACTAGTATATGCTTCTCTGGAGACATGTTTCCTCACCAAAATGGATCACTGCCCCAAGTCCTCTATAAACCAATATAAGCATTTCTCCAGGCTTACACAATCCAAGTACAGAGACCAAGCCTGAGCATCAGGTCCAGATCTGGGCATGAGTCACAGCATATTTTATAGTACTCATCTGGAGAATTGTGTGCGGTTCTAGATGGCACACATGGAGCATCATGACCAGTCCTGTGAAATACATCTCCAGGACGATAAAGAGAGACTGGAGACAGACAACAAAAACAAGACAACCATAAGGCCATAAAAGGGACATTCATACGCCAAAAGGAAATATAGAAGACAGGAAGGTACAAAACTGGCAGGCAAAGGCGTAGAGAATAACACAGGACACTATGAGAGTCAAAGTTCAGATGTAACAGCACTAAAGGTCTGCATAGTTATGACACGAACACGATTCAGACAATAAAGATATGGTCACAGGGTCTAGGAAGGATGATGGAGGAACATAACAAGGAAAGGAAGAATAAAGTCGTAAACTACTTATGGTATACTTATAAAGCGAAGGCAGGAAACATGAAGACTTTATGGGGCACCGTACTCTTTTCGTCTACACACTGTGCTACACCGCTACACCTATTTCACTTCCCCTCTCTTTAAACACTACCTCGCCGCTCCAGTGACAACGCCCATTACCTTCTAGTCCACCCACACTGCTCGAGATACCGCTCACTTCTCATGCCCTCTCCTACTACAGCTCCATTCTTGCCTTTCCTCTCCACTCCTCATTCTAATGCCTTCACGAGTCCCCCCACCCATTATGTCATCAACTCGGTGCTAACGCTTTACATGCCCATTTCCTGGACGCTGCCATCTCCTGCACCTTCGCCTCATCCTGATCATAAATGCCTCCACCGAAGCCCTCTAACCAAGTGCAGCACAGAGTTATGACCCCAGTGTTGTTCACCCACCCTGCTGCCCACAATCCCCCCCGTGCCACGTATCCCTCCTCCACCTGGACTGCACCCACGGGGCTCCACTCCCTCCTCTGCTCTCCCCCTCACCTCCTTCTCGGTCGCTGTTACTTCAGACTGCAAACACTTCCGGCACCCACCGCCCTCCCGGCATCCCCGGCGTGGCTTACTAGAGGGTGGGGCAAGAGGGGTGGGTGACAGGAGGGTGGGCTAGGCGCGCAGGGTAATGTGGGGCCGGAGGGGAATAGGAGGTGTGGAACAAGCGAGGGCGTGTAGGAGGAGGAGTTACTGAAATATCATGGGTTGGTTTTATGGTCGGGATATGATACTTTTTCAATAAGAGGGCAAGTGTTGTGCATCAATAACTGAGTGGTGTGGACTGCCTGAAGTTACTACGGAATCTAGCATTGTAGACCGAGAGACAGGGTCTGATTAGAGGATTAGAATTTCGCGCTTTGTAATAATCTGCCTATATTGGAAAAATACTGAATAATTATTATCAAAATGCTAAAACATGTTCTTCCCACCAAAGATGGCCGCTTCCAGATCACAGCGACGCTTGTCCCTTTTCCATTCGTACCCTTTAGCGAAGGCGGGATCTCAGACAAGCTCCTCGGCCCTTATAAGGTCTCAAACAGCACTTCAGAACGAAGGGTTTGGCCATCGAAATTACGATTTATTTAGTCACTATGCTGGTACCATCTTGGGAGGGGATCACTTTTCTGTTCCTCCCTCACCAAGGGTGTTAGGTAGTTATTGCGGTTGCGCGCCCGCCATTAAAGATTGGGTTTAAAAAAAATTGTTTCTGATGTCTATTTGCAACATTTCGGCAGAACGGGCGAGCCTCCAAAGCACCCGGGAGTCAGCCTATGGCAGTGCGGCTCCCGGGTCAGCACCTACGAGGACACGGGGGGGGGGGGGCGGGAGAGGAACGGACGGCGGGAGGGGGCGGGAGAGGACACAGGGGGCGTGAGGGGGAGGGGGGCGGGAGAGAACACGAACGGCGGGAGGGAGGCGGGAAACGTGCCGGGGAAAAACACTCACGATGCCCAGGACAGCAGGAAGCACGGCCCGGCCGGACCAGACTCGGGGGCGTTCCCGGCGTCGCGTGACGTCGGCAAAAGCCAAAGAATCTCGGGAACGCCCCCGTGTCTGGTCCGGCATTGATGGACAGGCCCCTCGTCCAATGGCTAGGCTCCATTTATGGAGCTAGCCAATGGGACGGGGGGGCGTGTTCCATAGTGCTTACTGTACTCAATAGATTTCTCTGGAGGAGGAGCCTAACGGCTCCTTTCTCCAGCGAAACCTAAAAAGGTACATTAGAAAATAGGAAAAAAGAATACAAAGGCAGAAATGAAGCAGGAAAGAAAGCAGGAAAGAAAAGCAAGAAATAAGGAAAAAAGCAAGAAACAAGGGGAGAAGGAAAGAAGGAAGGCACAAAAGGAAAGAAAGAAGGCAGAAAAAGAAGAAGGCAAGAAGGTAGGAAAGAACGGATTGAAAGAGGATAGAAAGAAAATGAAAGAAAATAAAAGAAAGAAAAAGGAAGTAAGAAAGACGAAAAGTATGAAAGCAAGAGAGAAAGTAATAAAGAAGGAATAAAAGAAAAAACAATGGAAGGAAAGATGCAAACAAGCACTAGCAAAGCCAATAGGTCTTGCCTATGAGACCTATTGTCAACCATGCTGTACAGTGCATCATGCCTAAAAAAAAAAGACATATGTTGCTTCATTTTGTAGGCAAGTGCATGTGTTCAACATGCTGCATGCGCCTACAAAAGGAGACATCCATTTGTTTTTATTTACCGATCCAAGATGTATTTTGCAGCAAATCACATCAAATGAAATTAAACTTGCCACACAGGAAGCACCAAATAGGTTTAGTGCAATCTTCTCCAGGGACAGATTCAGGTCAAGCTTTTCTAGTCTGGAACTGCATAAAGAAAAAGCAGAAATTTAGTATAAAACCCCTCCCCACGCTGTACTCAAATGACTTGTTTGTGACCCAATGGTGTACCTTCAGATTGTAGAGTGTATGCAGGTTTCTGGGAGGTATAGGTGCTGGATGGATCAGAATAAATAACAGAAGAATGGATATGTCTAGTTCCTGCAAGTAGGAAGAAACCATAAGAAACAGCACAACTTTTATGTGAATGAACTACAAACTATCTTCCAAATGCTCACCTATGAATACCAGGCTTGTAGACGTAAAATAACGGAAGTCACACCAGAATTTGCCGGTGCAATCACCTTGTTAATAGCCACAAGGTCGGGTCACCGAAACTCACAAAGTTAGCAATGTGAAACTTCCACGGGAGGACTCAAGAGGAATGCGGTGTGCACACCAGCAAGCGATAGAAATCTCGCTCGCTACAACTAAGAAAAAACGGAAAGCTAAGAAAACATACAAGAAGAAAATGGCTTCTTTACTCACGAAGCGGACGTTTAGGAAACACTGGAAACAACGAGAACGGAGCTCCAACCATTAGCTCCTCGGACGAACACCACACTGTGACCCGGAACGAATGCTCGAACGCTAGCTAATCGCGAAGCGTTTCCTAGAGCGTGAGGCGGGTCTAAATGTCCTGATTTGTTTTACTGCGCATGCGCGGCTCTCCGCGCATGCGTCCTATGGGTGTCATTCTGTGTTTGCCAATCATTAGAGATTGCCAACCCCGTACTTTGGATCGGCTGCTGTTTGCTATACATCGGATCGGCGGTGGAGCATAAGCAGGCATGACAGAATACTGGTGCACTGCCTGAGACACTGGACAGGATCGTTGAGGGTATTTGCCCTGGAGGGTTATTGCCCTATCCTGAAAGAAAAAAACTTTTTACTCAGCTTGGGCCGTGATTGTTTTTCCTGGATTGCAAGTTGTGCAGCTCCACCGCGGGAGAAGTGGACATTTGATGCCTGTGAGGCTTAGACGGATATGTGAGACGACTCCCCTCCTCCTGGTTGAACAGCGGCTTCAATTCCCCAAGTCCTTTTTAGCAATATACCCCTTTGTTTGTCCCATTTTTGAGGAGGAGGAGCCCTTTGCGGCTCCTAGTCCCCCAACAAAAATATTGTTTTTGTCACAATTATTGTATTCATATTCGGAATATTATTGTTTCTGCAAGAAAAATATTATTTGCAGTCTTTAATAAATATTACTCCGCCCTCGCTCCCCCAAACATATCATTGATACTCTAGCCTTCCTACATCGGAGCCCTGAAACTTGGAATTGGATTGGGTGCTTTTGAGATTTACTTTCTGTTTGGGGTTGGAAAATATGGACAGTTCTGTTTGTGATAATAGCCATTATTTCTCCTGCTATTGGTGTGTTCATTATGGCCCAATGCTGTGTTCCCTTAGTGCTCCTACCTATGCCTTATATATACCCACTTAACAAAATGTTTAAAATGTAAATGCCCACCTAGCAATGGATCAGGATATTAATGAATTACGAGGATAGATGTGCAGGATAACTTCCATGGTTCTATTAATTCATAACGGATGTCTTCAGCTAATGCTAAACCGGCCATCTGTGGAAATCGCAGAAATTACCGTTAGCATAAGCTGAAGCCATTTTGTTTGTGGCATCAATTTTAGTTAGCCATGTGCTTCTTCCGTCCTCACTGTTGCCTGCTTTTCTATTCTACTTGAGTCATCAACTATGGTTAACTCGATAATATTATGTCACTATGCACCTAAATTTATGCTGGTGGGTGGGGAGGGCAAATGGGGCAGTAGGGCCTCCCCCCACATTCTTCTTTTAGTCACATAGTTGGGCGACAGGCACTCTGCATTTTTATATATGGGCAGTTCTGAGCCCAGAGTGCAGGGAAACAGGGTGGGGGGTGGTTGGGAAGGGTTGTTTTTTTCTGTTTGTTGTATTATGTTCTATCTCGATGGTACAGCTTTTGCTCACAATGTAACCTTCTACATGTCACGCTCAAATTCATGGGGACACAGTGTAACAAGGAACTCAAAGTCTTAAGCTGGAATGTTAACGGGCTTGGGGACAGAATCAAAAGAACGGTGGTACTTCAGTATATCAAGAGGTTTTCACCAGACATCGTGTTGCTCCAAGAAACCCACCTTATAGGCAAGTTGCAAGGCAATGCACAGATATGGATACCACATGGTGGCACACGCTGGCTTCACATCGGGCTCAAGAGGGGTGGGCATACTGCAGAGGAAATTGTTCCCCTTGTCTGTCACATCGACGTATCTAGATGACCGTGGGAGATATGCGGGGATCCCAGGCACCTGGGAGTGCATTACCTTTACTCTCCTTTCCATATATGCACCGCCAGGGCTTCAAGCTGCAACCTTCACAGACCTCAGCGCCATATTGCTAACGTTACCAGAGGGACACTAGATGTTGGGCGGTGATTTTAATTCAGTCTTGTCGGGCTTGCTCGACAGGCAACCTCCTCGTACAGTACCCAAGGCCGCTCACTCCTTTCCTAAATTTTTAGATGAGATGGGTTTAGTGGACAGCTGGAGGACCTACCACCCAGACAAGATCCAATACATTTTCCACTCTGGGGCTCACAACAGCCTTTCGTGCCTTGACTACATAATTGTCCCTGCCCTACAGGTCTCCACCATTCATGAGATCCGTCCACTGGCCTGAGGAATATCAGACCATTCCCCCCGATGGGTCCACATTGTTCTCGACCACACACAAGTGGGACGCGTTGCACCTATTAACCCCTGGTACCTCAAAAACCCCAAAATTCGTAAAGACCTCAATAAATCTATAGACAACTATTTCCTGGAAAACGAGGGTACGGTGGAATCACCCCAGACGCTGTGGGAGGCCTTTAAAACCGTGGTTCGAGGCCAGGCCCTCTCTCTCATAGCAGGACCCAAAAAAGACAGGCTTAAAGCCATTTCAGAGGTCGAGCATAAGATTTATTGCCTTGAACAGGAAATACACACTGGTGCCACCCCGGAAGCCCTTCACTCGCTTCGTTTGTATCAAGACGAATATCGGGCTCTAGCCACAGATTGTACTAAGCTAATGGGGCAAGACAGACTAGGGTGTATATACGAATGGGGAGACAAGGCCAAGAAACTAATCGCTTGACTGGACAAGAAAGACCACGCCAGTAGACTTGTTCCAGAACTTACAGATGCTGACGGATCCCTCGTCACAGACCCCCAATCCATAGCCAACCACTTTGCGATGTACTTCCACTCTTTCTATAGTTCGGTGACGTCCTACACAGAGTCAGACTCCTCGGACCTTATCAGAGATATCTCACTTCCAACCCTCTCTGACCCCGACCGAGCTTTCATAGATAGCGTCCTTACAACAGAGGAAATTGCATTGACGATCCGAGCACTCCAACCGGGCAAGGCTCTTGGACCAAATGGGCTCCCAATCGAACTCTATAAGCTCCGTCCCAACAAATAATCCCCCTACCTGAAACTCATGTATGAAGATAGCTTTGAAAAAGGAGCGCTGCCCCCTGATCAGAGACTCGCCACTATAGTTGTGATCCACAAAGACGGAAAACCAAAAACAGACTGCGCCTCCTACCGCCCTATATCCCTTCTTAATGCAGAACCCAACATATTAGCTAAAATTTTCGCCAACAGACTGATTAAAGTAATCGGGGATTTAGTGCAACCCGACCAATCAGGCTTTATGCCGCGAAGGAACAGGGCTCTGAATCTGCGCAGACTGCACAGGGTGCTTGGCAGGGCTTCTACTATATGGGAGGATGCAGTCATAGCCTCTTTAGATGCCACAATGGCGTTTGACACCATTGAGTGGCCGTATCTCTTTGCAGTACTTAGGAAAATGGGATTCGGTCCGGTCTTCTGTCGGTGGGTGGGTCTGCTATATAGCAGGCCCATGCTGCTATATAGCAGGCCCATGGCTCAAATCGTTGTTAATAACAAGAAGTCTGATACATTCCAACTTAGCCGGGGTACCCGTCAGGGGTGCCCCCTTTCCCCGTTGCTATTCGCCTAGGCCCTCGAACCCCTTGCGGCTTGGATTCCCAAAGACGTCATGACCCGAGGGATGCGATGGTCGGAGGACTGGGAGGATCGCATCTCCTTGTACGCTGACGATATTCTCCTCTATCTTACGTCCCCCAAGAGATCCTTCATTGCCGTTTTTGATATCCTAGCCGCCTTCGGCAGGTATTCGGGATTCTGCGTCAACTGGCAGAAATCCCTCCTCTATGTCTTACATGGGGGTCCTCCTCCACTACCTCAGAAATGCCCTATACCTTTTGTCTCGGACAGCTTCAAATATTAGGGCAAATACGTCTCTCTAGACCCACTGGTCAGATACAACTGTAACCTTGCCCCCCCCCTGCAGCGACTCAGAAGTGACATTGCACATTGGGAGACACTCCCACTTTCACTTTTGGGTAAGGCAGCCCTTTTTAGGTTTTGCCTCGCCAAAAAGATGCGCTCTGCGCATCTTTTTTGCGCAGGCAAAAACCTAATGAGTACTGTGTGTGGGTTTGGGTCGGCCCTCGTCATTCATTGGCTGGCTCCATAAATGGAGCCTAGCCATTGGACGAGGGGCCTGTCCGTCAATGCCGGACCAGACACGGGGGCGTTCCCGAGATTCTTTGGCTTTTGCCGACGTCACGCGACGCCGGGAACGCCCCTGAATCTGTCCCGGCATTGAGCCGGCACCCTTTCCTGCTTGCGTGAGTGCTTTGTCGTCCGTGTCCCCTCCCGCCCCCCGTGTCCCCTCCCGCCGTCCGTGTCCTCTCCCGCTGCAGACTGCAGGAACACGGAGCACGGAGCTTCCCCCGCCGCCGAATACACGCAGGCAGGCAGCAGGAGTCTGGAGTCTGGAGGCTAAAGGCTGGATGCTGAGTCGCTTCTCACTAAAAGCGAAGGTGAGTGAGATGGTGTCCTCCTCTCCCCACCTCTCCTCGGCTCCTCAGCTCCTCGCCTCCGCCTCCTCGCTCCTTGCTCCTCGCTCGTTCGATGCTCTGACCCTGCACAGCAAGTATTGAAGAAAACAAGGGCTACCGACTGCTCTCTATAATAATCCTGACTGAAGAAACGCTGTCCTTACGGAATTATGAGCAGCTTCTAACTGGCCGAAGGGCCCCTTGAGCCCGTCGGAACACAGTCACTTTTACCGGCCGGTTTATACTCCAACTGCCCACATTATAATTTGGGGGTCGAAATGTAAACCTACCATGTTGGTCGGTAAGCCTCTGACAAGCGGTTGGAGGCTTACTGACCGAAATCGCAATTAGGCCTTTTATCCTTGACCTATTCATTTGTCTATAGGTGTTAAACACATTGTAAACTAGTTAAAAAGCATACTCATTTACACAAGTCTAGAAATAATAAGAGAGTATTTCAGTACTGAAATATCTTCCGTGGCACACCCAGCTAAGTCTCCAATATCTGGCAAGGCCCTCTTAGTCATTTTCTAGAGGCTATACTCTAATTTCCATATTCCATATCCTGTTTTACATTGGTTTTTTAGTTGCAACATAATCTGCTCATATCCAATTGATTTATTTTTTAAATCAATCAAGTTTCGAAATTCAAAACAAAACAAGACTAACATGATCTTTCTTTTGAAATCACAAACATAATGGAAGTGCTCCGCTGCAAATTGAGCAAAAAATTATTTGAGATATAAACTATACTCTTCTTGAAAAGCACCGAATTTCTCATCATTATTTTCCATGATTATTACTGAGTTTATAGCTCCTGTCATACTTTTCTTACAACGCATGCCCATTTTATACAAAGTTTCCATTAATCTATTTTACACTGGTGCCCTATACATATTTTACCACCAATAACCTTACTAGCCAAACAAACAAACATGAAGAAAAAGTTACTTAATTTAAGTAACAATATTCCTGTTGGTTACTAAATCCTCTCTGAGATTCCTCTACTTATGAATGTCCCAAGCACCAGTCTGGATCCAGAAAGTTACTCCTTTTCCAATAGGTCTTCAGTGCCTCCGGGTGGCACCAGGGGCCTGATTACCTCTCTGTTCATTAGCCTAGAAAGTACCAACGCCACCCTATTTTATATCATACTGCCTGGTGCACTGGGTTCAGGTCCTTTTTAGGTCAAGCGTGAGCTAGCGCACAAGTGCTGCTCTGTAAAGAGCTGTGGTAATTGAGTACGGAGGGTAGCTTCGCCCACTTCCCCTTGCCCCTTTTTAGGTTTTGCCTCGCCAAAAAGATGCGCTCTGCGCATCTTTTTTGCGCAGGCAAAAACCTAATGAGTACTGTGTGTGGGTTTGGGTCGGCCCTCGTCATTCATTGGCTGGCTCCATAAATGGAGCCTAGCCATTGGAAGAGGGGCCTGTCCGTCAATGCCGGACCAGACACGGGGGCGTTCCCGAGATTCTTTGGCTTTTGCCGACGTCACGCGACGCCGGGAACGCCCCCGAATCTGTCCCGGCATTGAGCCGGCACCCTTTCCTGCTTGCGTGAGTGCTTTGCCGTCCGTGTCCCCTCCCGCCCCCCGTGTCCCCTCCCGCCCCCCCTCCCGCCGTCCGTGTCCTCTCCCGCCGTCCGTTTTGTAACATGTTGTGTTTTCAATTTGAGAAAACACAGTCCTCGGTGTTCCGTTTCCTCCCCCCCATTGCTCACGGTGACTCAGCAGAGCCTGCCTGACAAAGGCGACGCTAATGACAAACGCTCGCTCTCCTCCCCCGCCATCTTACTACAGGGCCGCTCCCTCCCCTGCCTGAGCTCGCATCTCCCCGGCAGCATGAAATGCGCAGATCCGGTTGGCTGGCAGCCGGCCTCTGCTGGCCAATCAGCGCTCCGCCACCCGGATCACAGGGTGACAACAGTGTTCCCACCGGTGCGTGCCTGGGCCTGTCACCCCTTGCGGCCTTTGATTGGTCAGCCTTTCAGGCAGACTGTGCTTCTCTTCCGTGTTTGGGAAAGCAACGAGACACCCAACAGACCCCTGCATTGTTCTCTAAAATCTAATATTCACTGTGCGTGCGGGGCTCATCCGAAGTCTCCCACAGCAAGGCCTGTGCAGTCTCCATGACAGCATTTAGCCCGGCCGGCCAATCCTAGCGCGGCCGGCCGGCCGGAAGTGCCCGCCCCCCCGCCGCCCGGGGGAAGAAGGAAGACGGCGGCCCAGAAGCAGTATGGCGGCCCACGCGGGGCTCCCGTGGCCTGCCTGGAGGGAGCCCCGGAAGAAGCGGAGGACGTTGCCGGTCTCCCATGCCGAAGAGGGAGACCGGAGAAGTGCCCAAGACATTGCCGCCGTCGACGTTGCCGGTCTCCCATGCCGAAGAGGGAGACCGGAGAAGTGCCACCGTCGCAAGGTGCAGGTGAGTCGATTTGTTTTTTTATTTGGGGCTAGGGGAGGCTCCCTCCCGCTACCCGTGGCAGCAGTGGGTGTGGGGGGCACGCAGGAGTGTTGAGGTACGCCCCTGTGGGTGTGGTGAGGTGCCGCTCTCCTGGGTGGGGAGGGAAGTCTGACTCTCTTATGTCCCTGGGGGCTCGGCTCTAGCCGGGCATAGACAGGAGATGCTGACGGTTTTCAGACCCTCTGCCCCATCGGGCACACTGCATGGTGGTGGTGGTTGGGGGACTGCAGAGCGCTCACTACCGGCAGCCGCAGAGGTGTGGAGAGTCCCGTGTTGTGTGTGTCCCCCTGTTTCTCGTGATCCCACAGACAGTCCCGCGCTGTTTACGTGCCCGCCGCTTTCCGTGCCTTCCCTCCTCGTCCCGCTCTGCTGCTGATGAATTAAAAGTGAGTATTTCCAAAGAGAAAATGTATTTAGCGTGAGAGAATATCAATCAATTTCAAACGTCAAAGAGAGTCGTTTTCATCAGTTTCCACATTCTTAGTACTAGGTCTGGTGGTGATTTGATCCTGTGATTTCCTGGAGTGAGCATGCGTGACTTGCCTTGGAGCAGTAGATGTATTTTAATTGCGCGTTATGTAATATGTAAGTGGGGTTGGAGTGGCTGCGAGTGACTTGTATTTATATAGCGCTTACTACTCCCGACGAGGCGCTGATATAAAATACACGTCCACATCTACCCTAGCAGGAGGCGAGATGATTACAGCGACTGCTTCCCAGAGTTGTCAATCACGCCATAATGTTTATAGAAGTGAAAAGTCAATGTGCAGTTGTTTCATTTGACACAACTCTGGTTCAGAAAGTGCAGTTGCTGGAGGGGACAGATAAGTAGCTGTGCTCCATGTCAGCCTGTCTCGCTCCACCTGCTTCACTAAACGCTTTCCTGATGAGAGAGAGAGATTTGTTTAAATACCAGGATAATTGCCGGCAGCAGCACCCTTGCCGTGTAATGCCTTGTACTACATCTGTGTTAGCAGTCGCCTCAGGCTGTTGTTTTTTATGCAGGGGGCGGGATTTGATCATGCCCATTACGCCGTATTGCTTTTCAAAGGCAACTGTTGCAGAGCCAAGTGGGCTGTTGAAAATTGTGTTTTCTTCACCTGCCCCTGTTGCCTGCTTGTGCCTCCGTTTTCGTGCCCCTGTTGCCTGCTTGTGCCCCTGTTGCCCGCTTGTGCCTCCTTGTGCCCCTGTTGCCCGCTTGTGCCTCCTTGTGCCCCTGTTGTCTGCTTGTGCCTCTGTGTGCCCCTGTTGTCTGCTTGTGCATCTGTGTGCCCCTGTTGTCTGCTTGTGCCTCTGTGTGCCCCTGTTGCCTGCTTGTGCCTCTGTGTGCCCCTGTTGCCTGCTTGTGCCTCTGTGTGCCCCTGCTTGTGCCTCTGTGTGCCCCTGTTGCCTGCTTGTGCCTCTGTGTGCCCCTGTTGCCTGCTTGTGCCTCTGTGTGCCCCTGTTGCCTGCTTGTGCCTCTGTGTGCCCCTGTTGCCTGCTTGTGCTCTGCTTGTGCCTCTGTGTGCCCCTGTTGCCTGCTTGTGCCTCTGTGTGCCCCTGTTGCCTGCTTGTGCCTCTGTGTGCCCCTGTTGCCTGCTTGTGCCTCTGTGTGCCCCTGTTGCCTGCTTGTGCCTCTGTGTGCCCCTGTTGCCTGCTTGTGCCTCTGTGTGCCCCTGTTGCCTGCTTGTGCCTCTGTGTGCCCCTGTTGCCTGCTTGTGCCTCCGTCTGCCCCTGTTGCCTGCTTGTGCCTCCGTCTGCCCCTGTTGCCTGCTTGTGCTGTGTTGGTGTGTGTGGAGGGCTCTGTGTGGCTGTGTGTGTAGGAAGCTTTGTGTGGCTGTGTGTGTGGAGGGCTCTGTGTGGCTGTGTGTGTGGGGGGCTCTGTGTGGCTGTGTGTGTGGGGGGCTGTGTGTGCGGGGCTCTGTGTGGGGGTGTGTGTGGGGCGGCTCTGTGTGTGTTTGTGTGTGTCATTTGCGATAGATAAAGCTAGTGGCATTGTAAATGACAATGCCATTTATTTATGTTAAAAAAACATAAATAAAAATAATGTCAAGAGCAATGCCAATAGCTCTAACTTTAACAAAGGCAAAACCATTGCATTGTAAATGCTTGTTAAAATGATGTCCTTACCTCGTTTCCTCCATGCCCTCCAAAGCTCCGCTGACCCTGTCCCGACGCATATTTTAAAGAGGTTGAAGGACTCCAGCGAGACCTTCTATGGACTGGACGACCACGAATAGCCATGGAAAAATTTACGCTTAGTTGGTATGATGGCGGTATTGGGTTACCTGACATCGAGAGATACTACAGGGAAGCACACCTCACGGCTATTAACCATTGCACCTACGGCCGCCCAGATGATCCAGGCTTCAATATGGACCGATGGCTCCTCCCAAACGGGTCTTTTACCTGTGCATTATACTCCAAGCCAGATAAATTCCCACTCACTGGCCCCACACGACACACAGTTAAAATTTAGCATGCTGCAACTAAATCCCTCGGCTGGAGCAATAAGTTGACTCTTGCCACTCCGTTGTAAGACTCTCAGAAACTAGGAGACCTGTGACCATTCAAGGGCTTCGACAAGTGGGACCTAATCGGCATTTCCCACATCAAGGATCTTTGGAGTGCCGAGGGCATGAAACTCTTTGCCATTCTGCAGAGTCAATACTCCCTCGCGAACTCGGAGGGCTTTCGCTACCTCCAAGTCGGACACGCTTAAACTACAACACTGCCCTGTGGCGCTACCCATCAGAAAACTCCAGTTTAGAAGACAGACTGTTAGATGGACACCTACCCGAGAAGGCCGTCTCCCTTACCTATCGTAAACTAATAAATAATGTAGATGACACCCTACTGGCACTGCGTGATAAATGGACTAGAGACGGGTTCGAGCTTGATAATGAAGACTGGCAGACGGCAGTCTCATCCCCCAGGACTGTGGCTATCCCGGCGCGGCTCGGAGAGCAGAGATAGGGCTGGTAGTTCTTTGTGTCTGCTGGATTGGCGGATGGTTTCTCTAACAAGGGCTTTACTTTATGGAGGTGTTCAGAATTTTCTTGAGCTTATCGCCAATCATCTTGCTCTCGAGGTTGAAGATGTGGTGGGGACAGAGGTCAGTGGGTACTCCAGAGTGCACAGAGTTCATGATGGAGATTGTGGCTTGAGTTGTGAGAGAGTTTCAATGGGTGAGCAGGTTTTCGGTGGTTTGTGTTTGTGGGTATGAGCAGGCTGATGCAGTCGGCGGTAGGGGTTGGTATTTTAAGTTTTTGTAGATTACTGAGATCTTGTAGTGGAAGAAGTCCGCCAGGGTGTGTCACAGTTCTTGGGAGGGAGCAATGTCGTTCTCAGTGGCTGTGGTTTTGTAGAACTTCATAATGGTGAAGAGCTCCTTACTGCGGTTTGTGCAGGCATCTCTGCGTCTGCTAGGGCGTTTTTTTTGTTTCATTCAGGAGGCGATGGTAATGGTTGAGTGCTGTTTTGAAGGTGGTATGGCATCCTGTCTTTTTGCTGGTGAGCCACTTCCATTCTAGTTGCCGGCAGTTGCATTTGGTGTATTTTAGCTCTGCTGTGAACCAGCCGGCTCTTCTGGCAGGTCCTTTGGATTTGGCTGGCTTGACAGGGGCGATTGTTTCAGTGCGTTCTGTGATCCACTCGGAGAAGTTATTCGCAGCCTGTTCAGTATGAGATGCTGTGTCTGGGAGGTGGGAGTTGAGAGCATTGTTCCACTGGTTTTCTGATATCTTTTTCCAGTTTCTGCACGTGGAGCTAGAGGGAATGGTGCTAGTGTTGCTAGTTCCTGAGTTGGTGAAGTGTACTCTGTAGTGGCCGGTACAGGTGAGCCGTGGTTTTACTTGATTCTGTCGCTGGACGTGAAAATGGGGTTTAATGTTTTTCCTGCGATGTGGGTGGGGTCGGTGACAATTTGCTTGAGGCCTATGTTGCTCATGCTTTCCAGGAGGTCAGTTGTGTTGGTGTTGCTGGGGTCATCAAGGTGGAAGTTTAGATCCCCTAGGAAGATGTAGTGCTCGAAGTCGATAGCGATAAGGGGGAGGTCGGGGATTACGTTTCAGAAGCTGGAGTGTAGTCCTGGTGGTCTTTTTCTGTTTGTGTGAATTTGGAAGTTAAGATGCTCCATTATCAGGGTCGAGTCATCTGAGGAGGCCATGCAGCAGATGATGTCCTTGTAGATGATGGCAATTCCCCCTCCGTGTTTGTTTGTTTGTTCGGTCCGGATGTGTTGTCTTGTAGCCTTTGGGGGTGGCGATGGTGAAGTCAGTTGCGGAGGCAGGGTTCAGCCAGGTCTCTGTGAGGAAGATGACGTCCGAGGTGAGGGATGAGATCGTGCCCCAGAACTCTGTGGTGTGTATTCCAAGCGATCATCCGGTGAGTAGCATACACTGGAGTTGTGCCATGGTGGTTTCAGTCGGTAAGGTGAACATAGTCGTGTTTGCGGTGTCTCAGGCGTTGTTGGTCGCTTCGTTGTTTCAGGTGAACAAGCAGTGTTGGCAGGAGAACGGTCCTCAGGTGGTGCATGGAGATGTAAGGCAGTAGTTATCATCAATGCACCTGGGATCTACGGCTCGGAGGTCTCCGGCAGTATAGCCGGGGTGGAAGAACCTTCACTGCAGCCTCCATTAAGTAGGTCCTGGGGGGAAGGCTGGGCGCTGGCTTGTGGGAAGAGCGAGGTTTAGAAACGGCGGGGTAGCGGGCAGTACGGCGGGCGATTAAAAACAACAGCAATAATGTGGGCTAACCATACAGAAAACAAAGTTCTAACTATACAGCAACAGCTACAGCAAGAAAGGCAAAATAGCAGTGATAAAGGTAATGCGGGCTAACTATACAGAAAACAAAGGGCTGACTAAACAGCAACAGAAAACAGCAAAAAAGACAAAAAAACTGTAGTAACAGTAATGCAGGCCAACTATACAGAAAACAAAGGGCTACATATACAGTGGATGGCGATGGAAAAACAGCAAGAAGGCAAATAACAGTAGTAATATTTGGGAGCCAGCACGATTATGCGGGAAGCAGGGCCGAAACAGCAGAAAAGCAGCACTCCGGGTGCGGGAGCAGCAGGCGGCAAAAGGGACTGCAGCAAGTGGCAGAAGGGAAGCGAGTGTCACACAGTGGCAGCATCAGGAGACCTGCTCGACTCGTACAAGGATCTGCTGATTGGAGCCCTCACGCTTCTCGCCTATTTCAAGCGGTCAGATGGAGTGGAGTTTACTTGGCTTTCTGTGCCTAAGGTACATCCTCAACTTCCCCATAAATGAGAATGCAGTTCCGTAGGGATGATCCCATAAATCCAGTTTTGGTAATGGGACTAACTGAGATCAAAAAGGGCATCCTTTATAGGAAATACAAGCCCTACCCACTAAACAATGGCATGATTCAACACTGGGCTGTTCTCCTCGTTGGTTGGTGGTGCAATGCTCAACGGCTCCTACGAGGAGGCTCTTTGCCAAATATCTTTATCTGTGCCTTGAAGTCTGGATTACCAAACCCTCAGACCTTTTGTTGGGGGGGGAGGAGGGGGGAGTGAGAGGGAAGTCTGTGAAAGATAGACTGGTCAACAAAAGTGAAAAATGTATTAATGGCACCCAAAGTTCCATTATATTGAAGGGGATCTTGTTAAGATTGAAAACAGTGAGACCCCATAGGATGGTAATGTTCCCAGAGATCAAAGAAAAATGGACAACATGTTTCTTGCCTATTTTGCCCTCAACAAGATCAGTGGCAATTCATTGGGAACATGCCTAATCCATGTGAGTGAGTTGCCTTATTGGAAGCTGATTGAAGCATACCTAAAATTACCTCAAAAAGCTGTCCTACCTTTACAGTAGGCGAGTGCTAAAATTCTACTGACGAGTAAGACCTGAAAATAATGCACAAACAAAACGAACAACATATAGAAAATATAATCAATTCTGTATTTATTTGGCAATTCTGTGCCTCAAAGTGGATCACTGAGCATTAATCCACATGCACCAATTGCTGCAAAATGCACTCAAGTGTGGTTATCATTCAGTACTCTATCATCATTATATTTATAAACACTGATTATTGGCAGACGGTTTTATTTACACTCATATGCCATGCTGCCAGATACTTATTTTCTCCGAACCCTGTTAGTGATCAGGTCCCCTGGAAACCCATGGAAGAAGAATTATAAATTAGTCGTCTGTAAAGAAGTACATTTGTAGTCACAAAAAAGGTGAATCAGTTCATCCCAGTCGGATCCAGTTTTAGTGCGACTTACTTGCCCAGAATGATGGCTCTGTGATTCTCCTACCCATCTCCATTGTCCCAGATACAAGTACGCAAAGGCCTCTTCAGTGAATAGGAGGTTGTTTTGCTGGGCCACAGGGGTGAGTGATCCCACGTGCATCAGCACAACACCACGGCGTCGGAACAGCCCTCATACTCCGGTCTTAACCGTGCGGCCCATTTGTAGCCATAGTCTGCCATCCACAACGGGGGGCATCTTGGCAGAACAGGGCTCAGTTATGGAGATAAATTAGAGCCAGTGCCCCAATCACAGATCCTAGAGGTATTTGAAAAGATATCTTTTTAAATATATCGTTTTCAAATAACTATGTTAATTTATGAATTTGAAGAAAGAAAGAAGGGGTTTCTGTATTTTCTTTATAAACTTTGGCAATTTATCAATGGCGCATTTCTTCTGGACCACTTCAAATGGAGCTAAAAACAATGGTGTCATGTACTGTGTGGTATCCGTGACAGTATCAACCCAAAATGTACCCACAACTTGGTAACTAAAAGTGTACAAATGGTCAGTACTCATGAGCAACCTCAACGTAAAGAGTGAGGATTATAAAGCATATGTGGTGCAGTTTCAGGGTGCAAAAATGCTGTTAATGGTCCTTCTGATTTCTCATTACTCCTGGACCTAAGCAATTAATAATCCGAGGTACCCATATCTCCTGCGTGTCTAAAGTGGAGACTGAATACAAAGCCTTATGAACATGAACACTTTCTGGTTACTGATGCCATCCCATTATTCATTAATAATTAATTTGTTAGATAAAAGAGACCAGAGAATGTCATCATTCATGAGCCATCCCTCCGGCCTTGACTATCCAGACAGTAATGTCTGGTGAACGTGTGCGTAGAAGCCCATGTGGCCGCTTGGCAGATGCCAATGAGTGTGACTCCACGTGACAAAGCAGTAGTTGCTGCCGTAGCTCTAGTGCAATGAGCTTGCAGCCCCACTGGAGGTTCCATTTTAGCGGACGCGTAACAAATCTTTATACAAAGGATGACCCATCTAGAGATGGTATGCTTTTGTACAGGCAGACCTTTCTTGGCACCCACATAGCCAACAAAGAGTTGATTGTCCACCTGGAAATCCTTTGTACGGTCAAGGTAGAAAGACCGCGCACGTTTCGGGTCCAGACAGTGGAGTCTCTCCTGCTCCTTGGAAGAGCGCGGAGGCTTGAAAAAGGTGGGCAGACTGATACTCTGTCCGATGTGAAAAGGAGTGACAACTTTAGGTAGGAACAAGGGTTTCGTTTGAAGCACCACTTTGGCCGGATGCACCAAGAAGAAAGGGGGCTTAGAAGAAAGCTTGAAGCAGCGGTGATGGCAAAAAGAAAAGCAGTTTTCAAGGTAAGAAGCCTAAGGCCACAGTTGTGAAGAGGCTCAAAGGGAGCGCACATAAGGAAAGTCAAAACAAGATTCAAGTCCCACTGAGGCATTATGAAAGGAGATGGAGGAAAGAGATGAATAATGCCTTTAAATAACCTACTTACAATAGGGGACTTGAACAAAGAAGGCTGATCTGGTAGCCGAAGAGAAGCAGAGATGGCTGCCAGGTAGCCTTTAAGAGTGCCCAGAGCAGTGCCCCGCTGTGCCAAAGAGGGAAGGAACAAAAGAACATCAGAAAGAGTGGCAGAAAGGTGATCCACAGCATTTGCTGTGGACTATGCCATAAACTTGTTCCATCAAGAGGCATATACTGTCTTAGTGGAGGGATGCCTGGCTGCCAGGATAACATTATAGACTTCAGTTCAGTGACTCCATCGCCGACCTCACCAGCACCCACACACTCGCCTCCACGGACTACATCCTCCTCGGGGATCTGAACTTCCACCTCGAGAACAGCAACAACGCCAAGTCCACCACGCTGATCGCCAACCTCTGCCTCAGACAACTCATCACGACACCCACCCACGCCGCCGGCCACATGCTAGACGCAGTCTTCTCCACAAGCACCCACGTCACCTTCGCCCACACCACCGAATCCCACTGGACCGACCACCGCTGCATCCACTTCACCTTCAAAAGACCAACCACGCACCACTGCACCCAACACCTGCCTCGCCGCTGCTGGAGCAAAGTCACCGAAGACCAGCTGATCACCACCCTCTCCCAGAACCCACCCACCGACCCCACCAATCGAGGCGCCGCAGCCCGCAACGTCAGACAGTGGATCGACGATTGTGCAAACACCCTCGCCCCTCTGAAGAAACCCCCCAACAGCCACGCCAGCAAGAGAGCCACCTAGTTCACCGACGAGCTCCTGGCCTCCAAGCGTACATGCCGGAAACTGGAGAAGAAATGGCTCCACGAACGTACACCGGACAACCACGCAGCCCACAAGGACGTCACCCGCAGACACCACAACCTCATCAGATCAGCCAATAGGTCCTCCTTCAAAGACCGCCTGGATAACAACGCACACAACAGCAAAGAGCTGTTCCGCATCGTTAAAGAACTCTCCAACCCCAGCGCCAACGCCAATGACATCCCACCCTCACAGGAACTCTGCGACTCCCTGGCCATCTTCTTCCACTGCAAGATCGCTGACATTTACGACAGCTTCAACACCACAACCGACCCGACCTCGCCAGACTTCACCCCCACTCCGAACACCAACAGCGCCAACCGCCTGACCTCCTGGTCCAGCATCAGCGACGACGAGACGCGCAAGGTCATGAACTCCATCCACTCAGGTTCTCCGACAGACCCGTGCCCACACCACATATTCAAAAAGGCAGACGCAGCCATGGCACCCCAACTACGGAAGGTCATCAACATCTCCTTCGAAACAGCGACATTCCCGCAAAGTTGGAAGCACGCCGAAATCAACGCCCTCCTCAAAAAGCCCGAGGCGGACCCCAAGAACTTCAGGCCCATCTCCCTGCTCCCGTTCCCGGCGAAGGTCATCGAGAAAATCGTCAACATACAACTGACCTGCCACCTCGAAGACAACAACATCCTGGACCCGTCCCAATCCGGATTCAGACGAAACCACAGCACCGAAACAGCCCTCATCACCGCCACAGACGGCATCAGGCGCCAACTAGACAACGGCGAGACATCAGCCCTCATCCTCCTGGGCCTATCGGCCGCATTCGACACGGTCTGCCATCACACTCTAAAAACACGCCTCCAAGAAGCCGGTATCCAAGAGAAGGCCCTCGACTGGACCACATCCTTCCTCTCTAGCAGATCCCAGAGCGTCTGCCTCCCACCTTTCCGATCCGAAGCCACCAACATCATCTGCGGCGTCCCCCAGTGCTCCTCCCTCAGCCCAACGCTGTTCAACATCTACATGGCACCCCTCGCACAAGTGGGCCACCACCACAACCTCAACATCATCACCTACGCCGACGACACTCAGCTTATCCTTTCCCTCACCAAGGACCCACACACTGCAAAAACCAACATCCACGACGGAATGAAGGCCATCGCCGACTGGATGAGGAGCAACCGTCTGAAATTGAACTCGGACAAGATGGAGGTCCTCATCCTCTGACCCAACCCCGCGGCCTAGGACGACTGGTGGCCGACCACTCTGGGAACAGCACGTTCACCCACCGACCACGCACGCAACCTAGGATTCATCCTCAACTCCTCTCTCTCCATGTCCAAACAGGTCAACACCGTCTCCTCCTCCTACTACAACACCCTCTGCATGCTCCGCAGGATCTACAAGTGGATTCCGACCGAAACAAGAAGATCGGTGACACAGGCCCTCGTCAGCAGCAGAGTGGACTACGGCAACGCACTCTACGCCGCAATCCTAGCCAAACACCTAAGACGACTACAGCGCATCCAAAATGCCTCCGCCCAACTGATAGTCAACGTCCCTCGCCGCAGCTATATCACCCCCCACCTGAAAAACCTACACTGGCTCCCCGTCAACAAGAGGATCACCTTCAAACTCCTCACCCAAGCACACAAAGCACTCCACAATGCCAGACCAGCCTACCTCAACAGCAGACTCAGCTTCCACACCCCCACCCGCCAGCTCCGCTCCGCCAGCCTCGCCCTCACCACCGTCCCCCGCATCCAACGAACAACCTCCGGTGGTAGATACTTCTCCTACCTCGCCGCCAAGACCTGGAACACCTTACCTACCTACCTACGGCAGACCGAAGACCTACTCGCCTTCAGAAGACTCCTCACGACCTGGCTCTTCACGCAGTAGCGTAGCTCCCCCTCCCTCCTAGCACCTTGAGACCCTCACAGGTAAGTAGTGCGCTTTACAAATTTCTGATTGATTGATTGATTGATTGATTCAGGAGGAAGGTCTAAAGCTGTGAACTGTCCCCGCTCAATCTCCATGCAAGGAGGTGGAGGCTGGACAGTTTTGGGTGGAGGACCGTGTCCCTTGATGCTGGGACTGAAGATCTTCTCAAAGGGGCAGTCTGATTGGAGGATTAATAGCAATGCTAAGGAGCTCGGGTACCAGACTCTTCATGCCCAGTCTGGTGCCACAAGAATGACTTGGGTCCGGTCGCACTTGATCTTTTTCAGCACTCGTGGCAGAAGTGGTACAGGCGGAAAAGCATACAGGAGACCGAATCTCTACTCGCGACAAACGAGCGAGTGCCATCTTGGAAATTCCAACATGCAAAACTGCTGACATTGCGCGTTCTCTTTGGTGGCAAACACCACTTTCGAAAGAGACTTTTGCACCACCTCCGAGTGAAGATGCCATCCGTGATCCACCAGGTACAGATGGCGGAGTTTGTCCGCCCTGTAGATCAGAGAACCTGCCAGGTGTTGAACCACCAGGGTCATGCACTGATGTTCCAGCCATATCCAAAGAGCCTCTCGTCAAACGGTCCTTGACCCCACTGCGTCCTGTTTGTTGCAGTCCCACATGGCGGTGGTGTTGTCTGTGAACACATGCACTCCCTTGAGGGAAGGTAGGAATGCCTTCAATGCCAAGCGGAAAGCCCAGAGCTCCAACAGGTTGATATGGATATCGGACTCTGCAGGAGACCAGACTCCTCTGATCTCCGCCTCTCCCAGTTGGCCGCACCATCCCAGGAGTGATGCATCGGTCACCACTGTGAGGTCTGGTTGGGCAAGGCAGAGGGATCTACCTCTGACCAAATCCATGTTCGTTAGCCACCACTGCAGCTGTTGGCAAGTTCCCCCCGAGGTCTGGACGTAGTCGGAAATATTTCCCTGATGCTGTGCCCACTGGAACTTCAGGTCCCACTGCGCAACCAGCATGTGCCACCTGGCATGGTCCACCAGCAGGATGCAGGAGGCCATGAGGCCTAGCAGCCTTAGGGTCGTTCTCACCAAAATCCGGGATAAAGGCTGAAACATCGGAATCATAGCAAGAATATCCCAGACTCGCTGTTCGGGAGGATAAGCCCAAAACTGCACTGTGTCCTGAATAGCTCAGATGAAAGGGAGCAGCTGAGAGGGAGTCAGGTGTGACTTTGGCACGTTGATAATGAACCCCAGCAAATGTAGGTCTGCCGGAGGTCGGATGTGGGAGATGACAGCCTGGTGCGAGCCTGCTTTCAACAGCCAGTGGTCAAGATAGGGGAAGAATGAAACCCCAGATCTGCATGATTGAGCTGCGACCACCGCCATAACTTTTGTGAACACCCGAGGGGCACTGGTAAGGCCGAAGGGGAGCACGTGAACTGAAAATGCTCGTGGCCTACTGTGAACCATAGGTAATGTTTGTGGGCTGGCAGGACAGGAATGTGAAAATAGACATCCTGCAAATTCAACGCCACCATCCAGTCTCCATGGTCAAGGGCATATGAACCTGAGCCAAGGTGAGCATTTTTACACGGTTGAGGGCCCTGAGGGCCAGGATCGGACGCAGGCCTTTGTCCTTCTTGGGCACCAGAAAGTAGCATGAATAGCAACCACAATCTACTTCTGGCGCAGGGCCCCTCTTGATAGCTCCCTTTGCCAGGAGAGCTAAGACTTCCTGGCAGAGAATTGCCAAATGAGCCTCCGACATGCAATCAAAATACGGTGACATGGAGGGGAGTTGGGGGAAGTGTCGTAGCGGAGGGAGTAGCCCCTTCGGACTACCTGCAAACCCACCTGTCAGACGTGATGGATTGCCAGTGGGGGAGGTGATGGAGAGTCCTGCCACCCATTGGCCGCTGATGGGCCTAAAAAGTCAAACTAGGATGTTTTGGAGGCTGCTGCAGGGGGGAAAGGAGGGACTGGCCCGCCCACTGGTTCCCAGACCTGCATCACTGGGTCCCGCGGCCACGCAAATTCTGGGTAGCTTGCATGGTCCGGTAGCTGGACCGAGTCAAACGTGGTGGGGTGTCCCTTCCGCAGCCATTAAAGGGGCGAAAGGCAGACTGTGGTGAATGGTAGGACGCAGCGAGGCCTAAGGATCTGGCCGTAGCCTTCGAATCCTTGAAGCACTTCTGCGCAGAGTCTGCGTTGTCACCAAAAAGGCGTTAGCCATCGAAGGCCATATCTAGCAAAAAAACAGACATTCTCAACCAGGCATAGCGTCGAAGGGCTACCAACATGGCAATTGCTCTGCCTAGTGAGTCAGTGGTATCAAGTCCATATCTGATTTTGAATTTAGCTGCGTCTCTCTCATCCGCCACTGCTTGGGAGAGAAGGGCCCGGGCCTTCTCAGTTCACTGAGGCATCACCTGCGCAACCGTATCCCAGACTGTATGGGTGTAATGGCCCAAGAGGCACACAGTATTCACAGATAGCAGCGCCAAGCTGGTGGAAGAGAACATGCATTTCCCAAGATGATCCAGATTCTTGGATTCCCTGTCCGAGGGTGCAGAAGGGAATGCGCCCTTGGAAGAAGGAGTGTGGACCACCAAGCTCTCAGGGGAAGGGTGTTGGGTGAGGAAAATGGGATCGCCCGGAGCTGAGCAGTGGCGGGCAACCATTTGTTTCACAGGAGTCCCTGTGCTGTGCTTGGACCAAGTACACAGATTTACAACTGTGAGGGCTTCAATGAAGGGCAAGAGGGATTCAGAGGAAGGGGACGACGGTTGAAGCACCACTGTAGGAGCTTCAGGATCAAGGCCTCGGCTGTCCTATGCACCACCACTTCATAGGATGTTCCCTCCTCCGTAGACATGGTAGGGGTAGAAAGCATGCCAAAGTCTGGGGAGGTGTCCAGAACACTGGTGTCACCCAATTCCTATCTCTAGTCTGGTTCATCCAGCTGGTCTGTCCTCATCACCACCCTCAGGGCGATAGGGAACACCTGGGATGAACAAGGGAACAAAAGTACCCTCTGGCGTCGGTCCGGCTCTGGGTCCATCTCGGGGATGAGGACGGCGTTGGTCGGGTGCATCGTCACCGGAATTGGCGCCGGGCAAGGTTGAGTGAGGGCGACCAGCGTCTATCTGGAGCCAGGCCTTGATCCACGGGGGCTGTTCGGGGCCAGAGCCACCGGCATCGAAGCCCCAGTACCCCCAACCGACTCCACGGGGCCTGATGGCACGCCAGCGGAGTCGGGCTGCCCAAAGATAGGGCGGAGGGCTTTGTAGAATATACGAAGCTGGGCAAGGGACACCCAGGCTGCCGGAAAAGGAGGGAGGCACTAAGTAGTCCCTGAATCAGGCACTGGAGATGAGCCTTAGAGCGACTACCGACGGGGAGAAGGCGAAGAGTGACAATGTTTCTTCGCCTTCTTATTGTGCTTCGACTTATCCGAAGAGTGCGAAGACTTGGACAAGGTGTGGTGCCTCCGCGACCGGTCTCAAGACCTTCCCCTCGAGCGAGACCGGGAGAGACACGGAGCCAACTGCCGGACCTCCACGCTCCAGGCACCAGAGGCACATGAAGTGCGTGTCCATCACAGACATCAGCTTGTGACTGAAAATTCAAAAAAAGAGGTCGACAAATTTCGAAAAAGGTTTAGTCAAAAAAATTACTATGGGGAAAGCTCTCTGCGGATCTGCACTAGACTGGCACGGTAAAAGAAAGAACTGACGTCAGAACGCTGGGGTGGCATCTAAGTAGGCCCAGTAAAGTCATCCAGGTGACCACGACGTCAACAACGGAGTCGAACAATGCCACCTAACGACGCACAGGGGTACTGCTGAAGAAAAAATCTCCGGATCCAGTCTGACGCCTTGGGGTAATTCTAAGGTAAGGCATCCATAACTAATAGTCTCTGTCTGATGACTTCAGATTCATGTCCCTTCAGTCGGAACACAACTTTGGGTTGTGGTCGCACTTCAGGCACCAGAGGCACACGAGGTGCGGGTCCGTCACGGATATCAGCATGTGACAGGAGTCGCAAAGCTTGAAGCCAGTCCGACGATGGGACATCCCGCGTGCACCAGGAGTCAAAGACTTGAAAAAAAAAAAAGTTGACAAAAGTCGAAAAAAGTTTAGTCAAAAAATGACTAGGGGCATGCTCTCTCCAGATTTGCGCGAGGCTGGCGCGGAAAAAGAAAGAGCTGACATCAGAGCGCAGGGGGGGCATCTAAGTAGGCATCAAAACGTTATCCTACAGACCTCGATGCCGAAGACAGGCGCAGAGTCGACCAACACCACCGCCTTTAATGCGCTTCTTGACTGGTCTTGTGGTTATCCCTATATAATGGTACTTGCATGCACAGGTGATCAAAAAATTTGGTTTTTGGTATAGCAATTAAAATTAGGGTATTTAATCTTGCGCGAGTGGATCACATCATTACACGCTTTGCAGCTTTAGGCTACAAATTCAATTTTGCGAAATCACATATTGCGTTTTTGGTAGTTAATTACTGCTTGTAATTACCCTGCCAGGAATCTGTGCTATAGTACTTCAAAATAAAATAGTTGTTAGCTTCTTACTTGAGCAGTTCTTATATGAGATGACTGAGCTGTAATGATGCAGGAAGCACCAGGATTAAAGAACTGCCAAAAAAGTAGTTGCCTTGAAATAACTTTGCAACAAATTACGTTCTAGCATGCAAAGGGAACAATATTGCTTCAAGCTGATGGACAATGCCCCATAAAAAGGTTGCTCCAACGGAAGTATAAATCATGCCTCTTAATAGCAAATGTTATAATAGCAACAACCATGATTTCTATCCTGTTCTGAAGCCCCCCGCAAAAAAAGTGTAAAAGTCACTAAAATATCATTGTTGTTGTCTTAAATCCTGCAGGGGCAATCTATACTACTATTATTAAGAGAGAGAGCCCAAACCTATGAAGCGGATAATCTTAGTAACCACAGCACCAATCACAACACCCAATACAGCGTTGGAAAGGGCAGTAGCAGCAGAAGGACATAGGCTATGCAGACGGCCACCATATACATTTAAAAGCTAAAAGACCCGTGTCAGCAAAGTAGTCCCTTGTGGGCGTGTATGCGTTGTGGGCGTGTGTGCAGGGGGCCCGACAAATGCTGGGGGCGTGTGGTACGTTCCGCCCTTCATGCCATCATATTGTGTGCAAACGCTGGGGGCCCGGCATTAGCGCGCCCGGCAGTCCAACATCCGGTTTCCCAGAGCACCATTCGCTGCAGCGCCATGCTGCACTCACACGCTCTCCGGCGGTCCAAAATCCGGTTTCTCAGAGCCCCCTTCGCTGCGTCGCCATGCTGCATTCACACGCTCTCCGGCGGTCCAAGATCCGGTTTCCCAGAGCCCCCTTCGCTGCGTCGCCATGCTGCACTCACCCGCTCTCCGGCCACAGGGGCCCGGGACTCGTCCGTCACCTTGGGGGACATGGAAGCCCAGAGCAGCACCAGCCCCAGGTACGTGCCGATCACCAGCACACTGCGCAGGACGAAGCCCACCTTCAGCTGCATTGTCCGCTGCCTGTCCTCGGCCCCACTCGCTCCCCGCGGCTCTCAGCCACGCTTCCTCCTCCGCCCCTCACGGTTCTTCCGATTACAGTCTGCTGTTCCTGGTGCTGGCCGCTCTGATGCGCGTCTCCTGCAGCGGTGCTGCCCCCTTACAACCCTTTGCACACATTGTATTTCTGCCCCGGAAAACGTCCGGGCGGGCTGCTAGTGTGCATTATAAAATGCTATTATTTTAACAAAGATTTCCAAAATTCCTTTGAGAAGAATGGCAATCTTCTCTATAATGGTGAATATTTATTATATTGATTAGCATGGCCTTGGTAAAGAAAAGGACAACCTTGAATGGGGCACAAAAAGGCACTAGGCACACAGTTTTTATGTAACACAGGAACAAATAGTGCACAAAGTAGTGGTTTCATTGTGAAAGGCTGTTGCATTGGTAGCCTATTATATACAGTATCACTTATAAGGTTTCATGATCATCTTGCTGTCAAACTACAGTACAGAGTCCAAGTAAAGGCTCTACATTTACAGAAAGTAGGCATAGGTTATGTGAATAGATATTTGTCCAGCTCTATATTGCCCTTATTATGACCTCACAGTAACGTAGGGGTTAAGTATGTTGTATTGTATTGTAATTTTATTTATGCAGTGCTCCATACTCCTAATGATTCAGAAAAGGGGGTGGTGATGAACAGAGTGTCTGAATAAAGCAGACCACTCTTACCCAGTCCAAAGATCAGGGATTGATCCATCACCGTTTTTTAGCTCACTGCACCATCCCAGCTCAGAACTTGGCTATATGCAAATTAGTCTGACCCTGGCCCAGTGCATCATGGGAACAGGGCAGACCAAACTACCAAGCCAATTCTTATACTGGGAAGGAAACAAGCTACCGGGGACCGGTTTCTGGCATTTCAGCCATCTTCGGCCCGGCTTTCTTGAATCCTGATGGTGCAATGAGCAAGGGACTCACATCTGAGTATACCCTTCCACGCTTATGGTGGACAAAAATGATTCAGAAAAGGGGGTGGTGATGAACAGAGTGTCTGAATAAAGCAGACTACTCTTACCCAGTCCAAAGATCAGGGATTGATCCATCACTGTTTTTTAGCTCACTGCACCATCCCAGCTCAGAACTTGGCTATATGCAAATTAGTCTGACCCTGGCCCAGTGCATCATGGGAACAGGGCAGACCAAACTACCAAGCCAATTCTTATACTGGGAAGGAAACAAGCTACCGGGGACCGGTTTCTGGCATTTCAGCCATCTTCGGCCCGGCTTGCTTGAATCCTGATGGTGCAATGAGCAAGGGACTCACATCTGAGTATACCCTTCCACGCTTATGGTGGACAAAAATGATTCAGAAAAGGGGGTGGTGATGAACAGAGTGTCTGAATGAAGCAGACCACTCTTACCCAGTCCAAAGATCAGGGATTGATCCATCACCGTTTTTTAGCTCACTGCACCATCCCAGCTCAGAACTTGGCTATATGCAAATTAGTCTGACCCTGGCCCAGTGCATCATGGGAACAGGGCAGACCAAACTACCAAGCCAATTCTTATACTGGGAAGGAAACAAGCTACCGGGGACCGGTTTCTGGCATTTCAGCCGTCTTCGGCCCGGCTTGCTTGAATCCTGATGGTGCAATGAGCAAGGGACTCACATCTGAGTATACCCTTCCACGCTTATGGTGGACAAAAATGATTCAGAAAAGGGGGTGGTGATGAACAGAGTGTCTGAATAAAGCACCCCCTTTTCTGAATCGTTTTTGGCCACTATAGGTGTGGCAGGGTATACTCAGACATGAGTCCCTTTCTCACTGCACCATCAGGATTCAAGCAAGCCGGGCCGAAGACGGCTGAAATGCCAGAAACCGGTCCCCGGTAGCTTGTCTCCTTTCTGGTGAAGAATTGGCTTGGTAGTTTAGTCTGCCCTGTTCCCATGATGCACTGGGCCAGGGACAGACTGATTTGCATATAGCCAGGTTCTGAGCTGGGATGGTGCAGTGAGATAAATAACGGTGATGGATCAAGCCCTGATCTTTGGACTGGGTAAGAGTGGTCTGCTTAATTCAGACACTCTGTTAATCACCACCCCCTTTTCTGAATCGTTTTTGGCCACTATAGGTGTGGCAGGGTATACTCAGACATGAGTCCCTTTCTCACTGCACCATCAGGATTCAAGCAAGCCGGGCCGAAGACGGCTGAAATGCCAGAAACCGGTCCCCGGTAGCTTCTCTCCTTTCTGGTGAAGAATTGGCTTGGTAGTTTAGTCTGCCCTGTTCCCATGATGCACTGGGCCAGGGACAGACTGATTTGCATATAGCCAGGTTCTGAGCTGGGATGGTGCAGTGAGATAAATAACGGTGATGGATCAAGCCCTGATCTTTGGACTGGGTAAGAGTGGTCTGCTTAATTCAGACACTCTGTTCATCACCACCCCCGTTTCTGAATCGTTTTTGGCCACTATAGGTGTGGCAGGGTATACTCAGACATGAGTCCCTTTCTCACTGCACCATCAGGATTCAAGCAAGCCGGGCCGAAGACGGCTGAAATGCCAGAAACCGGTCCCCGGTAGCTTGTCTCCTTTCTGGTGAAGAATTGGCTTGGTAGTTTAGTCTGCCCTGTTCCCATGATGCACTGGGCCAGGGACAGACTGATTTGCATATAGCCAGGTTCTGAGCTGGGATGGTGCAGTGAGATAAATAACGGTGATGGATCAAGCCCTGATCTTTGGACTGGGTAAGAGTGGTCTGCTTAATTCAGATACTCTGTTCATCACCACCCCCTTTTCTGAACCATACTCCTAATGAGGCACAAAGCGCATTTGAGGATTAGTAGCACACTACTCCGTGGAGTGCCATAGATTGAACAATGTGTGTTTGTTGTGGAGCTTGATGTGAGAGATGTTTAACCCCTTCCATGCTCATGACGAGCTCAGCTCGTCATGCAGTACAGTGCTCCTGTGCTCATGACGAGCTGAGCTTGTCATGACCACACCCGTTTTTATTGCTGTCCAGCACAGCAGAAGAATCTCTCAAGCAGCGATGTGGTTAGGTCTTGCATCAGGACCAGAGTTATCCTCTTAATGGGTTTTGTTGGTTGCTATGCCTCTGTGTAAACCTGATGAAGAATTGAGTGAGAGGTAGGTTTTTTAAGCATTAGATTCTAATTAAAGGACAGAAGTGTGTGAGTGCAATCTGGCCTATGTTTGAAGTACATTTGTGTGTGGCTATCACTAAAACTTCTGAAATTGTGTCATAAACAAGTGTGTAGCTGTTCTTACATTCTAATGGCTGAAACCAGAAAACATCTTATCAATCCCAGCTTACCCCTTGACCAATGTGTGATCCTAGGAAAATATTTTATTTTGCTGAGCCTCCTTTTTCTTCATTACCTTGTATGAGAGCATTTTCAAATATCTAAGTTCAGGATGTGAGCTGTATACAAATTGTCTATTTCTTTAAATAGACTATACTGTCGGACCATGCATAATAAGAATCTGGACCACATACAGGGTACATATGACAACTGACTAGCCTCTTATTTCACTAGTTGCATTGACATCATGAAAGGGGTTTGGGTGACATGAATTTCATATTTAAAAACTATCACTTTTAATAAGTGCCTCCCAGTGAAGTGATATCTGATGGACTAAGTAGAAGCACTTTGGCATTTTAAAGAACTGCAGGATATCTGTTGCTAGATTAGCAAGCCAAATGTTTTCAAGCCTCAGCTCGTGTTTGGGCTCTAATTGGCAAGATCGATAATTTGCTTTGCTCATTCTGCTAATTTGTTGGCTTGCCCAATTCTACCCGTTCTTTGAAGCCTAGAGAGAGAGAGACAGACAGTGAAAGAAGAAACAAGCCTTCTCACCGGGATGCCTGCTACCTGAAAGAAATGAAATGTGTCCTACTGGTTAATCAATAAATCTAAAAGCTTCTTGAAAGCCAATATATTATTTTGATTGATGAAGTAGTTTGAAGCTTCATGTGACTACTATTTATTCTTTTTGAGAGGTGATGTAAGGGTGTTATCAGCTGAGGTCTGGAACGTTTCCTTTTAATGGAAAAAAAATGTTGGCACTAGGTAAAGTCTGATTGCGAGTTAGTAAAATTATATATTTTTTATAACACTAGTTTTTATCTTAAACAACGAAGTCCTGATTCCATGTTTGTGCATTCCAGGTGCTTTATAATGCAGCAGATAAATAGGAGTACCCTGGGGCACTTTATTTATCTGGGGCAATAACTGCACCTATTACAAGATTTTGGGATGCACTATAAATACAAGTCACTATTCCCCAGTGCACCAACCAGGACTTAGTGCTGTGAAACTCTGGTTACACAGACTGTCATGTGTTTCCGCTTAGTCCACTCTGTCTTTCTCTGTGTTGGCCTAATAGTGCATGCTGTAGGCTGCATTTTGCACACATTACTATATAAACCTGCTTGCTTTAGTGCCCCAGTGAAATTTCACACAGAACCTGCATATATTTTCCTGTTCTGTTCTTTCCTGGGATTTAGTCGGAACACCACAGACAAGGTCAAACAACAATGCCCACTTGTTATTATCTCTGGTCACTAGCACCTAAACACATCATGAGAACGCAGCTGCTGTTTGTGAGTACACGCCTTTTCATATATCTGCAAAAACAACAGTTGATGGCAAGAATGCAGAACAATGTCATACATTCACCCCAGTACAGAGATCTGGGCCTAAATCCATCGTTTTTTTGCACTCCACACCACCCGAGTTCAGACATGGCCATATGCAAATCAGCCTTGACCCTGTGCCTCATGGGAACAGTCCATCCCGAACTGCCAAGCCATGTCTTTCCTGGACCGGAATCAAGCATCCAGGACCGATTTCTGGCTATCAGCCGTCTTCAGCCAGGAAAGCTTGACTCCAGTGGTGTGGAGAGCATGGGACTCACGTCTGACCATACCCATCCCACTCGGGGTGACAAATGCAAAAACCACAGTTGATGGACAGAATGCAGAACAATGTCATACATTCACCCCAGTACAGATATCTGGGCCTAAATCCATTGTTTTTTTGCACTCCACACCCCCCCAGTTCAGACATGGCTATATGCAAATCAGCCTTGACCCTGTGCCTCATGGGAACAGTCCAGCCCAAACTGCCAAGCCATGCACCGCCCCTTTCGTACCCCTTCATCATATATCTGGGCAAAATAATTTAAGTAAATACACTGAGTGAAGGTCCTGAGGCAAGCATGCTATGTCAGCAGAGATGTAGAATGTCCACCTATGATTGCTAAGGTACCGAGGTTTGTCACTAATCCCAGAGATCTTTGATATATAATCATTTAGCTTCAGTAGAAGGGAGGGGGTTTTAGGATGATCTGTCTTATAACAGGGCTTTTTATGATATATGTTTTATTGACCATGCTAACAGATTTTTAGTATGCATTTGTTTTCTAAATGTAGCATGAATACTACATTTTAGGACACAATAGTTTGAATAAATATTCTAAATTTCCTTTGTGTCTCTTGTTTTTTTATTGTGGACAAGTACGAGTGAGAGAGCGAAAGGGTGTGTCCTGTTACTGCGATCCCTGAGAGGGTCATCAGGGTTGTGTTCGGAGGGTGCCAATTCACTTGTTTCTCTGGTAAGGTTAGTGGAGCAAGAGAGGCACTATAGCTAGTCGGACTCGGGCTCATAGATACTGAGGTGGTATGATGACTCAATCCCTTCATGCCGATGGTCTATGATCCCATAGTTCTTTTTTTGAGCAGAATTCCTGCATCAGGACATCTGCAGTGATCGCATTAACCAATTGTGCTTTCATAACATCAAATAATGCATTTCCCACTGATTACTTTAATGAGCATGTGATTTTCATTTAAGATGTATTTACCTGCACATGAAAGGGCTACAAAATAACTGTAGAATATTTAGTTCTTTTTAACTATGCCATAACTGCCCCCTCATCCTCCAAAACTCCCTGACCGTGCCGTGCCCTCTATGCACTCAGGATAACAGTTCACATACTTGCAGTTCAACCTCTGAATGAACCAGGCAATAGTGTGTAAGAGACTGTCACTGAGGCCCCAGCTCCAGGGCAGTCCAGCACACATCAGGTAAAGAACTGTGTGCATCCTGGACACTGCAGATGCCCGGGCTAAGACACTCGACGATTAGGGCCCGAGGCACCCTCAGTGACTATGCCTCTGAAGATATGCATATTATTCCTTCGGACTGCCCTTCCTGATCCTCGGGCTTCATCGCACATTTAGTAGTGGTGATAAAAGGATTTTTATGGTACCTTTCAGCACCTTGATGGGGTCTCATTTGCTCACACTCTACCCAACAGGGACTATTCTTTGCTGTATTAGCTCAAATGTAACACCCATTCTGTCCTTTGTTCGATACTAAAAAAGGTGGACAAATGATTCTTTCCTGGTGCAATGCAGAGGAGGGGGCATCACTGGAGACGTAGCTAACTTCATAAAATACCTGTTTTCAGGTCCGATCCTTTTGTACCATATAGATTTCCAGCTTTACAAGAATAAGAAGTGCCTGAGGCAGAGGCCTCCGGATATACTGAGTTTGTCCGGCAGACACGGGCGCTTTAAGTAAGAGTGCGGTGCGGTGGTGGTGCTGCGGCACCCACAAAATAACCATGCTGGAGTTCAGGATGTGAATGAGCAATAAAAGTGCCTGTAAATAAAGTTTTTATCTTGTTGCATTTGGTGGGAGTTCTTATTGTCTGAACTTTGTATGGCGTTTGGATTTTACAATCCCTATGACTTCGGTGATGTAACATTGGCCACAGCACCCCCACTCTGACGACTTCGGTGATGTAACATTGGCCACAGCACCCCCACTCTGACGACTTCGGTGATGTAACATTGGCCACAGCACCCCCACTCTGACTATTGTTCCAGCACCACTGGAGGAAGACTGAGTTTTCTTTATAGGAGGGAGGAGGTGTATAGTGCACAGAAGGTTTTAAAGATGATCCGAGTGGGATACCCTTGCTGCTAACTAAGTCTAGAAGGTCAGTACCATTTATGAGAGAAAGGAGGGGGGCTTCTTGTTTTAATCAATCATATTCACTGCCTTCAGGGCGCTAATTCCACCCAGTTTAAAGGACCATAAACAAAGTACCGTTATTAAACATTCCGGCATTACAAGATTTTACCAAAAAAACATGTAGGAATCTTCAGAGTAGCTGAAAAGGAAATCCTGCCATGTATTGATGAGTGAACATCATTGGAGTGAAAGTATTTCAGAGCATTGGTGCCAGAAACAGCGCAGCTCTGCACAGAATGAAAAGCACAGATTCGTATTTTGCTAATGAGGAAGAAACTGCTGCAAGGAACTAACAATTCATCCACCATGCAGGCAACGGCTTCCTGCAAAGAAGCAAATCCGGTAGCTAAAGTAAATTTGTTTTCTTCTCAATGAGGCTTAGACCAACACATCGAACACAAAATGAACATATTTAAACATATATAAAACATAAGATAAGAGAAATGGGGCATAGTAGCAATAAGATGAGAGGTCTGGAAAAGACACACAGTGACCAGTGAAATGCCACTTTATTTCTAAAAGTCAAGAGCAGCGAGTACACCATTTTAGGTCTGGCTAGAAAAACCTTTAGCTATCTGCCGGAGCTCATGAAATCACAAAGATGAATTAATAAGTATGATAGAGAAAGGGACTTTGGTTCTACCCCTTTGTTGAACTTCTTTACATGCGCTTCTGTGGGCAGCAGTTGTGTTCGCCCCCCTAAGTGATAATTTTATCTCATAAATGATAGACATTATTAATTCAGATGCTGCGGTAAATGCAATAAGGGAGTTTTCATTGGGAACCCCCAGACAAATACAGTAGTAGAGTTTTACGTAATTAACTCTATGACAAATACAATAGGAAGGAGTTTTATATTGTGAAACTTGTGGGACACACCACAGGACAGTGTAACACTGAAAGACATCTTACAGAGATATCCAGTTCAGAAGGAGCTATAGTGGTCTGCATTTAATTGTGTAAATCAAGGAGTAAGAAGCCTCTTTTATCAATGTTTATATTTAAAAAGAAGCAAACTGGGGCAATATTTAAAGCCTCTTCCTTTTCTAGGTCAAAGGATAGGCTGATTGAATGGTTAGAAACTTTGCAATTCAGGTCCCTAACTAATAGAACCATATGCACCTTCCTGGTCTACAACCGCATTTAGAAACAAAAGCAAGGCAGAGACAAGAGCATTCTGTGTGTGGTCAGGAGGAATATAAGTGTTTACCAGTAACCCAGACTTCCCCTGAACTTATCCTGCACTGAAGAGAATTTTACTACTTGAAATAAATTATGCGAATCAGAGACACTACAGTAATTCCAACTATGGTAATTTCTGAAAAATATAGTTACACCCCCCTTGGCATGACCCCTCTTAGAAGAGGGGACAGCCCTATAACTAAGCACAACATATCCATTCAAGACAAAATTATTCAAACACCATGTTTCCTGGGTGCAGACCACATCAGCTTTCAGATTATTTAAAAATCATTTTTATCAGGGTAGTTCGACATCCAACTGCATTCCAGGAAACCACTTTTCGCTCTGATATCCTTCGGGATCTTGTTTGCGATCTATAAAACTTTATAAATAAATGAATAATTAGCTGCAACTATTACTCACTTGTCCCAACACAGGATTACTATTGAGGGTGGCTGGCAGCCAACTCCCATCTTCTCAACTAATCTTCTATTTACAGAGGGCCCCCTCCCACCTTTGCCTCCAGGAAGGAAACCCATATCCCATCTTATCCTAGGGAAACTAATAAATGATCCTAATTTCCTACAAACAACTCATTCCCCTTCGTAGGAGAGCCTCCTAGTAGGGAGAAGTTACCCACTTCAGGGGAGAACCAACTGCTACTACTCTCGGGAGAAAATGGGATCAATCCCTCTACAATGGAAGCAATCACTATTTTGCAAAATCAGGTTGGACTCCACCCTGTCAGGTTGGACTCCACTGAAATGTCACTCTTGATTAGCTAATCAAGTGGGAATACGTAACATTTTCTAGAGCGTTATCATTTCTTTGATTCATCTTCAATTTATTTTAACTATAAAACAACATAATAAATAAGACCTGTTCAGTGTTACATCTTGATCAAATATAGCAATAAATCTTAAGTGGTTGGTAAATGGGGCCAAATCGGTGATATCATTTTTCCTGATGGCAACATTCTATTAATGATGGACATTTCAGAATAGACCACAGTTTTAACTAAAGGATTGAGACTACATGGGGGCACATTAACCCTTTCGATGCTGATGACGAGCTCAGCTCGTCATGATGCACAGTTGAGCTGTGCTGATGACGAGCTGAGCTCGTCATAAATAAAGTAAAACAGCAATTTCCAGCACACAGCGGGAAAACGCCTAGCAGCCAAGGTGTTAAGAGAATGATGTCCATTGTGCGGTGTGTCAACATGTGGTGTCATCAACTGAGGAGGATCCAGATGGCTCTTGAGGAATTTATCAATTTGCCCTGCATCTTCTAACTAAGATTATTCTCCCTTATTGGGTGACAAGACCTGAGCCTCTGTATTCTCAAAACAATTTTTTGGGGGCTTTTTTTTTAGATGCTTTGTTGCTTTTTCTTTTGGCTGCAGATTACACTCTTTCTGCTTAATTTCCTTTTTGGACCGCAAGCCATTGGTAGAGGTGGATATGCACCCTGAATTAGTCTCTTGACCCTTAAAAATCAGAAATACATTGCTTTGTGAGCTGAAAGACGCTCCTGGTTCATTCAAATCTAAAGTATTAATAGATTGAGGTTCAAAGAGATTTTTTAAAGAGTATATATATATCTGATCACCACCTATTTTACGATGCCAGTTGCTGTTACTGTTATTATTAAGCGGCTGTCATAATGCCCCTCCCCCCAACTTTTGGGCAGCCTCAATATGGACATCAGATTATTAAAGGTCACAAGTAGGCGGAAGAAGGCGTAGCTCAGGAATAATTGCTGAAATATATATTTTTAAGAGTAAGACTTGTCCATCATTATATAAGTGCATAGCTTATTTCCAGCCATATCCTCAATAAAACCACAACGGTACTGTTAAGCCCTTGTAGAGAAAAGCAAACTTGTCTCAATACAGCCAATACTATCACAACCCTCACAGACTTGCAGTCACAGAACAGCAAAAGCAAACTCCCCCTGAACCAGTTCCAGTCACACACTGTCAGAAGCATTATTTTCCCCTCATATATAAGGAGTCTCTCACACGGATCAGAGCAGCATGTGTTCTCTATCAGAAGAACTGTTGTAAGTATCCCTCTGTAAAAGAGAGTCTTACATAAAATTAATCCAACACATCCAAGATATGTCCACATTATTTATTCCAGTATGATGAACAGCACCTGACATCTATCCCAACGGAGTTCCAGTCCAGTAATGGAGTGGAATCTTGTAACCCACTTTGACAGATGCACATGAGTGTTCTAAACGTTTAAGTGACAGTATGAAAACAAGGGTATAACAAAACATATAATAGAAATTACACTGTAACAGATTACCAAATATCTTCCGCCCTTAAAGGAAAAAAAGATTAGAAACTACAATAATACATAATCATGTAGATATATTGGAATAGAAACAATCCTTGGCTGTAAGCCCATATGTTGTGATTCAAATACAGGAACATGTCTGGTAACATCATCATCTGACACAGAGCCACCAACCTCAGAACCAGAACTGTTATTATTCCTGACATTATGGTGATCACCAGACCTAGACTAAATGCTGGGTGGGAAGACGAAAAGTTACTTCCTCCTGTATGTAACCACCAATTAGTCTACCATCAGCCATGATATTGTCATCTTTACCTGTTGTTCTTACTCTCACCACATTTCTCCTACTCCACCTCTTTCTTCACTTCGCTTGAACAGCATACTTGAAAACTTGAATGATTCTAGTAGCAGGAACACATCTAGAACACACTTTCTTAAAAGGTTTTTTGACCTTAACTAAATCTCCTACCAAAAAATTGAATTTTTTTCACATTAATTCCCTCATCATGCTTAATCTTAGATTTAGCCATGTCTGAACTGGGGTGGCAGAGTGGGCTAAAGAACGGTGATGGATTAAACCAAGATCTTTTGACTGGGTGCGAGTGTTTGATTGGTTCAGATGCTCCGTCCATTACCACCCCCTTTTGTACCGCTAATCTTAGATTAAACTTGACTTTCGGTCACCGATGCTACACTTTGTCTCCATCTGGTGTTTCATTAGCTTTATTGGTATTGTCCAAAACCCAAACAGGAGTTAATTTATTAGCGGAATTTGTTCCTCTCAACAAAAAATATGAGGAGTACCAGTTGTGGAATGCAGTGTATTGAAGTAGTTCCACAATATCTCTGCAATGGCTTTCACGACATTAGCCTCAGAGAAAACAGCCTTTTTAATTGTTTCCTTTAACATGCAGTTGACTTGTTCCACCACACAATTACCCAGCGTTCTGTACATTGCTGTGGTAAGGTGTTTGATGGCATTTCTATCAAGAAAATCCAACAAAACACTGAGGGTGGAGGGTCCTAGGGGAAATTTAACGACCAGACCTGCTATAGCCCCCGACAACACAATTACACCAACAAAGAATAGCAGTAAGTCAAAACAGCTAGCTAAATTATGTATCTGTATGAAAAACTTAGTGTGTTGAAAAGCAGAAAATGAAATCTTGCCTGTGGAACTCCCTCAGTGTGAAAGAGTTCCCATCAGTCATCTAACAAGACCGCCCTTCATCATCTGGGGACCCTCAAACTCCGAAGGTAAAGTACCCACAGCAGATTGGCAGATGTTGTAAGCCTAATCTGGAGAGAACATAACAGTGATGGTAGAAAAAGGGTGGAAGACGTGTCTGTAGACAACTGAGTAGCAGTGCAAAATAAAGTGAAAGTGGATCAGTGATAAGTGAAAAAAGTTAAGATTGGGTAGTGACAGGGGAAAAAAACTTTTATTCTGTACCCCTTCAGACCCAAATAAATAAAAAAACAGTGCAAATAGTAGTGTAACAAATAACTACTAATGAGTATCTTAGGTCGACATGTTTCTGCAGACAAACGGAGCCAGGTGGTCTCCTGCTGCTTCCTCAGGACCATTAATGCTACTGCTATAGATAAAATAGAATGTTATCACCTGAACGCGTGATAAGTTACCATCCTCCTGACTTTGTGGCAGGAAGGAACAGCCCCACCTCACCAGGCTTTAGCTCAGGTACCTGGAGCACCGCTCTGTCCGTCAGTACCCCGGACGTCTCTCTCCAAGAGACAGCCCAGAGGGACGTCCGGGGTACCTCTGGGCTTAGTGTGCTTTTCAACACACTAAGTTTTTCATACAGATACATAATTTAGTTAGCTGTTTTGACTTACTGCTATTCTGAGTGGGTGTTCTTCATGGTCGTGGTGGTGTCTTCCGGGGTGGCATGTTTCCAGGTGGTGATGGTCGGCTGGTTGTCGGTGGTGGAGACGAGGTGGTGTCTGGAGTCTGTTTGCTGAAGTTGTCGTAGAGGGCTTTGATTTTCAGGTGAAGTAAGAGCTGAGCTTGTTGCCGAGGTCCTGAGATGGTGTAACGTCCGTGGCTTCGCTGGGGCGTTTGGTGAACTGCTGTATGATGGTGAAGAGTTGTTTTGCGTTACTTGTGTTGGTGTGTTCCTGTAGTTGTTCTGGTCTTCGTGGTTTTCCTGTTCTGTCAGAGTTTCTCAAGGCATCTGGAGGAGCGCCTGGCCTGTTGGAGGTTGGTGGTGAACCGGGCTGTCTTTAGGGGGCATTGTTTGACAGGGTGGCAGAGGGGTGCGAGCTTGTAAGCATAGCCTGAGATCCAGCTGTGTAGTTCTTTGGCTGCGGAGTTGGCGTCGGTCGTGACGGAGGGGGCGTCGTGGAGGAGGGTGGTGTAGAGGTGTTCCTCTGTGATCTTGCTCCAGTTCATGCACGGCGGGAGCGGTTTGGGTGCGGTGGTGGTGTTGAAGATGAAGTGTACGCAGTGGTAGTCTGTCCCGAGGAGTTGCGTGGTGTGGCTGAATTGGATGTTTGTACCTCCTGCGAAGATGGGTCGAGGGTGTGTGACCAGCTGCATCAGTTCGAGGTTGTCGAGGTTGAAACGGAGGGTGGTGGAGTCGGGGTTGCTGCGGTTCTCAAGGTGGAAGTTCAGGTCTCTGATGAGGATGTAGTTCATGGAGTCGATGGCGTGGGGTGAGAGGAGGTCGGCAATGGTGGTGGAAGAGATGCGAAGTCCGGGGGTCTGTAGACGAGGGTCCCGCGCAGCGTGGTTCTGGGCTGGTTTGGATCTGGAAGTTGAGGTGCTGTGTGTTGGAGAGGAGGTCGCTCGGGCTGGAAGTGGAGAGTCGGAGGGAGCTCCTGTGTGCGATGGCGAGTCCTACTCCTGGGCGGTGGGAGCGGTCCTTTCTTTGGATCTTGTATCCATCGGGGATTGCGGTGGCGATGTCGGAGGCGGGGTGGCTTTGGTCCCTGGCACTGGCTACGGTCGGGTCACGGACGGGCGCAGACAGGCTTGTCTTTGGTACGCCTTAGGTGTGCCCACCATTAAGTAGGGGAGGGGGAGGGAAGTGCAGCTGGGAGGCGAAAACTGGGAAACAACAGGGGGGGAGGGGCCGCAAGGGCAGCAGAGGCAGGAAGGACAGAGAGAAGGCAGAAAACAGATATGAGGGGGACAGAATAAACAGAAAAAGGCACAGGTACAGACACGGGCACAATAGAGTCAGAGACAACAAAGTGGTACAGACACAGGCACAAAAGAGGCAGTGGCACAAGGACAGAACTAGACAACAGCGGTCAGCAGAAGAGCAAGGCTCTCCCGCAGGACCACCAGGGATGAGGAGCAGGCAGCAGCCTGCGGGTGGAGGAGGGCCTCGACATCTACCTGAGCAGATCTGTTAAACAGTAAAAATTGTATTCTATTAACTTAGCCTTCGCTTCCAGCCATTTTGTCTACCAGCCACCATTTTGTGTTTCTGCAGGGACTTTTGTAAAGTCAGAAATTACGTGTTCGCTGAAAGCTGGTTGTATTGATAAGGCTCGTGTGTCACAGTAAGGAGCCCTGCCCTTCCAAAGGGCCTAAGTGAACTGTTAGCCCACCAATGACTGTAACCTCCCTTGCCTATCTATGTGGGTAGGGGTTTCTCAGGATTCCACAATTCAGCATGTAAGCTTTGTGTGGGTAGGGGTTTCTCAGAATTCCACAATTCAGCATGTAAGCTTTGTGTAAGGGGTTGTGTAAGCGTTATGTAACAATGACAAAGGGGTTTTAGTGCTTGACTTACTGTACCAAAAGAGTATAAATACTAGGTTTTAAACCATGCTAGTCAGTCCCCTCTCAGGCAATTGTAGTGCCTGTATGATGGACTCCTCTCATGAGATGTAATAAACTTGTGTTTTGTTCCGCTCCAGTGTCGATCCTCAGTTTCTGAACCTGTAGACAAAGGGTGTCCCTGCACCAGTGAGACTAATAGGAATCTCACATTTTCACCCAACTTTGGGCCCCATTGAAGGACACAGCGGAACCAGAAGGAGGTTCTTTCGACAGGACAGAAACACTAAGGGGCGCCCTGCAGACTGAGACTTGCTCTCACGGCCATGGTGATTTTCAGCTTATCGACCTGACCTTCGTGGTGCTGTGTCTCTCAACTGGGACTCCGGTTAGCATTTTGAAGGTGATCTATAGATCCAAAGATTGGGAGGTAGGAGCTGGAGTTCTGCGATCAGGTAGGATCAAATTGGTTGTCTTTTTTGGGTTTTGTGTTAGTAAAAAGGTCTTTGCAAATGTCTTTGACAAGTAATGTGAGATTTTTTTCTCATCTTTAGGTTTTTGTATAAGAGTCTCTTAACTTTATTATTAAGAGGTTTTTGGTAAACATGCCTGTTTTGAGCACTCTTCATGCACTATGCTGTTGTTAACAAGAATAGTATCCAGTGCCTCTAGAAGGCACTAAGAATTATGAAATGTACATGAAATGTGGTATTTCTTCCATACTGTTTAGCGCATTATGGAACAAATATACGAAGGCAGATGCTAGTTTACAGTGGCCACTTCGTGGTACCTTCGATTTAAATAAATTGCAACATATGGAAGAACAGCTTTTTTAAAAGAAAAGTAGGCAGAGTATGTTTGATGCTCTAGGATTATGGAGAAAATATATTAAACAGAAGCAGATTAAAGACGAAAAGGATAAGATGAAAGCTGAAGAACAGGCTATTGTGAAGAAGATTAAAGAATTACAATTAAAAGTGCAAGTAGAAAGTGATGAGAGATAATTTAAACTTCAATTGCAGAAAGTATGTGACTAAGGAAGAAACAGTACTTAAGGATTTAGAGGAGGAGGATTCAGAACTAGAAGAAATGCTTTGCAGATCAGCACCGCCTCCTTATGCGCCAAATCCCGCTGGGAACAATGCGGTCCCGATGGCGCCTCCCCAGTTACCTCAAGTAGCTCAAATGTATCCTCCATTGCCTGCTGCCTCTGCTGCTACTCCTGTACTTGATAGATGGATTGTAGTTCGTACCCCTGAGACTCCTAGACGTCGTCATAGATCTATCCTTATGGAAGATGACAACGTGGTGTTATTAGTTAGGGCCTGTGAATGGGTCCGGGACGACGATATACGATTAGACGAGGTTCTCATGAGTTTGACACAATACCCACAAATGACTCAGCAATATTTTGTAGGGGAGATGGCTAATGCACTAATAGAGGACTAATATGAATGAGGAAGCCCCTTGTGAATTGATTAGGATATGTGAAAGGTCAAATGAAGAAGCGCTGACTGCTGCTCCCTTAAAATTAGCGGTAGAAGAGATATTTACTAAAAAAAGAAAACTTAAGAGGCTCATGTCACCCTCGACTAAAGTTTTCCCTATGCGGGAAGCGACCCCAGTGTTTCAAGCAGCCGTAGGAGCCGGTCAGGGTGTCAACGCGGCAGGGTTCCGGTTCCAATGGATTTATTCCCCTTGGAAGCGATCGGACGTATTAGCCATTACAAATTCTTTGCCTGACCCTAGGAAAAACCAGAGTGCAGTTTATGATGAACTGAATGCTGCCATAACTTCTTGTGTTATGACTTAGGTAGATATTGTTATGTTTTATGGATTGAAATTGCCCCCTGACCTTTGGTGTATGGACCGTAAAAAGGACCATGCGGCTTTTGGCGGTACTTGGGCACAATTACAAGGGGCGGATATTGATAGGAAAGCAGAGGAGAAACCAGCACAGCTTATATTAGATTTACTGGGTCACATTATTACTTATTTGAAAGAGATCGTGCCACCAAAGAAAATATCATGGTCGAAATTGGTAGTTTGCAAACAAAGGAAAGATGAGTCGGTCCCTGACTTTTTCAAAAAGTTTGAAACAACATTTCATGATTACAGTGGTCAAGACACAACTTCTGATACAGGTCAACATTTGTTTGTGGGCAAGTTTGTAGCTAATTTGTTACCTGAGATTTCGCAAAATTTATGAGTAGCTGAAAGTACATGGGCTCCTACCCTGCTAAAGATTTTGGACATGGCTCAGTATTATGAGAATCAAGTAAATTATGAGAGAGATAGGAAAGAGGGCAAAAATAAGGAATTAAAAACTAAGATTTTATTGCAACAGGTGTATTGTATGGGCCACAGAGAGGTAGAGGTCGAGGAATTTTTAGAGCTGACCTCTCGAGGAGGAATAATCAATACTCTCGGATGTTCGGTCCGTTGGGGCGAAATCAATGTGCATATTGTAAACAAGACAGACATTGTTGATCCTAATGTCCATGACTCCACAAACCAGGTAGAGGCACAGGGAATGACAAGGGGCCCGCAACAGCATTGTAGTTTCAGTAATAGACAGAATCATTTTGACAATCCTGCCCTGACGAAAGCCTATTATGCAGACGACTTCAGTGCATCCGATGCCACAGGTATGCAGTTTAATTAGGACAGCCTAGTACAAGCGGAGGGATCGGTCTCCATACCGATAGATCAGACAGGGCCATAGGTTACTGCTGAAATATTGGGGACCTTGCAGAAATTTCCTATAGATACTGGTGCTACACGTAGTGCACTTTCTCAAAAACTGATCCCTGGGACTCCCTCGTCTGGCCATAATAACCTGTCCGTATCCTGGCATAGGAGTAACCGCTTAGTGTGTTTTCACAGTTTGTACCGCTAAGAAACACTTCACGCCTTCCATTCCAACATCTGTGTGTGTAAGGTAAATCCCAGGATGTCTTGATGTATCCTTTACCCAACCTTTCTTATTTGCCTGCTGGTATATGTTTTAGGCAATACTGAAAATGGAAAGTTGTAACAGGCAGAGTAATTTTACCATGTATGATCCACTCAGTAGCTGTTTTTTCTGCCACTGTGAATGGTAATTATTCCGGTTTTTCAATGTGCAGCACCATATAGTCTGCTCCCCTTTATGCCAGTTTTATCTGTTTATCAGTGAGATTGAATTCTGAAAAGAGTGACATAGTGTTTATTTAACGCCCAGGCACATAGCCTGCGCGCAGGTTTTATAGCGTCCAGCCTAATAGCATGATAGAACGTAGTTGAGACTGACCAGGTTGCAACATGACTAAGTCTTGTTCCATAATGTCTATGGAAGAGGATACAATGCTGTTCAATGAATATATCCTGGACGACAGAGTCGTTAACCCATTGTCTACTACAGCGAGAGATTTCTCTAAATTAATACGATCAATTTCTCATATTCTTTCTGCAGTTTCTGCATGGGTAACCTCCCATGTTTCATAATAAGCAGCGTAGATACCGGCATATATGAAACGTTTTTGACGCGGTCTTTTTGGACCTAGCAAGAATTCCCTAAGGTCTGCGCCTTCTTGAAGAAAAGTTAAGTGTTGTTTCACATCCTGCAGTGTAGCTTTCTGTAGCCAATCACGGAAATGTTTCCCTACACTGTACGTTTTCATTACCCCTGGATGCTGTCTTTGAACATAACATGGGTCTGGCCTATTGATAGTGAAACCCTGTGTTTTGCTCAGGAATCGATCTTGACAGATGTTTGTGTCTGTGGGCCAAAGCAACCATTTTCTCCATTCTGGATCTGATGTGATGCAAAATATTATGTACATCAACCCCCCCCTGTGTAGTGCTATTACTTGCAGGTACAGGTATGGACAGAGTGCTCATGTCTTTGATCTTGGCTATCCCAAGGCAAGACGTTTATTGGACAGTGTCATTCATAAACATAATTTTCTACCCCCTGCTCTTGCCAATCTTTTGTACCCCAGATAGATTTTGTCTCAATGTTGTCTTTCCAACAGCGAAACCCTGTCTAGACAGTTGGGCAATAAAGGCTGCAGAATAAATCTGTTTGGTATTGGTTAACATATTTTTCGATCCCGTCTTGTTCATATTTTTAAAGAAAGACAATTCTGGATTTGACAAGTTGAACCCTGAAAAATATGGAAATTTATTTGCAAAAGTTTTTGAGCTACCCTTTAGGGGTGTAGGACAATGTTCCCATTGGTTATACATAAATACATTTCTAGGTGTTGCAGTCTTATGCAAGAAATGATGGCCATAATGGTTAGAACAATACATTTGTTCATAGTCTGATGAACCCTCCAGATATTCATTATTTGTGAATACTGCAGACATTTCTAGATCAGACATCATGTTATTAACAGTCTTGAAGTCCCAATCATCAGAAAAGGTACTAGAGGTAATAAAGTCACTTAAAGAAATGTTAAATAAGTGTGGACTCTTCAAAAGTTCCGACGGGCCAAAAATGTCATATTCGGTTTTGTCCCAAACTATACCATCTGGTATAGGAACGGCTGTGATGTTCACTGCTGACAAATCTCTTACTTCACGATGGGATGATTTGTGTGGCTGGCGAAGTAAGTTCACTCTTACTTGCTGTGTCCATTTGAATATATCTTTCATTTATCAGCATACCCAGAGTTATTACCAGAGCTAACCAAAGTAGGAAGAAGAATATTGCCAAAACAATCCATAGTTCAATCCATGGTGAAACCAGATAAGTCTATTTCAGGAGATGAAAAAAATCTATTGCATGTTCTTTGAAAGTTCTCTGTGCTGGTATTGTTTCAGGTTCGCTGGGATCCTCAGAGAACGTATCAAAGTTAATGAAATAGCCGGAGGCAGTTCTGTCAATGGTTGGAATTGCATCAGGTTTGTTGAAATCGCTAGAATCTGTTGATCACTTGTTACTTCATTGTAGACCGGTATCAGGATGAACTGTTATTTGGGTTTCAAGAGGAACGAGTTCCATATCATTGTTGCTTAGTCCTTCATTTCTTACTGTAGAATCTTCAAGGTGATGAGTCTCTCAGTTTGAACCTCTTGGATAGTAGCTAGAGGAGTGCGTCTGCTACTTGGTCGGAGTCCACTTTGGCTACTGCTTAGTATCGGCCACATAGTATGGTTTGATCAGGTCGATGGACACAAATCTTTTCTCCTTTTTACCAGCAAGGGGTGGCAAAAGTACTGTTCTTGAACCGTTAATTGCTAGGACAGGTACGGGTTGTCTGTAAGAAGGCCCAAATTCCTTCTTGTCCGCGATCTTTTCTCTGACTAGATCACCAAACTTTGGGATCCAGACAGGCCTTGCTGGGATGGGTGTTTTTTCCCCAGTGGCTTCAGGAACATGTTGCTTTGTTTCAATCTTAGTTCATTTAAGTACTGTAAAACAGCCAAACGATCTTTGATATCAAATTCTTTATTTTCTACCACTGTGCTTTTCCTGTCTAGGTACGGTACCAACATTCTAGTCCCAAATAGGACCTCATATGGAGTGACACCCCCTAGAGAAATTCTTGGCAAATTCATTAAATGAGCGTTCGACCCCATAAAGATGTTTGACCTACCCATCACCCAAACCCAATACCCTAGCTGTTATAGACTGCTTTATGTCCCAGTTTTTTCTTTCCATAACAGAATTTCCCTCAGGATGGAATGGAGAAGAATACAGCAATGCTACGCCCAAACTGGCCATGGCTTCTTTGTAAGCTCGAGAGCTAAACGCAAGGCCCTGGTCAAAGTGTAGTGTGCCTATTGCGTTAGTGCCGATAAAGACTTGCAAATCTTTTATAACAGTTCGAGCGTCAGCCGAGCGCTGAGGCCACATCCATACAAAGCCTTGAACACGAATCCACTGCGACCATGATATATTTATAGTTACCATCCCTTTTTAAGGGACCACAGTGGTTCAGGTAAACACAAGCTAATGGTTTATCTGAAATTTACATGGGCGTCTACGCAGGACGTTTCACATTAGAGGTTTTCATCTTTTGGCATATTTCACTGTCCAAAACATAGTTTCTGGTCTGTTTCGTAATGCTGGGCCACCAGTATCTCTATTTTAATAATGATACTGAGGCAGAAACACCTGTATGAGCAGAGGCAATCCCTTCATGTGCTGCTAGGATTAGTCCTAGTCTATGTTCCATGTTTGGTATTACCCTCTCCCCCACTCCAAGGATTCGAGCAAACAGAACATTGTTTGCATCAATTGTATACGAGTATTTAAGTGGAAACATTTTAGGTAATGCTGCACTGCAGGTACCTACAATGGAAAAGAAATTAAACTACGTCATTTATCCAATTGTCGGAGTAGCAATGTCATATATATTTTGTTTTGCTTAAGTGGACTAGCCTATATAGGAGAAACTGGTTGTGAATTCCGCTTATTCTTTAGTGAGCATAAGTCTGCGATTAGAACTAAGAAGGTGATGGCGCCGTTAGTGCAACATTGCGTAGACATATGAATCATAGTGAACAAAAATTAAAATGGTTTATTCTTGAGAAAGTTCAACTAAAAATAGGACAGCCAGTAGAAATCACACGCAAAAAACGAGAAACGTTTTGGATTTACCATCTTGATTGCGTTAAACGTGGTCTTAATGAAGAGATAAACTGGTATGTCACTAAATAATTATGTCTCTGATGTCCATAACCTTATCAGTATTTGCAATCTTTCCTGTATTCCAGTCACATATTTGAAATTAGATGTGACTGATCAATCATGATTGTTATTGTTAATATACTGTACATGTAAATGTAAATGTAAATGTAAATGTGGGATACTTGTATAGCGCACAGTTACTCTACCCGAGTGTCCCGGCGCTGTAGACCGCTGGGGAACCCGTCCTGGTTTTCCCTGTGAGATGGTCCCTTTTCTGGGTATCTCCAGGGTGAAACCAGGCATCCCTGGCGCCTGTGGGGGGCCGTTGTAGAGATGAGGCAAGCTAATGCCCAGAGTTGCCGAGTGTGCTCCCCGGTCGGAGTAGGCACCGATGCGAGAATTATCAGTCCGCTGACCCTGGTCCAAGACCCTGCCGCGTCGGGAATCGAACCCTGGTCCCGGGCCGTTCTCTGCACTCGGGTCTGCCGCCTCTAACCAGTGAGCCACACCTCTCCACATGAGATGAAGTTTATACATGTGACAGTATGTGTACATTCACATTATAGTTCTTTAGTTCTTATGTTTTATCATCACTTTTTGTGCACTATGTTGATGTAGGGTTCGATATATTGCTATTTTCCCTTTATTAATTGCTCTTTTCGTTTATCTTTTTCATCTCTCCTCTCTGGTTTAATGTGGACATGCCATTATACACACAATTGACTAGGTGTATCACATTAGTGTTTTTCATTCATGTTGTGAGTTTATTCAAAATCCTTCATCTTTTCATTTGTTAATGCCAATGCATCGTGACTCTAGCTCTAGTACTTGCGTTCGTTCGCGTAGCCCCTATCGATCATGGCGGCCTTATAGTGCGTTGTCTATTTTTAGTCCCATATCACATCCTCATTATTCACTTCCGGGTAATTCCCTCTCATCGCGATACTTCATTGAGAGGGGGGACGCTTATAAACACGAAAAGACACCCGGTCATTTATCCTGAGGCAAGGTGAGTGTTAGGATCCCGGTGCGTCTTGGTGCAAGCCGACCTAACCGGGCGGATTGGGTTGCTCGTACCTAGGGGCCCCGTACCGTGTATTATTAACATCCCTCAATCGACCCTTCACTGAGCACGGTGGGATTTTAGGATATGCGGAGTTATGCATTGAATATGTACGTATATACCCCTAAATATTTTTTCTGTAACATGGTGGGACCCGTTTTTCGGCTGCCGTGGTTGGAATAATAGTTTCTCTTTTATCCTAGCATTGAGATTACTGACGCTAGTTACATGTCTTGACGGTTAGTTAAGTCTATGTATATCGTATTTAACATCCATCAACATGATTATGGGAAATTATATTTCTGAGTATCTTACGCTATGACTTAGTAATATTGGCCTCAATGCTTCCTTTTATATCGTTGGATTTATTTTGCGTAAAAATCTCCCATATCATCACTGGAGCTCCCTCCCTCCTTTCTGTGGATGTATATATACAAGTCTTAAAAATTATGTGAGGGTTTAAAGGATTGTGACCATTAGAGGTTTGGGCCTGTACGAGTAATCCATTCGTTTAGACATACAATGTATATAGCCTTTCCCATTGAATTTAGATTTGGACACTTTGTTTAACAGGACACTGGGAGCATTGGTAGACGTCCATTTACGCATAATTGAATCAGAAGTTGGATACACAAGATACTGTGGAAATACCAACCATCTCATAGAGGTAAGTATTATAGATCAGATTTAGCCTACTCGTAACGTACCTGTGTAGCAATAGTAATCCCTCAACATAATTCTTGATTTTTTTTAGCTGAAAGTAAAATAAGAATCACATTACATGAAGAAACCTAAAGAGACTCAAAGAGACTTTAAGAGCAACCTGCAAAGGGGTAAGAGCTGATTATAGAAACGATGATTATCCTTGACCTCTTTTAGGCTTAGATAAATCATAGTCTTACCATTTGGTCCCTTTACTTACAGAATACTATATTGGAGGACGTACATAATAGGAATATCCATTTCCAATACAGGATTATTATATCACAAGAAACTTTCCTGAGCCTATAATATTTGCCCTTATATGTATATATTTTCAGAACTTTAATTACACTACAGGGCATATTTGATTACTAGATTCAATGTAGATCTTAATAGTTACCCGATAAAAAGATCCGCGTACAGAAGAACTAGGAGGATAGTGAATTGTTTCTTACTTATTCCTGTTGTCCCCTTATGTACATTGGCGTTTAGACCCGATGCATAGGGGATTACCGTTTTCTACTTCTTTTCTCTTAAATCTGCTAAACTGGTCGCTTTTATTGGGATGTCATTTTGTTGTTCTCAACAATGTCATGTGTTAACGTGATACTTCTGTCTTTGGTGACATAAACACTCTTTGTATATTATAGATCCCCTGGATACCTGGGTTGTTTTATTGGAAGTGGTCCTGAAGAAGGTGGCCTTGCGCCGCCGAAACGCGCGTCGACCAAGTGCGGGGTCTCACATTGATCTTGGAGACCTGTATTCACGATTTAACTTCCTTGTTTCAAATGGTGTGGTGATGCATGTAGATAGGGTGAGAATGTTGTGAATGTGTGATAATGTGGTTTTTTGTCTTCTACCAGGGGGTTAATGAATTATGTATAAATTCGTAGAAAACCAGTTCTGTACATAGCCATGTATTGTATGTATTTTTTATGCTTCTTCTTTCTACTCTATTTATAAAAAAAGTGTTGTTTAAAAAAATGGTAATTTTGTATTTTGTGAAGAATTGGTAAAGAAATCTCAACATATGAAAATCAATGATAATGAAAAAAAATTATACTAAAAAAATGAAATAAAACTTATATTTTTTGAAAGAATGTAACATATTGTTGAGCCTTTGTCACCAACACTTGACTATAATTTGAGACATAAGTGTATTAAATGTATGTGGTAGGTAAGGGAATTCTGTTTTCTCTCTTATGTTGTTTCATTCCCCTCCTTCCCTGGCTTGATTAAGTCTTGAGGGGGTCCCATCATTTTTGCTACCAACGCTGCACTGCTACCTTTGCTTGAAGCATTGACAGCCAGTATTATTTCACTGTCTATTTTTGTTTTTGAACGAGTGATTGCAGCTACAAAAGCCGTTTGCACAGCCCCCTTCACGGTTTCATTTGCCAATGAATTCCCTTCAATGTGAACGCCATCACATTGATGACTCAGTGTGTGTATAACGTGAGTGTTTTGTAGTATGTTTCACAACTGAACTACTTGTTCCCAAAACTTTTGTGCTTGATTGTGCCACCTTTTGCATCTTTCAAACCATTTTGAATCCAATTCTGCAAATATTCATTATAAGATTGAACACAGTAAAAGGAATCGCACACTAGGAGTGTGGGGAATTCCCGATCTGTAGTTTCAAGTGCCATTTTAAATGCTTGTAGTTCACCTTGCTGAGCCAGGGCTCTTTCTTTTGCTACAATGGATCGAACTGCTGTCAGAATGTTTTCCTGTTGATTTCAATTTCATTTCTGCTTGTGTGTACAAATGTGATTTGTATGCAATTGGTACTTTTCACCTTTGTTAAAAGTTAAGTAGGTTAATCCGCATTGACCCAGAATGATTCGGATCACTAAGTTGCGTATGTGTAAGCGTGTTTATAAGTGCTTTGTTGCAAACATATCTGCTGGAAGTGAAAGCAGGATATTTGTGTGTTCCTGTGTCCAATGTGCGATTTTAAAATCAAGTTTGATTAATTCATAGAGAGGTTTAACCCTTTCTGAGTAGTTTAGAATGTATGTTCTTCCAAAATCCAGGAAACCTAGAATCGACTGTTAGTTCTTCAGTGTTTTTGGAGGTTAGAGCAGCGCATACTTTTCTAAAAAGTTGGCTGCCAGGCTTTTGCCTTCACTTGATAGTTCATAACCTACAAAAAAGACTTGAATTTATAAACTTCAGAGGCGAAGCCCAGTATAATTGTGTTCACCCTGTTCAAGTGCCATTCCAGGTCATCGTCTGACAGATCGATATCATCAACATATGACAATGCCTCGTCATCATAAATTTGTAATAACTCTGTTACCCTTGCTGAGAATAACCCCAGGCTGTTCTTGAACCCCTGTGGGGGTCTACAAATTTGATGCTGGGCGCCCATTATTGAGAAAGCTGTCAAATACCTACTTTCAGGTGCTATGTTTTGACAAAAGAAACCGTTAGAAATATCTAATGAGGTTTCATATTTTGTACGCACAATGTTATTCATTAAAGCTGTACTGTGTGCATTTTGTACTGCAAATGTTTTACAACAAGAGTTTAGGTGTCTGTAGTCCAAAAATAGACGATATGTATTGTCTGGTTTGGAAACAGGAAACAAAGGATTGTTCATTGAGGAGGTGCATGTTTCAATCACCCTTTTGTATTCAAGTTGATCTTAGATCTCCCTGACCTGTTTTTTAGCTTCTTGCTTAATTGGGTACTGCCTTTGAGCAGTTGGTTGGTTTTTTAACTTGATCTTATGATGAGGTGAATCCACATCCCAACTTACACGATTTTTGTATAATGCGGGGGCCACTGCCCATTTCCTAGCATAAGTACATTTTAAATGTACTGGAACAGGGTTGGAGAAGGCTGTCATAATGATGTCTTCGCCATGTGGGCACTCCCTGACAAATTCTGGTGGCCAGTCTTGTTCTGCTAGAAATATATCATAACCTCTTGAAAGATGCTCCCAAAAGAGTGCTTTCCCTTTTCTTGGCATGTCTCCCTCCATCCGGAGTACTATTTCATATAACCTATTTGGAGAGCTAACCCTGGCGTCTACAGTCTCAACTTGAATGTCCTTATTCAAGTCCACTGTCTCCAGAAGTCCCTTCAGGTTCTGGCTATTGTTACTTCTGCTGCACTGTCCAGCATAGTCTGAGCCCATTCTCCATTCTTGAGTTGTATTTTCAGAATTATCTGCATGTCTGATCTTCAGACCTGATACCTTCTTCTTGGAGAATTGAGTTTTTTTTTTTTTCTGAACATGTTGATCGTCTTTGGACTGCACGCGTTCTTCTTTTAGTTCTGATCGTCCTCCTCATTCGGATGTCTGTGACGATATCTGAAAGGTACGAGTATCAGTATCTTGGTACCTATCAGGTTTTCTCAAATTATCCCTATTCTTGAGGTTATACCTCCTTTCAGAGGGCTCCTTTTGAGGAGACCTACCTTGGGATTGAGAATGTTTCTCTTTTGAATGTTGTTTGTTATTTTCCCACTTCCTTTTAGAAGAGACACCCAGACAGTTGTGGTTTAACTGTGCAATTCTAATAATTTTTGTATCTGATTAAGTAATTCTACGTCTGATATTGCTTCAATGTCAGGATGAGGTGTATAACCGTCTAAAATCGGCCATGTTGCTCCTGGTCTACTTAGTGGACCGAGCCTGGTATCGTGATTGTAATGTTTTATGGCGCCTTTAAACCAGTGATTATGCTCCTGGTATGTGAGTGGAATTTCAACATCCTCAGGTGGATCATCTTCTTTGTAGAACTGAAACATCTGAGTTACTGGATGTGATTCATGGAATACTATTCATGAGTAGAATACCTCTGTCTGGTGAGATTAATGTGCCTCTATCACAAAAACTGTTCTACCACCTCTTGGTGTTCTATAAGTTTTAGAGTGATGGCTCTCCTTAAATTTTGAGCGATGATTATCGCATCTTCATCATTTTCATTAAAACCTGTATGATCAAAAGCTGCTTCGACTTCGTCAGGTACAGCTCCACCGGTTCCGGTGTTTGTGCCGTTTTCGGTCATTGTTTAATAAAAATTGCAGAGCAAGTTTCAAGGGAACACAGATAAGGTGCACAATATTTTGGAACACTGTATCCTTCAACGTGGAACAAACCAAACAGCTAATACATAGGTTTTTCGTCCTACTCAGCTATGGCGGATATTATCCCTACCCACTCCAGACGTCTTATGGAGTTTTAGGAGTAGGGGTCTCTGAGAAAAGCACGACTGAGTTACTTCAGTATCTAGCATTAAATGAGTGCCTTACCAAACCGTTGGGCGCCATGTAGTGTGGTTCCTATATCCCTGATAGGATCTGCGCATTGGGAAAATATACACTATAGTTGTGACATAGGTCTAAGGTCAGTATTCCTTTATCGAGTACATTAAAATGAATTACTTGTGTGTGCCAGCTAACTCAGAGGTCACTAGAAACTTCTCGAATAAACAAGAAGGGATTAGTGTCTGACAACCATTTTCTGACAACCGCATAAACATGACAAATTTATTTCCCTTAGAATCGCAACAGTCTCAGAATCGTGGAAACAATAGATAACAGTTTCACTCAGTTAATCGTGCATGCTTCCTTTTTACAGAGTTTACACAGAAATAGGTAGACGGGCGTTTCAATAAAAAGGGTTTATTGAACACTCTTATTTCTCCTGCAAGAGATACGAACTGCTACCATCGTAAGACAGAATGCGAAGTATAATATGTACAGCGTTAGCAGTAAGATAAAATAATACTGCAATAGCGTGGTTTGTAGCTATGACATATATTCATAAAAATACATATAGAAATAACACAGGCTAAAATGTGAATACTCAACTGGTGCTTCTAGCTAGTTCTACCCCAGTGTACCTAACCTAAGTGTAGTACGAGGTAAGAAGTAGGTGCTGTTTTTCTATAGTCTAGTTTAGCTATAGTTAGGATTGGTGTTACCACGATTTGCCAAAAAGTCCCTCTAGGTTCTAGTCTGCTCCATACCTTAAAATGGGAGAGGTTGGAATGTCTTTCCGGGTCTCGATCTCGAACAACCCGCAAGTTGAGTCAGAAACACAGGAGCTGGATTCTCTGCGAGGAGGATGACAGCGTCTGGTCAGTGCGCCAGGCAGGGACTTGGCGCAAACTTACCGGGGCGAGCCGTGCAAGTATGCAGCTGTGACTTGCCATGGCAAGTGAAGGTATATTTATACCTTGAAGGTGTTTAGGAATGCCAGAATTGATGTAAAAGTCGGGCAGAGGAACGTTATGAATGAACCCCTAAGGAATAGATGTTCATGCATAATAAATAAGTTTTGGAGAAATCAATAATCCAAGCAAGGGAAAGTCCTAAAGGCTTAAGAGTCTGGTTTTCCAAGAACTCGTGTCGTGGACGGATGGATGTAGGTGGCCATGCCTGTATTTGGTTAGCATGGATAATGCCTAAATAAGGATTGTATTTCTATGCCTAAATAAGGACAATGTGAATTGTGCCTATATAAGGGCATAATTCGGGAAACCTATATACGGTATCTAAATCGGCACACAACACTAGCAGAGTAAGATTTGTTTTATTTACGGCTAGATCGGCAACTGCCTCTGAAAGTGTGCAAAGATAATGAGCAGTAGGACGAGGGGGCCTATATAATAAAGCTCCAGAGAAGGTACAAGTAGCGTTGAATGAAATCGCGAAAGAAAGACATTCACTGTCCCAGAGAGTGGAAGGTGAGAAAACGCCATTCAAAATGTCTTTGAGAATGATAGCGATGCCCCTACCTCTTTTGTTCACTCGATCATGCCGTATAATGTTGCATCCTGGGGGAAGGGCCTGGATTACATCCGGTTCAGAAACTTGGTGTAACCAGGCTTCTCTTAGAAACAAGATATCAAGCCTATTATCCTGTATTAGGAGAAAAGGACATGGAGTTCATGAAAGTCACAAGCGTTCTCCTTCTTTGGTACTTATGGATTGGGGAGGGGAGGTTGAAAACAGAAGTGGCAGCTTTTACACTGAAAACTGAGATTTGTAGAGTCAGCAGCAGGTACACAGCAGTGATCGTACTAACCTGCAAGTTCTGGAGCTATTCAACTGAATAATTAATGAGGTTTGGGTCGAGGGGAAAGGGGTCTTGGCACAGGCAAGCTTGCCTTTATCATACCAGCGGCACGCTCGCTGCGTGCGTCTGCGCCACGGTCATGTTTTTATAATCGGAAAAGGAAAAATAAACTAGAGCTTACCTCAATGGCGTCTCTAGAGACGTCATTGAGGTAAGCTCTAGTTTTCCCCTTGTGCTTTCCCTTGTTCCCCCGGGGCCAGCCGATATCATGCACAAACATAAACACTTCCCAACAATTCATATCAGAATGAAAATTGTTAGAAGGATTTAAACAGCTTAAAACTTTTTTTTAAATTCCCCCAGTTAGAGCAGCATGCCAGGGATCGGATCTTCAGGACCGTACTGGCTTAACTGCCTGTCCGCGCCATGGTCATGTTTTTATGGTCGGAGAAGGAAAAATTGACTTTAAAATTGGCTAAAAGGGCCTTTGACCCACATCTAAAAAATACAGAGGTAGAGGATGATCGATTAGACTGTTGACTATTTTTGTTCTGTTTAACTTGAAGCGGAGTAGAAGAAGATGCAATGAAGGTATTGACGGGAGCAGTTTCAGAGGAAGGGTTTTGAGAGAAATCTACCTAATTCTTTGGATGCTATGATAAATCTCTCAATACCATTGCCATTTTTTTATTTTTCTCGTAAAGAGGGATTCTTGCAACAAAGTAACCTTTCTTGTGTTCTTTTATCATAACAGTTGACCATTAGTTGATCAGGAAGGCAATGATCTAAATTGCCGTCAAACTCACAAGATGCTGCAAGAATTCCCAATTCTACTAAATTATTTTCAACATATACATTTTGTAGTTGCCATCTAGTGTTAAATCTTTGGGGTCCGACTACTCCACTACTGTCATCCTTAAAATGATTCTGTAATCTGTTAACTGCTTCATCATAAAGAGCCCATCTAGTTTCAGCAGGAGGTGTGAGTTGGGGTAAATGGTCAACAATTCTCTGACCTTCCACACCAAATGTAGTGTAAAGTATGGCTCATTTACATACAGCAGAAAATGCAGCACCAACAATAGCTACAATATAGCCATCAAAAGCTTTAAACCATTGCTTTCATTTGAAGCATTGATGACCTGGTACAGGAAGGAAAGGACCAGGTGCAGTTGAATTAAGTAAGCCAGCCATTCAGTATCGAGCGCTGTGAATGGCTTAGAATGAATAAACAAGGTTTTGTACAGGACCACAGAACAATTATAATGTGCCTTTAAGAAATGTCTGCTTGAAAAAAATGTGGTAGTGTCTCTTTAAATAGTACACATGAACCTCATCCAAAAACCAATCAGCAAGGAGGAGAGAAAAAACAATCAGCAGGCCAGAAAGAAATCCATACTCCCCAGGAATGAATTGCAGGATTGGCATGCAGACGAAAAAATAGGCACTTTAATGTAAATATTAAACACATTCAAGTTTGAACTTTAAGTTGTACACTTAAATGAAAACCCTTGAAGCAAATGCGAGCCATGGGGGCTCCCACCGCTGCTTGTGACTTCAATTTACCCTGGACAAGCAAAGTTGTCTCTGTCCAAGGCGAGTTGGATAATTACACGAACGAAAGACAAAATGAAGAACAAATGAGCCGATGCTGCTCGAGCCGAGGCTCCTAGTGCTGTGAAACCTTAGATAGTGCGTGCAGGTGTACAGTGGCACCTTGGGCATTAAATCGGGGCCGCATGTCAACGCTGCACGAGCCAAAGGTCCCAGACCTTAGGCATGTGCAAGCTGTGCACCTGCACAGGGCCACCAAAGCCCAGGGGCCACCACGCCAATATATATCCTTAATATAATAATCAGCTGAGGATGGATACATGTTTGCGTGGCGGCCCCTGGCAGGGATTTGGCAGCCTCCAGCTCTGTTCCACTTCCAAACACCCTGACCCTCCCCCCCTCTTCACAAGCCTCCGCACTCCACTCCACCCGGACCCCCTCTTCCGGAGCCCCCTACCTACGCTCCCTGCCCAGGGCCACCATGAGCCTAGAGCCGCCTTACGTGGACACTAAGGCACGAGCGGATGCTCCCAGTGCAGTGTTAGCAAACTACAGTGCGTGATCACAGGAGGCTAGAGCGATGGCAATAATAACAGCGTAACGAGCCAATTAAAGTATTGAGTGTTAAAGAAGACACTGAGGAGCGAAGAAAGTCTAAAGAGAGTAAAGCTCAGAGAAGTGGCACAGTAATGAAGTGCTTGAGAAAAAACAAATAGTGCTTATCCAGTTTTAGCAAGCAGTGCAGGATGTCGAAAATAGGTGGCCACTGACATGCTGTTCACCAGGTTCTTTCTCCAGTTGTCGCCAATACATGTAAGAGTGAGTCTTACATGAAACGTATCCAGGATATGGATGATTTATTCCACCATCTAGAGATTCATCAGTCCTACAAGTACCGACTTGCACCCACCTGGGTGATCCACTAAAGAACTGCAAGTACCAGAGTCCCGAGGGGAGATCCGGAGGAGGGGCTAGCGGTGTGCTCTCTATTGATGACTAAACACAATATGGCTCCCTTGAGCTTTGGGCCGACAGGCTCTTGGAAGATGCACCCGCATGCCGGTTCTGGCATCGAGGCCTTTGACTGTGGTGTGGCGGCCTTCTCTTCCACCCCTAACGATCTTTCTCTACTGATGAGGGAAGTTATCCCAAAACCCGAGACATGTCTCGGGCGATATCCTAGTACCCGGGACATGTACAGGGTCTAGAGATTCATCAGTCCTACAAGTACCGACTTGCACCCACCTGGGTGATCCACTAAAGAACTGCAAGTACCAGAGTCCCGAGGGGAGATCCGGAGGAGGGGCTAGCGGTGTGCTCTCTATTGATGACTAAACACAATATGGCTCCCTTGAGCTTTGGGCAGACAGGCTCTTGGAAGATGCACCCGCATGCCGGTTCTGGCATCGAGGCCTTTGACTGTGGTGTGGCGGCCTTCTCTTCCACCCCTAACGATCTTTCTCTACTGATGAGGGAAGTTATCCCAAAACCCGAGACATGTCTCGGGCGATATCCTAAAACCCGGGACATGTATCGGGTCTAGAGATTCATCAGTCCTACAAGTACCGACTTGCACCCACCTGGGTGATCCACTAAAGAACTGCAAGTACCAGAGTCCTGAGGGGCGATCCGGAGGAGGGGCTAGCGGTGTGCTCTCCATTGATGACTAAACACAATATGGCTCCCTTGAGCTTTGGGCCGACGGCCTCTTGAAAGATGCACCTGCGTGCCGGTTCTGGCATCGAGGCCTTTGACTGTTGTGTGGCGGCCTTCTCTTCCACCCCTAACGATCTTTCTCTACTGATGAGGGAAGTTATCCCGAAACCCGAGACATGTCTCGGGCGATATCCTAAAACCCGGGACATGTATCGGGTCTAGAGATTCATCAGTCCTACAAGTACCGACTTGCACTCTCCTGGGTGATCCACTAAAGAACTGCAAGTACCAGAGTCCCGAGGGGCGATCCGGAGGAGGGGCTAGCGGTGTGCTCTCCATTGATGACTAAACACAATATGGCTCCCTTGAGCTTTGGGCTGACGGCCTCTTGGAAGATGCACCTGTGTGCCGGTTCTGGCATCGAGGCCTTTGACTGTTGTGTGGCGGCCTTCTCTTCCACCCCTAACGATCTTTCTCTACTGATGAGGGAAGTTATCCCGAAACCCGAGACATGTCTCGGGCGATATCCTAGTACCCGGGACATGTACAGGGTCTAGAGATTCATCAGTCCTACAAGTACCGACTTGCACCCACCTGGGTGATCCACTAAAGAACTGCAAGTACCAGAGTCCCGAGGGGAGATCCGGAGGAGGGGCTAGCGGTGTGCTCTCTATTGATGACTAAACACAATATGGCTCCCTTGAGCTTTGGGCCAACAGGCTCTTGGAAGATGCACCCGCATGCCGGTTCTGGCATCGAGGCCTTTGACTGTGGTGTGGCGGCCTTCTCTTCCACCCCTAACGATCTTTCTCTACTGATGAGGGAAGTTATCCCAAAACCCGAGACATGTCTCGGGCGATATCCTAAAACCCGGGACATGTATCGGGTCTAGAGATTCATCAGTCCTACAAGTACCGACTTGCACCCACCTGGGTGATCCACTAAAGAACTGCAAGTACCAGAGTCCTGAGGGGCGATCCGGAGGAGGGGCTAGCGGTGTGCTCTCCATTGATGACTAAACACAATATGGCTCCCTTGAGCTTTGGGCCGACGGGCTCTTGGAAGATGCACCTGCGTGCCGGTTCTGGCATCGAGGCCTTTGACTGTTGTGTGGCGGCCTTCTCTTCCACCCCTAACGATCTTTCTCTACTGATGAGGGAAGTTATCCCGAAACCCGAGACATGTCTCGGGCGATATCCTAAAACCCGGGACATGTATCGGGTCTAGAGATTCATCAGTCCTACAAGTACCGACTTGCACTCTCCTGGGTGATCCACTAAAGAACTGCAAGTACCAGAGTCCCGAGGGGCGATCCGGAGGAGGGGCTAGCGGTGTGCTCTCCATTGATGAATTAACACAATATGGCTCCCTTGAGCTTTGGGCCTACGGGCTCTTGGAAGATGCACCTGCGTGCCGGTTCTGGCATCGAGGCCTTTGACTGTTGTGTGGCGGCCTTCTCTTCCCCCCCTAACGATCTTTCTCTACTGATGAGGGAAGTTATCCCGAAACCCGAGACATGTCTCGGGCGATATCCTAGTACCCGGGACATGTACAGGGTCTAGAGATTCATCAGTCCTACAAGTACCGACTTGCACCCACCTGGGTGATCCACTAAAGAACTGCAAGTACCAGAGTCCCGAGGGGAGATCCGGAGGAGGGGCTAGCGGTGTGCTCTCTATTGATGACTAAACACAATATGGCTCCCTTGAGCTTTGGGCCGACAGGCTCTTGGAAGATGCACCCGCATGCCGGTTCTGGCATCGAGGCCTTTGACTGTGGTGTGGCAGCCTTCTCTTCCACCCCTAACGATCTTTCTCTACTGATGAGGGAAGTTATCCCAAAACCCGAGACATGTCTCGGGCGATATCCTAAAACCCGGGACATGTATCGGGTCTAGAGATTCATCAGTCCTACAAGTACCGACTTGCACCCACCTGGGTGATCCACTAAAGAACTGCAAGTACCAGAGTCCTGAGGGGCGATCCGGAGGAGGGGCTAGCGGTGTGCTCTCCATTGATGACTAAACACAATATGGCTCCCTTGAGCTTTGGGCCGACGGGCTCTTGGAAGATGCACCTGCGTGCCGGTTCTTATGAATTCTTGCCGTTGTGTTAAAAAATAAAACACACACAAAGGTTCGATCCGAATACATCCCCTTTTTAAACTACATTGCAACACTACAATCAGGGGTGAATGGAATCATAGTTAACACTCTGAGAATAGTAGCGCGCCCACAGCAAGTGCAACGCTTTAAAAACACTGAACCAGGACGACCATAGTATGTTCATTTGCAACCCAGAGAGTCATTTAGGCAGCCACACGGGCATAATTTGTCACCCTTTCTTCCTTTCTTCGCACACAGAAAAAATGTCGATCTTATTGCTAAATTGCAGTAACATTTATTTACTCCAGCAGTTTCATTAGATCCAGCCTCATCCGGGACTCGTTAGGAACCATGCATCAGAGCACACTTGATTCCTCGACATTGCATTTCTCATGGCACCGCAGCAGCGCACTGTGTCATTTATGGATGGCGACCAAAGTGATGCACTAGTCAATGAGAAAACATTAATCACGCCCGGTAGGTACTCAGCAGAGAAGCATCTGAAAAGCAACTCCATCTCCGCTCCCTCACAGCAGGGCCAGCCTGACAGGAGCTCTATTCATATTACCAGGGAAGGGAAGGGAGGGCAGACTTGAGACAGGACAAAGGCTGCAGCAGCACACACGAAGAAAAATACAAGGGGTCTGTGCAGCAAGGAATGCAGCAATTAAGAAAAACATTCAAGAAGAAGCAATTATAAAGATCATGTTATAAGGAAAAACGTGCTCTCAGAGTTATGAAGAATGCCAAGCTGAAAGGAAATGAACGGGCAGCAATCCTAACTATCTCACCTAAACATGCACCAAAATAACCCTAAACCTGGCCCTAACCAAACACCAAACCATAACCGTCCCAATTCAAAGAACCTCAACCTCATTCTAGTTGTACACCGAACCCAAGTGATAATCCCAAAATGCTGAAATCGCGGAGAACGAAAAACATGCTGAGAAGATTACTGTTTTTTTTCTTTGTTGTATAAAAAGCCGCCGTAATTTTTCCATTTACCCCTTCGTTTTATTTCACAGTACTGGGTTTCTTCATTTTCACACAGCCCAGTAGAACGAGCCAACAAACTTAAACATTCATAGATTCTGTAAATGGAATTCAAATAGCACCCAAGTGATTTATGATGAGGCCATGCCAGCCAGCGGATTCTTACAGGGTAGGGAGCGTCAGCATATTTCAAGTAATATGCACGAGTAGCCTGACTTATGGGCAGTTTGTTAAAAGGACAACACTATATGACCGTTTTGCTGTTAGAAAAACTAAGAAAACAAAAAGCAGTTTTAATCCCAAATATATAAAAGTGATATTCTTTGACTTACTGATGGAGTAAGACAAAAACTAAATAGGTTTATCCTGCGAAACATTGTGAGACAGCTGATGCAATGATGACCTAACGTCCCAGTTGCTTTTCACTCTCGACATGTCCTATGCCCCTTATTCCTTTTCCCTTCTTAGGTATCACCTGTGAAATCTTTTGTATTCATTATAAATCTCAAAAGGGGCTTACACCCTGCCTTTACTTTTCATTGGTTTGTGTGCTTGCCACTTACATTTCCTCTGTTTCTATCGGCTGTAGCATACCATTTCCTGTTGTTCCTCATGTGTTTCTCTGATCAGTGTTCCATGGACCAAGTACTGTTTTCATCCACTTTTGTGGAACTTTGTTTTATGTTTTGCTTGCACACCGTTTGCATACGTATCAGCTGCACACATTTCAAGTGTTCTCGTTATCATTTCATGCCTACACTCCGTATGAGTGCATGTATTCTGTCTTTCCATTGCTGGCTCCGCTGGACAGCTCAGCGAGCTTCTATGTGACAAAGGTGCTTCCCCAGACCCCAACAACACTCAACCTCAGGTAGGAGGGGTCACAGGGCCCACACGTGAGTTTGCCTTGCGTGTGCCGCATTCCCTCTCGGGCCGTCTTCACAGCCCGCACTGTTTTGCAAACTCGACCCGTGTGCGCAGCACTCTCACTCAGGGCCGGGGAATCTTTGTAACCCGTGCTACTCCTATGAGCGCTGAACAGCTTTGATATTTCTAAACCCCATATTCACATGGAAGGGGAATGACAACGAACACTCCTGGAATTCTTACTTGAGCACGATTTCTGCTGCATTCCAGTCCAATTCGTTCCCTAAAGTATAGGCGGACGGGAGGCTGAGTAGGGAATTACTGGACTCTCCTTAAGAGAGCACCTGCATCAACCAAGCATTTTATGTGCCCATACTTGAATTGGAACTGATAAAATAAATGTATATGTTCTGAAAGGAGCTCTAGCTTACACATTGCTGTTTCTTGCTTATATTTGACTTTCGGGCGAGTGCCTGGCATTCTACAGTCTGCTCTGTCCCTCATGGGTCTTACTCCACCTTCCTTCCTCACACGCACCTTCCATATGTTGTGTAGCCCTCCTTGGTTACTGTTCTCTCAAGCCGCGTCTTCCTGCACAGAATAGCTGGGGCTTTTTTTGGCTTACGCGCTCCCTGCCCTCTTGCTTCCTAGTGCTGCTTTACCTTTCCCACGGCTTGCACTCTTTATCACCTTTTCCCCAACTGTTTATTTTTTTAAGCAATTTTAGTTCATTAATTAAATTACACACCAACAATATTTACTTCTTACTCAGTGGCACAGTGCTCGCCTCTACCACCTCAATCCCACACAAGCTAGCTCGATGTGCTCTCTTGCGCAGGCCTCCAACTCGTGACTGATTCCAAAACAACAAACTGGAAAATTCTGAATTAACCCCTCCCACTGACCCCAGCACACCAATCACTTCTGTACAAACAAGTGTTACTGGGAAGTCTTTCAAGTCTCGAGGAAGAGGCAGAGGAGGCCACTGCCACACCCCCACTACTTTACTGAAGCTGGGCAGACCTGCCCCCAGCCATTAGAATGAATGGGGAGCTTCTGACTCCTCCCTGGGCAAAACAAAATTCGCCCAAATGAAAAGCTGTATTCTGGCAGTGATACACAAATCCTACCCACCTGTGTGTCCTCACTGTTCTGCTTTCTGGCTTCAGGTCATGTAATTATAAAGAAGACTTTATAAAAGAGGGTTTGATAGGCCCTGGAGATACAAAAATTGCCCATTTCACTTCCCCCATTGAAGTAAAGTGCTTCAATTTAACTGTGGCGTGAGGATCGACATTATCTTTGCATATTCAGGACCCCTAAAGTCTCCCCTAGGTGTCACAGGGGTGGGGGGCATGTAGATATAAGCAGGCTCCTTATAATATAAGTTTTATAGGCCTTGGTGTTGGAGAAGTGGACATTTAATTTCCCCCATTGTAGATTCCTAGCCATATAGGTTAACATTGCAATAGTTTATGTCATTCAAGGACTTAGGAGATTGGGACTGATAAATCCAACAATATGCTATTGTTGAATTTATCTTAAAATAAAAAAAGGCAAAGTTCAGCCTTCCTGTTGTCTCTCATGATTGGTCAGAGTTAAGAGGATTAGCCAGGCTGCTTTGATGAAGTAATAAGTGGCACCCAGGAAGAGAGGCTATCTGGTAGGAGAGGGATCTACTACACAGGAATGCCAGAGCAGGGGGAAGGGGTTGTAAAGCATGAGCCTCAAAAGAAAAATGAGACAGGCAGAGAAGGCCAGGTCCATCTATCCCATCCTCTCTGAACCCAGCCAGATGGCAGGCTTAAGGAACGAATTTGCAGATGTCAGGGGGAGGAGAGCTATGGAAAGGAGCCATACTCTAGGTTGGTTGAACTAATTCTTGCTCCTCTGTTGAGACGTCAGCCATATTGAATTTGGTTATGTTATGGGGTTTTGCCCTGCACCTCATTGGACAGGAGTGCCTCTTGCTTGACCCAAGAGAACAATGAATAAGTATCTGAGAGGAGAAGAGTCTCTCAGATATGCTGCCTGAAACGAACAGAAGAACGGTCCATGCATGAAGTTTGATTTGCACCAATCAGGCCCTGCACTCTGAATGACTGAGTCTGCTGCACAATCTGAAAACACAGCCCTGTGGACCTACTTTGCTTCAAGAGAAATAAAGAGTGGACTCCCTACAAGCTACATGTTAACAGAGCTCACCTGGACCATCACCACCAGGAATCCCCAGCCTGGAGTGCGTCCAGTGGATTTGTAGGGTTTATCTTTGTCCAAGTGGATTGTGGGAACTGAAGTCCCAAACTTTTAAGGACCATTTTGGAAATTACAGACCCTTGGATTGTGTTTTGGAAATGTTGGAATCCCCAGAAGGAACTTCAGGAAGAAGCTCCAGAACCTTGGAGAACTTTGGAGCAACTTTGGAAAAAAGCTCCAGAGGGGGACTGACTCCACAGAGAGAGCCAAGCCGGCGACATTCAACCCCGATCTTGACTTCCCTGCTGGTTCGTCCTGCTGAAAAGATCTGACTACCAGAGTTTGCCTGGGAGCTCCCTCAAAAGCAAGCCAGAAAACCCTCACCAAAGCCGAACTGGTGATTGAGGAATCATGGCAGAAAAAGCTCCAGAAAAGTTTCTAAGTCTGAAGGCAAACTTTGACAGAGGCTTACCGCGAGGGGCATCCCCTCAGGGCTTCATCGCGTTCGGCCTGAAACCTTGACTCTTTAAAAATTCATATATTCAGTTGCCTACATTGGATTTATTTTAATTTGGAGACATTTTAAAGCTAAAAATATTTCCTATTCTTATAAATTGGTGTGGGATTTTTATTGTGTTATGTTTTAATTATTGGTGTTTTTAAATGCTTTACATATCTGTCTGTGAAGTTAAGCCTGCCTGCTCATAGCCAAGCTACCAAGGGTTGAACATGGGAATAATTTTAAGAGACCAATTCTGAGCCCAAGACTGTTAGTGGCCTTATTGCCAGTGGTAGATGCATATTTACCACTACTAAAAAACCACTTGGACTTTCTCCTAGTTGCTGTTGAAAGATGTACGCTCCCCTCCCCACTCCACGGCTGGAATGTACGTGGTATTTTTTTTTAAATGTAAGTTGTGTGGTATGCTGCATGTGAATTTTAACAATGGCAACCACGCACATTTCATTTGTTATGCGCGGCTAGCCCAACTGTATTTTATAATTTTTTTTTTTTTAACAAGCACATCTTAAACAATGGCAAAAGCTTGCCTTTATTTTCTTCGCCGCTGCGGCTCGCACTACTCTTTACACAGAGGCATATTGCCTCGCTGCTTGCTGAATTGAGCAGGTCTGTTTTATGTACATGGGGTTAGGTGTCTTTAGGGGGAAATATTTTTCTTCAGTTTCGCTGTGTACAAGAGAGACCAATCTAACTGTAAACCAGTGCCGCATGGACTTATTACTGAGGATGTGATCCAATAGGACAGACTCTCCAAGCGGACTTGCAAACACATAATGCCAATATTGTTACCAATCTCAAAAGTATTTATGAAGCAAGAGAAATCTTGAATTTCGAATCTCTGCAGTTACTGGATATTCTCCTTTCTGATGGAGTGGAATATGGGTAACTTAAACTGTGACGTCATTGACATTCGGCCCTGCCTGTTCTGTTTTGCACAGCGGTGCAGAAACTTTTATATAGCAGGACAGATCGGGAGTTCAGCACTCGCTGCTAATGCTGCTGACGTCTAATGTAAATATTGCCCTTTTTTCCAATTTTTATTGCTAGAAGCATGACTCCGCCTTTAATACAATTAACACCATTGTATACTGTTGCAGTAAAAAGTGTATGCACAAATATGGTTGAACAATGCTTTCTAACTTTGCCTTTAAATGTACGAAGACGCTGATGTAGTGTAACTTCGATGTCTTTCCTTGTGTATTTTTCTTTTATTCTCCATTGGTTCTTCTAAATTGCTCACAATCTGATCCCTCCTCTTCGTTGTCTGATTTATGGATGTATGTCTATCTTGCAGGTCACATGCCCTGTTGTTTCAAAAAAAGTTTTTTCTGGCTTTCCAGTTAAGCCACTTCACATCATGTTTCGCAGCAAAGCAGAACAAGATGTGAACATAAAAAAGAAAAGCTTGAATGAATAAATATCAGAGGCATCCCTTGACGAGAAAGTCGGTGCAGTAGTTTCAAGTAACAAGTACTAAAGCTGAGAGGCAATATAGGGCCATGCCCCTCCCCTTTGCGTGGACACAGATACTATTCTCTAGTAAGTTCTCTGCTATCAGGAGTAAGTGGCTTCCTCTGGATGCAGGCAAAGGGGTCTTCCAGTCCACTTTGTTCCAACGCAGCCAGAAGGTGTAGTGTTGAGAGTTGATAATGGTGCTGTGGAAGCCAGTTCTGGGGTTTGAAGTGCTGACCCATCTGCTGGCAGTGACTCTTCAGGAGAATGAGCCATGTGGTCATAGGGGGTGAGAAATCCCAAAAATATCCAAATTTGTGACCTAGATGATCGCATCGATGCACAATGTGGGTTTTCCTCTGTGTTAGGCGCTATAACCAGTGTAGGTTGCCAATTACCCAAACAGGTATACTCACTGTCCACTCCTGCTGTCATCCTGTATTTCTAGCTCTCTCTCTCATCCCCCCCTGGCGCTCCAAATCACCATATATGTTTCTCTTTCCTTTGCTCTTACCCTCTTTTTCGCCAACTCCTTTTTCCTTTCTCGTCATATTTGTTCTTGTATCTCTCTTTCTCCTACCCCTTCGCCTTTTTGTATCCAACTCTCTCTCCCCTTTGTATTGAGCTTTCTCTATTTCTTTTTTCCTTTCTCTATCCCACACTCTGTTGTTCTTCATCTTTGTTGCTATATTTATTTCAGCGGTGGCTGCTACCTTTTAGCAGCAGTGGGATGGTCTGAGGGGAAGAGGTGGGGGGAATAGGTTAAAAAAAATCACTTACCTCACGGTCGGCCGCAGCCTTACCTACGTCCTCTTCCTGGTTTCTTGGGGACACAGGAAGCACCAGGGCTCCGAAGCTCCCTGCAGCCAATCACAATGCTGCAATGCAGCGTTGGGATTGGTCTGAGCGCCGTGACATGGCACTCAGCAAGGGGCTGGGCATGTTCTCCACGCAGGCTGTAATGCAGCCTGCATGGAGAACAAAGATTGTGCGCATGACTATTTTGGGTGGCCTGAGAGGGCCGGCCAAGCACTCATGCTCAAATAGGGAGTGCAAACCACTCCTCCCCCTGCTCTGAGATTAGCCCCACCCCCACAAAGACACCCCAACAGGGAAAACTAAAATAATAACCTTGAGTTATTATCATTTTATTTTTTTACACTGCAAAAAGCAGTGGGACGACGCTCCTCCAACTTAGCGGAGGAGCTGCCACTGCTATATTTGTTGTTCTTCTCTCGTTACCTTTCTTTATCTTGTTTCTCGCTCATTTTCTTTCACTTTTGCATCACCTCCTCTTTCTACATCTTAATTTCTCTTTAACCCCTTCTTATTTTTTTCTTGCTCTCTCTCTCTCTCTCTTTTTGTGTTATCTTTCTTTGTCATCCTCCCTCTGTCTTCATCTAAGTCTCCCTCTTCCAATGTTTTAAATCGTGTTTCATGACAGTATCTTTTTAGGCATTATGTAAGGATAGAAAAATGATAGGTACAGAAAAAAGCATCTGTTATGTATAAGACAATAAATGTATGTTTATGCTTTACATATATGTGTCCCATAGTATGTACGTAAAATATGTACATGAGTGTCTGTATTTGGGTTTATGCTTCTTAGTATAATACATGTAAGTCAGAGTTTGGAAATATGATGCACATCCCGCTTGATCTTAAGCAATGGCAGCTGCACGCCTTTCCTTTCTTCAGCACCGCAGTTCGCACAACTCTTTACATATCTTAAATAAAAAATATTAATTTATAATGCCATTAGCCCTAACTTTCACTAACGCGAGACTGATTGCATTGCAAATGCTTGTTTCGCCTGCCTAGATTTCACAAAGGGATACCCGGCAGGCATAGACTCATCAATGAGGGCAGAGGTCCCTATAAATGAGGATCTCCATAGCTATGAATCCCACTTAAGGGCTGTGAAGTGGCGTTCAAAGCAAAACCAGCCTGGGGAAGCCACCAGGTTCAGCTCCTACATTAAGGTGGAGGAGTGTCGCCCCACTGCTTTCTCGCAGTGCGAGAAGCAGAGACATAAAATGGCACTGCAAGAAAACAGAAGGGTATGCCTGGTTAGGGGCGGGTGGGTGGGTCTGGGAGGAGTGGCTTGCCCAATGCTGTGGGCCCTGTTTGGTCGGCCTTCTGGGGCCGACCAAACCAGTTATCTCCACTCTGCCTTTCCTTATGTAGGCTGATGGGTTAGTCCCTGCCTGCCCCCCCTCACCCTCAAATTGGGGTGCAGTCACCCCTGCCGCCTGTAAGAATTGTTTTAGATTAGCCCCCATTTGTTTCATACAATTTCGTACATAGAGAGCACAGACCAACAAAACCACTATTGCGTGCACGGATATTGTATTTTAGCTAGGCAAGGGAATTGGGTTTTAGCTAGAGAGGTCCATACCCTGCTTAGATTATTCACGTTTTCTGTCCATAAGTTTTATATCTAGGAAAGTACGATAACATCTCCCTATTCACGTTAACATATTTGTCGAAGAATTTGATGTGAGTACCACCAGGAGCAATCAGAAACATGTCCACTCTATAAGCAGTCTGCTTTTCAGTTATGATCCATCTATCCTCAAAATAATTTTGCAGGCCTGAAGCATGTGAGATCTGTCTTGAAGCTCTTCTTAAAATGTGTCATTTTGACACCAAAATTTTGCAGGACTGACACCTTTTTGCACGTCTGAGTGCAGTTACCCCTTTTAGAGCTTGACTACCAGGATAGCGAGGCAGAGAACCTCAAGGCTGACTCAAGGAAGTTCCATGGGCTAGAAATTCAGAACTCAGCTACTTACAGCAATAGTACTCAATGAAACAGTGTGCAACCAGCTGCCTGGCTTTAAAAACAAAAAGTACTCTAATGTACACAGAACACCGAAAATTACATATTTATACAACATTACAGTGACTAACAAAACCTGAATGGACAGTGGAACCTTCTTAGTATCAGCACCTAACCTACAATTACTCCACTAATACGTTCCCTTTTTATCACTATAAGAGTATGTGTGCACACTGAATAGCACCCCCCATCACAGTGCTAGTTCCAACAGGAACTCAACAATTCAAACATAAGCACAGGTGCACCACAAAATACAAAAGATAAAGTGAATCCAAGTCCAAATAATAACAAGAGCAAGGCTCCTCAATTTTGATCTTTTCATTCCGTTGCGTGGTAGAGAGAAACAGTACAGCCGATGCGTTTCGTCCCAGAATGGGACTTCTTCAGCGCTGTTCATTTACACATACATGTAAAAAACAACCACCACAAAACAAAACATCATTACAAGCATACATATATGAGCACAAAAAATACACCTATTTACATTTCCATACAATTGCTACAAAGTTTCTTAAATACAATTTTATAAATCAATTATAAACCATCAGTAAACGAGTTCAGAAGCTAGGCATTACAGATATAGAGGGCCACATAAATCTCATAATAACAGAATCCGAAAGCCTTGAAAGAAAGCTTCTATATATCATTTTATTCTCACAGTTCCCCACTTAAAGAGGAAGCTGGGGATAGATGTACATCTGTTAAAATTAAAATCACGTAAAGGAAAGCATGAAAGGGTGTTAACGACTAGAGGCAAGATGGCGACCGCTACGCTAGCGGTGTAAGCTTGCCGGCTCCTCCGCTCCCGTTCTGTAGGAGAAGAATAGACGTAGAAAACTGACTTTTGCATTTACTACAGAGGAATAAACTAATGAACCTGACCTGATTGAAGGAGTTATTTCAGGCATTTTTTTCCGCTCGGATTTATGCAGTTTGGCTATAGTGGACGGTGGTGCTATTCGTGTGATCAAAACGAAGGCGAAATGTCGGACTCGCGGCTCCGCCCTTGATGGTGTTTCTGGCTTTGCTTACCGCCCGTGCACTTAAGTGCTCCATTCGGGCTTGGCGTATCCCGCTTCGGCTTGGAGAGATATTCCGAGCATTTCCGGCATCCAGTGGGAACAACGTCGCTATGCCTCCCAAAAACGCAAAAAGAGCCTTCCACACGAAGCGGGAGAAACAAAGTAACCGCTGTGGCTGATGATGAGCAAGAAGATTCAACAAGCGGTTCGCCAGGCAATATGAAATCCGGTGAGTCGGTTGCTAACTCAAGGTCTCAAACTTCTAAGAAAGGGGCTGAGCGTGTTGTACAAACAGTACCCAAACTTTTTCAGAAGCAATCTGCCAAGAATGTTCGCACACACCTTGGGGGAACAGCGGTACTTACCCCTCTCAGGAGCCTCAGGTTATGCTAAGTGAGAAAGGCAGCAATGCAGATTCAGGTATACAGACTCACGTTAATATTAACGCGCAAATAGTATTAGGGTTGCCTGAATCAATTGGTATTAATCCGGATTCAGACCTGGTGCTGAATAGTAACTCGAACTCTATACCTGAATGTGAGATTGCCGAGAATGGGATTATGGGAGATGTAGTCCCTGTCAGTTCAGTAGCTCAACTCGAAACAGAAACCAATAGCAAAAACGAAAATTTAAATATTGCCGTAGAAGATAATTTGAGTCCAGTACTTCCAGCAGCTCGCTGTCAAGACATGATGCAAGATACTAATGAACAATTTTATTCAATGTCTGCTCTGACTTCGGAGGAAAGCCTGGATAAAGACTGGGCTGATTACCGGAGCGGATGATACTAGTATAGAGGAAGAAGTGGGGGAGGGTGAAGCATCACCTCTCTCAGACATTACAGTTAAGAAAAAGATAACTCGGAATGCGCAATCTGTAAGAGACATAAGTAATGAATTAGAGAATTCAAAATCGTCAGATGAACAATTCGTGGCATTTGACTATGAAGTAGTCTCAAACTCGGAGGTCACACTAACAATGATATATCAAACACTGCTAACCCACAGGTCCGACACAAAAAGCGAGATTGCACGTACTCAGGCTACCTGTCGGAAGGTACAGAACGCCACTCGACGCATCACTAAACTATGTACTGAAATGGCTGCTAGAGTCTCAGAAGCTGAGACCAGGATCTCAATACTGGAAGACGAGGTCGTGGCTCAGAAGAAAGAACTTTCTCTGGTGAAAGATCAACGAGATGACATCAGTGCAAAGCTAACTGAATTGGAGAATCAAGCTCGCCGAAACAACCTGCGAGTTTTAGGGGTGGCAGAAAATTTGGGTGGTCCTGATGTCCGGAAATTTGTTTGCGAACTTTTTTCTGATGCGTTTCCGGAATTAGGAATGTGGCATTGGTCGATGGTGATTGAACAAGCTCATCGTTTTCCATTTACTCTTAGAAATAAGCAGAAAAATGATATTTATCCTAGAGCTATCCTGGTTAAATTCAGTAATTTTCTGGCAAGGGAAGCAGTATTCAATCTAGCTAGGCCAGATAAGAAACGTTCAGGCAAAGACTTCAGTTTTTTTGTCAGACCTGATTATTGTCAGGCGACTGTGTCAAAGCGATGGCATCTGAGACAGCTGATAGCCGGCTTCCAACAGAAGGGAGCCACAGTATTTCTGCAAAGTCCTGCCAAACTAAAGGTTATTATAAGAGGCCAGACAAAATATTTCTTTTCGGAAATCGCTGCCAAGGACTATTTGGCCTCATTATGAATAATCGTTGTTACTTTGTTGAGACTGTAAAAACTTTAATTGGCTGCTCATTGGCTGCTCATTGGCTACTCATGTTTGTTTGTTTTTTGGACAGTAGCTTGATTGATTTGATCGAAAGTTATTTCGGATTTCTCCTTCAGAACTTGAAGGGGGGGGGATGGGGGGACGGCATCCTGAGCTTCCAGGGACTGGCTGTCCCTGTGCCTCATAAGGTGGATTTGGGGGGGGGGGGAGAAGGGTCGGTTGGGTGGTAATGGTCACTGGGGGTTGTGGGTAGGGTGGGGTTGGGGTGTTAAATCAGCAACAGTCAGTTATAGACACAGAAGCACTATGATAATGAAGCCTGAAATAATTAGGAAATCTGTTTGGAACTTAATGTTGTCGAAGGTTTTTCTTTCCTGGATTCTTTTTTGCTTTTTTGAATGGAAATGAAAATAAAAATATGCTCTCTGAATATTAATGGTCTTAATGATAATAAAAAAAGGGGGACCCTAGCCAAAATGATACAACTACTCCGAATAGATATTCTTTGTCTGCAAGAGACTCATGTTGCATGGGAGAAAAGTGGATTCCTTAATAACTTAGGACTAGATTTATTGGTCTGCTCTAAACAGACGGGAATTAAGCGGGGCGTGGCGATCTTCATGCGACATAAGTTAGGATCTTGTATTAAAACAATTGCGGATAAATGGGGAAGGTGGGCTTCTGCAGAACTGTTACTATATCAACATAAATTTGTAATATATACTGTTTATGGCCCCAATTTGGACGACGCTGAGTTATTTAATTCTTTAAAATCAGGAGCTATCTGCTTGTACTTCTCCTATTATTTTTTGTGGGGATCTAAACATCCATTTAGAAGCTAATTTTGATATCAGACATAATAAATATACGGGTCTCAAACCCCGAACTTTCAGAACCCTGAAGAATTTACTGACGGATAATTGTCTTATGGATGTTTGGTTTTCTATGTATAATAAAGACCCTGGCTATGGTTTTTTTTCTGCCCCACATCGGAAGCATGTTCGCCTTGACTACTTCTATGTATCCCAATTTTTTTTTTTGATAAAGTAAAGATGGAAATTCCTCCATGATTACTATCGGATCACAATCCTTTAGTAATGTACGTTAGTCTACCATCAGCTCGGGAAAGGCGTAAAACAACTTGGTCATTTCAGAGGAGTCTATTATCTGACGATGAATATATTCAATATATGACCAAAATTATACAGGGATTGTTTTATATAAACAATGATAGTGCATCTATTCCAGTGGTGTGGGATACATTTAAAGCAATAGTAAGGGGAGAAACCTTAAAGTATTCGAACTTTCAAGGTAAAAGTAAACGGGATAAATTTAAGAAAGACTGTGATACGTCTCGCGGGCAGAAAGAAAACTAGCTGAAAGCATTAAATCCAACACCCATATTCAAGAATCCCAAACTGATCTCTCTATCAAACGCAGAATGGTGTACTCCCATATTGTTGAGCGAGTGATTCTGCAATATAGACAACACAGAACCGAAAGCTATGAGCTAAGTGAGCAAACAGGTAAAATCTTGGCTCAAAGATTGCGCCAAAAACAACATCAAATGAAATCCTTAAAATTCGAGATCTCAGTGGAAATGTCAAAGTATCCAAGAAGGATATATTGTCTGCCTTTAGTGAGTTTTATCAATCTCTCTACTGTCAATCTAAAAATAAAGATGATATAGAATCTAGAATATCTCAATATCTAGAGGACGTAGGGGTAACCCAGCTAACGGAAGATCAGAGGGAACCCCTCAGTGCTACAATATCATGGGCAGCAATAATGGGACTGGCACTTGGTAAAGCAGCAGGGCCAGATAGTATACCATTAGAATTTTATCAAAAAATTTAGGGGAGTGCTAAAACTAGAACTCATAAAACTGTTCCAGCTGGTATTTTATGGCACTCCTCCGGAGTCATGGTCGCTAGCCACTATTGTCATTTTTAAAAAGAAAGGGAAGCCTAGTGAAGAAATGGGGTCTTATAGGCCCATATCTCTAATATCCGCTGATAGCAAAAAAAAATCTAAAATTTTAGCTAACAGACTAAATAATTTGATGCAGTTTCTTGTATCCAGAAAGCAGCATGGCTTTGTTGCGAAAAGAGATACCACGGATCATATCAAAAAGATAATAACTCTATTAGACTGGGCGCAAGTATCTGAATCCCCCGTAGCAGTGGCCCTGTTGGACGCCGAAAAAGCATTCGACAGGGTCACATGGGCTGTTATGACCTGGATGGGACTCCCTGATGAACTCTTGAATGCTATTAGGGCACTCTATCATCAACCTAAAGCTGCCATTAGAATTACTGATACAGTTTCTGAATTTTTCGGGATAACAAGAGGGACTAGGCAGGGTTGCCCCTGCTCCCCTTGTTGTTTGCTATGGATTTGGAGCCCTATCTCCGTAGATTGGCAACTGAGGAAGGAATTATCCCAGTAACGATTAGAGGAAACAATTTTAAAATATTTGCTTACGCGGATGATGTCGCTATTACTACGTTAGACATTAAAAGTGCCTTACCAAAGATAATATCTCTGGCAGAAGAGTTTGAGGAGCTATCAGGCTACAAGTTAAATATAGCAAAAATGCAGATAATTAATTCCGAAAATGGCCGCCCTAAAGATATGGTGCTCGTATCTGAGGCTCAATATTTGGGAATCACAATATCCCCTAAAGTCGAGAATATTGTTCGCTTAAATATTGAACCTGTAATAAAATCTTCAAATGCCACGTTGGAAAGGCTCAATAACCTACACTTTTCCCTTTATGGCCGGGCTAATATTTTGAAGATGTTAATTTTCCCAAAATTTTAATATTTATTTCGCACAATTCCTTTATTGTTCTCGACATTTTATTTTTCCCAAATGGATAGAATGGCATCTAGATTTTTATGGAGTTACCATCGGACTAGACGTGCTATAAATCGATGTTCTCTCCCAAGGTTGAAAGGTGGCTGGGGGGTCCCTAATTTTTGATTGTATTATTGGCTTATTTTATTAAAACATATGGGCATACTAATATTTCATGAGATTACTATTGATCAAGTGATATACCCGTCAATTTATAAAATATTATTGGGTGAGGAAGTTCCTCAATCTTTGGTTAAAATTCTGGAAATTAGTTATTACAAAAAGACAATGTTTAAAGTTATAGCAGCCGCTTGCATAATTTGGAGGCAGTTTAAAAAGAAAATTATTAATCTTAAAGCTATTAATTATTATACTCCAGTTTTGAAATGCAGGGTACTCCCCGAGATTTTTAATGATCAAGTCATGAAAAGGTGGTATGCTGCAGGTGTTCGTACTCTGGGAGATCTTTATAACAGTACTCAACTCTGTTCTTTTTCCAGTCTACAAGCTAAATATAATTTGTCAAGACATGATTTTTTTAAATACCTTCAGCTTCGTAACTTTCTAGAAACAAAAAGGCTACTCGATAATATCTGCATGAATAAAAATGTTGTTCTGGAAGCAATCAGGAGGGGGGTGAGAACTGGTTTAATCTATCAGCTGGTAGCTAATCAAATGGATGATGATCTTAAGCTAACTGAAATTAAATGGCAAAGAAAATTTGGAATTGCTAAGGTTGATATTGCAAGATCAATTCATCTTTCAACCAGAGTGCTGTTTAATGGCTCATTGCAAACCAAAACTTTATGGCTATTTATGATTTGTATTACTCACCTGCGAAGTTGGCAAAATGGAAAGGGAGTCAAGGTGATAAATGTAACAGATGTGGTGAAATAGCTGCCGATTCTAGTCACATGTTTTTTAAATGTCCTAAACTTTCTCAATTTATTGCGGATATCGAATTTTTTATTAATAATAGTTTGGGGATTTCTGTCAAATTGAACATGGAAATGGTCATTCTCGGTTTGTAAACCAATCAAATACGAACTAGAACATTAGCTGAAGAAGTTTTTTTATTTATTTGTATGGCAGCTTTCCGTTTCTGTATCACCTCTCACTGGCTTGATCCTGAATCTCCTGTTTTTAGCCAATGGCAAGTCAAAATGTTATCTATTTATCAACTCCAAATGGCCATTTATAGATCTAAGAGTGTTGTAAAGAAGAGATTCGGGCTAAAAATCTGGGCACCAATTCAGAATTGGATATAATGTATTGATTTTCCAGCTTATATAAGCTATAAGCTGTCGAATGAATTCATTTATTGTATATTTTGTAGGTTTTTCTCCCTTCCATTTAGTGTCTATTTTCTCGTGCTGTGCTCTGTGTTTTGTACAAAGATAAGTTTGATGTATTTTCTGTATAATGTCTGACTGTTTGCTGAAATAAAATCAATAACAACATTTTTTTTAAAAAAAGGAAAGCATGAAAGGGTAAAGATAGATAATTTAAAAAAAGATCCATACTTTGTAAAGATATATATGATTAGGAAAAAATAGAAGGAAAGAAGGAGGGGGAAAGAGAACGAAGGGAAACATATGCAACCAATAGACAAGACGTCAGAATGTGACCTTAATCATCCAAAATGGTACAGAGGAGAGGGCAATGGCAAGTCCCATTCTGCAGCGGCAAAGGTATACAAACCTAGACTTGATGTGCTAGGCTAATCCTCATTTGCCCATTAACACCTTAAGTTAATATGGCCAGACACAACACTTTTAATATAATGCACAATAATCTATCTAAGGAGTACCTACCGATTTATAAGTGATTCTTTGCGTCTCCGTGAGTAGCAGAAACTAAAGTAGCACCATAACACGACCTGGAATCATCCATGAAAATCTAGAAAGATGAGAATATGGACAACCAATATCAGGTTTTCTCCCTTGGATAAAAGGGAATGCTAGTGGTAATGTGTATCAGCGCAAAGTCCCAATTTACTACTCTAACATGTCAATGGGGATCAAATGTCCTCTAAAATCGAATCGCTAGTGATGGCACTAGTGGTAGTCATCCGAACTTCACAGGCAATTGTTACAGTATATCTTCCTGTGAGGTCTGTAGCAAAAAATGGTCCCAATCTATAGGAAATATCACAATCATTTATATGAAGTTATATGCACATATTAACAAATACAAGAACCAATCAAAAGTAAGTTATGATGCAATGGAAGCCCAACGCTCCTTACTTACATTTCAGAACATCAATGGATAGGCGTTCAAAATGGACGCCAGACAGATCCAGCGACTAAGTAATCAGAAACCCAAGTATATAAAAAGATGGAGATTGCATTTGAAGACTGAATCAGATTTAAACTGGAGAGACAACGTTTATATATATTTATAAGAGAGACATCACCCAAATTCTTTTTTTAAAAATTTATTTTAAGGCTAGTTAGCTTCACCTCATTCGAAGCTCTTATATGTTATATGGGACTACTACTACTATTCAATGCCCACATTTTTTCCCGAATATAGTACCAGAAAGGTACAACTAAAATTATCAAAGGTAGATAGTCTTCATGTATCTGAAAAAATTAATCTTACCTAAAACGTGTAATACCTTAGACACCTTATTTCTAGAGGAGAGGGTCACATCAGGCAAGATCAACAGGCTCTGTCAAGCACAAAAAAAGACACCTGACGTCAATATGCTTCCCTGAATGGTAGTCTAACTCCAGCCTGCATGACATTTCCCTATTGCAGTCAGCGAGAATAGAGGGGAAATGGTAGATTGACCCAACAAACGCCCCCCCTTCTGTATTGTTTTGTGTAATCACAACCGATCCAAAACAACGAAGGGTTCAGTACAAGATAATTATTCAAATTGAACCTGCGGAAGCACACAGAGTTTGTATCTCCGATGGACACCAGGGGATTACCCACATAAGCCCAACGATTACAGATGGCAAGGGGTGTGATAACCAACGATACCACTTACTGTAATATGTTAGTTACGGCCGATCAACGCGATCACCACGGACGCCAAAGCTCCAAAAATTCTTTCAGCAGCAGTTAATCCCAGTACGAGGACCAGGATTTAAATATTGCGAGAAAGGCAAAATAATTGAGAACACCTGTGAAGGACCGTACGGTACACAGGTCATGTGACTCATGCCGCAATAGAGGCATGAGTCACATGACCTGGAATGTAGTATGTATTAGATTGAAACCCTGGGTATGATGTAAGAAGAAAGAATATATATAAACCACTCGTATGTGGCATCAAACAAGGCGATATATTCAACACTAACCATAACATTGAGGGGATTTATAAGAATTGTACGGGCTTACCCCTAGCTTACTACGCATACCGAGAATGTGGCGAGGCAAACCCCCTCTGTTCACCAAATCCCCAAATGTGAGGCAAATGCTAATTTACCAGAAAAAGGGGCCACAGATAACATATTTTTAAGGGAGTGACCAATCCGCTGGTTGCCAATGAAGTAAGCAACTCTGCTTGAAAAAGAGCACGCAAACAATTGTTCCGTGGCGGCCATCTTATCCTACCCTACGCTGGCCATTAGCATATCCATAGCCAAGAGAGGGTACTCATGTAGGTGGAATGGGCAAGTAGCTAATGCCTGCAGGTAATGTGTACCCCGAAAAAAGTTAGTTACTAGTTAAGATTAATCCGTGAAGGGAAGATAAAGGACCTGAGAGTAAGAATAGTCAGATTGGTAGGATTAAAAGGACCAACAAGTGCAATCTACTATCATAACATACAAGTCATACACAATATTCAGAAATTAATGTCACCTCCAAGAAGGAAAATGCTACTTACCAGTATGCATCTGTTCTTGGCATGTAGGGCTGCTGACATTCATATCTTTAGTGTAAACTATAGGGGTTACGTCCGTTAAGGGGGCCTGGAAGGATGTTTAATACATTTCTTGATAAAGAGTTTCCTGGCCACCAATTTCTGTACTGCTAATTAATTATGCAGATTCCAAATACAACAGCATGAGTCATTGTACTATACTTTCATGATTGTATTGATTCAACCTAATTTGAAACAACAATTCATCATTCTGGGTGCATCAGAGAAATACACATTTCATTCAATGTAGTATGCATTTCAAAACATTTTAAAGAATATTATAAAAAACATATTTTCCTGAATTCATTACAAAAAGAACATTATCGAAAAACATTATAATCACATCATGTAATTACACCAGTCGAAAATTCAGTGGATGCCTGCCAGCGATAAGACTATTCTCTCATTACAATTTTGTGTGACGCTATGACAGGCAGACTGCGGGGAAAACTGTTTTTTGAAATGAAGTTTGCTCTCGGGGTATGTTTTGTGAATCAACACCCTCACTAGAGTCCCATTCGATGTTGGTCCCTCGCAGACAATTATGTACGTGCCGACGCGTTTCCAATCCCCCGGTATTTTAGGGGATTATAATCAGGGCTTTGGACCACGGTGTAATCCTAATAATTAACAAAATAATAATACATAATGAGTCGCACACTTTTTACCTCCTTATCTCTCTAATTTTCAATGGGCAAACTCAACAAAGTTTATGGGTACCTTATAAATTTTGTAGTGTGGTTCTCTTATTAGTCCGTCTTCTGTACCTGAACACAATCAAATTGATTGTATGAGTGTGAGTATTATAAGTCTGACAATACGGGCTGATATGAGTTCAATCAGGTTTATTATTTGAAGAAACTTACTGGAGTCTTCGCAGTTGTATTCAGATGACTCCCCACTTGCATTCGTATTTTCAAACACAGTCAGCAAACAATAATTTTAGGCGCTTTCAATTCACCCTAAAAACAGATTATTTTAATCGTTTTAGCCAAACGAACTCACTCACTGTTTGTAACATAGGACGAGCTCTCTGTGACATTTCTCTTACTTTTTGGAAAGATTCCTCTTCAGCCAGGAAAATTACGTCCTCATTGACGTTTGGAGCATCATAATTTCCTAGTAAAACCAAACGGGGAAAACATTTTTTAGTTGTCGCTCTGCATTTCCAACCGTGGTTACTTAATTGTTCATGCTTGGTGAGTATGGTCTTTTTCTCATATTTGCGGCTGCAGCCTGTTTATTGTGCCATTGCGAATATTTATAAAGTTCCGTTTGTCAACGCGGGCCCGAACTAATCGTGTTAAATAAGCGTAAGACTTCACTTACTTTTCAGCAATGTTCCTGTAGTCTTGATACAAACGTGACGTCTCTCAGCAAGCACCCAACAGGCCGTGCTTGTGCTGTCCCTGCTTCTGTTAGTATTGTCTTCCTGTTTCATGCTCCTTTGGATTATGTGATATGTAGTTGCAAGGCTTCATCGCCATCACTTCCGTTTGATAACCTGTGGCATTTTGGAACTTGTGTGAATTTGAATAGCAAGTCTATGTACGATTAATTTCATGGTCCCATACGCCAATGCGCAAGTTAGTGCTTGATTTAACTCGGTTAGGTCATTCAGACCTTTTGTTGTGCAGTGAAACTTTAAAATTAAATACGCTTCTTTTTTGGCAAACATATTTTCCATATTTCCACCACGTGGAGGCGGCTTGATGCTGGACAAAATGGTCCATTGAAAGTCTCTTTCTGAATGGTTGTTGCTGACAAAATGTTCTACCATCGGGGCGGTCAGAACCCAATTCTTTATGTGCGATCTATGTTGTACAATTCGCTGGTTCACCTGTTGTGTTGTTTTCCCGATATATATTTGGGCATTTAATTGCGTACATTATGTTTTTCGTTTTGCAGTTGGGAAACTCACTGTGAATCCATTTAATGCCATCATGTGTAAACTCGTGGCCTTCAATCGTCATACTGCAGACTGAAAAGTTCCCACACTTTCTGTGACCTTGAATGGGTGGTATATTCCACTGTGTACGCAGATCACTCACTTGAATTGGTGTTCGTCCCAAATCGGCTCTAATTATCTTTTGGCCAATATTTTTTTTTTGCGCATAGCAAATAAAAGTTTTTCAATCGGAAACTCCAGCTCCGTTAGGAGGTGCTAGTTTGTTAAAATGATTTTCTTGTATTTGTTTGTATGAGGGCCAAACGTGGATACACATACAAGTTTTTCCATAGGAGGTTTCACTCTTTTGGTTAGCAACGTGTCTCGCGGAGTGTACCAAGCTCTTTTGACGGCGTGTTTCAGCAGCTTGAGGGGATAACCTTGATCCCTGAGTTGGTTACTAAAGATGGATGCATTAGCCATGAAGTCTTCTTTGCGTGCACAGTTGCGCCTTATTCTTAATAGCTGTCCATATGGTAGATTATTTTTTATATTTTTGGGGTGAGAACTCTGATAGTGTAAAATGGTATTCCTATCAGTAGATTTCCGATGTAATGTTATTGTTAGTTTCTGGTTTTCTTCAAACACTTCTACGTCGAGAAATGTCAATGCTGAGCAGCTTTTTGTCATGGTGAACTTGATGTCTAGGTGTCTTGTGTTTAGCTATTCATGGAATTGTATTAGTCGGTTCTCAAGACCACTCCACACACAACAGATGTCGTCATTGTACCTATACCACTGTGTGATACATTCACTGAAAGGATTGTTATTATCAATAAATCTTTTTTCAAATAAGGCCATAAACAATATAGCCATTTCAGGTGCGAATGGACACCTATTGCTGAGCCCTTCACCTGCATATAGAATGTGTTCTCAAATCTGAAGTAGTTGCGTTTCAGTGCAATGCGGGCCAGATCTAAGATGAACGCTGTAGGGACTCGGTGTGGTCTTGTACGTGTTTCACGGTAGACCTCCATAGCTTCTAGGGCCTCTTCCTGAGGAATTTGTGTGTAAAGCGAAGTTAAGTCACAGGACACTAGCCACTGCGATTTGCTGTTGAATGATTGACCATCAATTTTGTTCAAGAAGTCAGTTAATGAACTGCTTCAAGAAGATGTCAACGTATTTGGCAACTGGCTCTAGTACTGAATCGCCCCCAGAGACGATCGGTCGTCCGGGAGGATCCATCATGTTTTTATGGATTTTTGGTACAAAATAAGGAAAATGCTACTTACCAGTATGCATCTGTTCTTGGCATGTAGAGCTGCAGAGTCCTACACTTAGCAATAGATCGCCACGTGGTGTTGGGCTCAGATGATTGCAGGTTGTTATTTTCTTGGAAGAAGTCTTTGTAGTCACGAGATAGGTGACTCCTCCCTTGGACAATACTGCGCATGGTCATCGACTCCATCCTCAGATTGTTTTTCGCCATGATGGGAAATGATGGAGTTAGTAGAAGTAAAGAGAAAAGATGTCCACGCTGGTGCATCTAAGTAAGATGAGTACTGGAACGGATACAAGTCCCGGGGAGGCAGGAGGGCGTGTAGTACTCTGCAGCTCTACATGCCAAGAACAGATGCATACTGGTAAGTAGCATTTTCCGTTCGAGGCATATGAGCTGCAGATCCTACACTTAGCAACGATTGTGCATAGTGTTTTAAGGACAGCTTGGCCCACTGCAGCTTGCTGCTTGGCTTGCACATCAACACAATAGTGTTTAGTGATGGTGTGTATTATAGACCAAGTTGCTGCCTTGCATATGTCTTCTAGTGGTATGTTTCCTAAGAAAGCCATAGAGTCTCGTAGTGTACGAGTAGAGTGTGCTCTAGGAGGAACTATTAGTGTGCGCTTAGCTTTTTGATAGCATATTTGAATACACTTTACAATCCATTTGGCAATTCCTCCTTTAGAGATGGGATTGCCTTTGTGAGGTGGAGAGAAAGATACAAATAGTTGTTTTGTCTTTCTGAAGGATTTGGTCCTGTCTGTGTAGTATAGTAGAGCTCTTCTCACATCTAAGGTGTGTAAAGCCCTTTCTGCAACAGAGACTGCTTTTTGAAAAAACACTGGTAACTCTACTGATTGGTTAAGGTGAAACGGAGTAATCACTTTTGGCAGGAATTTAGGATTGGGTCTAAGAACCACTTTGTCAGGATGTATTTCAAAAAATTGTTCTTCTATTGTGAATGCTTGTATTTCACTAACTCTTCTGAGAGAGGTGATGGCAACAAGGAAAGCAGTTTTCCATGTTAATAATTGCAGTTCACACTTATGTTACGGCTCAAAAGGGGGTCCCATGAGTCTTGTAAGGACCACATTTAGGTTCCATACTGGAGCAGATGGTAACCTAAGTGGGATTATTCGCTTTAATCCTTCCATAAATGCTTTTATTGCAGGTACTCTAAAGAGAGATAGATGTTGTCTATTTTGTAAATACACTGCAATTGCTGCTAGATGCAGGCGTATGGAAGAATAAACCAAATTGGACCTTTGTAGGTGTAGAAGGTAGCAAATGATATTTTGGATGGAAACATCCAGTGGATCAGTTGTTACAGTATATTGCCAACCGTTTCCACTTAGCAGGATAGCATGCTCTGGTAGTGGGTGTTCTAGGTTCTTTAATTATATTCATACAGTCTGGTGGTAAGTTTAAGTAACCAAACTCTAGGACTTCAGGAGCCAGATCGCCAAATTCAGTTGGCTTGGTTCTGGGTGCCTTATTGCTACATGGTTCTGTGTTAACAGGGATGGCGTGAGCCGTAATTTCTGATGTGGAACCAGTGAGAGATCTAGTAGCGTGGTGAACCACGGCTGACGTGCCCATGTGGGGGCCACTAGTATTAGTTTGAGAGACTGTTGTCTGAGCTTGCGTACTACTAGTGGAACGAGTGGGAGAGGCGGAAAAGCGTAGGCAAATCTGCCTGACCAGTTCATCCATATTGCATTCCCCTTCGACCGTGGGTGTGGAAACCTGGCGGCGAAGGTTGGGCATTTTGTGTTCTCGTGGGTGGCAAACAGGTCTATTTGTGGATGCCCCCACATTTGGAAGAATGGTTGAAGAACTTGTGGGCGCAACTCCCATTCGTGAATCTGTTGTGACTGGCGACTCAACAGATCTGCTATCTGGTTATGAATTCCTGGAAGTCCTCGGAGGCGTCTTCTTCGACGATCTCCTCCTCAAAGATGGCCTCCGGTGCTGGTGCTAATCTCCTCATCTCGTGTCGACGGGCCCTCCAATCCCGGATGGTCTTCTTCTATCGGAGGGAGGCAAAGGCTGTGCAGGTCGACTCGTCGTGTTCTGGAGAGAGACAGAGGTTGCAAACCTTGTGATGGTCGCTATGAGGGAATTTTGCTCAACATACCGGGCATCTCTTGAATGGAGTTCTGTCCATGAGGTGTAGGCCATACGGCGCCGATAGGCCCAACGGCCCGCATCGACGCACCGGAATGTAGCTGGTGATGTCGAAAAGTCTATTTGATGTCGAAATAAGTTTATTTAAAGTTTCTCGCTTCGAAAATGCAGAAAAGTCTTCTAGCCGGAGCGGAAAACTGTGTTTTACTGTCAGATGTATGTTTTGAGGGATGGCCCATATCCAAATGTTCTGTGCAAGTTGGGACAGATGCAGAGAGTGTCCCCCCCTGTTTTTGTATATAATACATGGCTGTCATATTGCCCGTCCGGACTAGGACAGCTTTGTTTTGGATTTGTACTTGAAAAGTTTTGAGTGCTAGGAAAATTGCTAGCAACTCCAAATGGTTGATGTGGAACTGTTTCTGTTGATTGTTCCACTGACCTTGTGTGGTATGATGCAAGAGATGGGCTCCCCATCCTGTGAGGGATGCATCTGTCGTGAGCACTATCTGTGGAACAGGATCTAGGAACGGCCGGCCCTTTGTCAAGTTTTTGGTGTTCCACTATTGCAGAGAGCGATATGTACTGCTGTCTACCAACACCAGGTCTGTGAGCTGACCTTGAGCCTGATTCCACTGTTGTGCTAGATATTCTTGTAGTGGGCGCATTTGCAGTCTTGCATGAGGAACTATAAAGATGCAAGACGCCATCATGCCTATTAGTTTCATGAACACTCTGGCTTGGAGAGCGTGCTGGCATTGAAAAAGGGAGACTAAGTTCTCTCTGAATCCTGGCTTGACTGGGATACGCTAGAGCTACAGATGTGTTTATAGTAGCTCCTAGATATTGATGAATGTGTGTAGGCTCTAGGTGCGACTTGGTGTAGTTTATCATAAACCCTAAGTTGTGCAGTGTTTGAATTGTTTGTTTTGTGTGTTGTGCACACTGGTTGAACGATTTTGCTTTTATAAGCCAGTCGTCGAGGTAGGGGAAGACATGTATTTGTTGTCTTCTGAGATGTGCTGCCACTACTGCTAACCTCTTTGTAAACACTTGTGGTGCTGTTGTGACCCTGAATGGAAGGACTTTGAACTGATAGTGTTGTCCTTGTATGACAAACCTTAAATACTTTCTGTGCGCAGGATGTATAGGAACGTGAAAGTAGGCATCCTTTAGGTCTAGTGTGGACAGAAAGTCTCCCTGTTGTAGTAATTGTAGTACTTGTTGTAAAGTGATCATGTGAAAATGATCTGATTGTATGTAGTGGTTGAGGGGCCTGAGGTCGAGAATTGGTCTTAATGTCCCGTCCTTTTTGGGAATTAGGAAGTGCAGGGAGTAAACTCCTGTTCCTTGTTCCTCTAACGGAACTACATGAATAGCATCTTTTTGTAGAAGTGCTAGAACTTCCTGTTGAAGCAGAGCTATGTGTTCTGCAGACATTGGACGCTGCCTAGGTGGTATGTTTGGGGGGGTTGCTGTGAGTTCTCGGCAGTAGCCATGTTGGATAATTTGCCTTACCCACCTGTCTGTTGTGATGGAGTTCCAGACAGGTAGGAACTGTGAAAGTATGCCCCGCACAGGAGTGGAATGCTGTAGGGGAGGCAGAGGGAAGTCACTGTTTGGGAGTGTAAGAGGAGTGGTTGTTGTTATTACCTCTACCTCTTCCCTTTTTGTTATTGCCTCTGTATCCTCCTCTAAAGTAGCCTTTATTAGAGGAGGTTTGTGTGTGAGTTTTAAAAGATGATGTTGTATCTGCGCTGGTCTGCTTGGAGCCTCCTCTATAAGAGGAACGGCGAAAAGAACCTCTAGTTTGGGTGGATTGTAATGCCCCCATAGACTTAGCCGTCTCTGCGTCTTCATCTTTTCTAGTGTATTATCTACTTCCGGTCCGAACAATTGGTTCTGATTGAAGGGCTGGTTAAGGATGGTAGTTTGTACTTCTGGTTTGAAACCTGAAATGCGTAACCATGCGTGACGCCTGAGAATAACACTAGTGTTAACTGCTCTGGATGCTGTGTCAGCTACATCTAGTGCGCATTTAATTGAGGTATTAGATATTAATTTGCCTTCCTGTAAAAGCTCTGCTGCCAGATCTTTGTGTTGATCCGGTAGGTGTTCCATTAACTTTTCTAGTTGGTCGTAATGAGCTCTGTTGTAGCGTGAGAGTAAGGCTTGTGTATTTGCTATGCGCCATATGTTTGTTGCTTGTGCAGCAATTCGTTTCCCTGATGCATCAATAATCTTGGATTCTTTGTCAGAAATTTGAGAATTGTCCCTTATACGTGCATTTACACTACCAAGGAGTCTAATGGCAGATGTCCCTTAATGTATACTGGATCAGCTGGTGCTGGTCTATACTTTATCACTATTCTAGGATTTAGCACCATACACCGTACTGGATCTTTAAAAATCTCTGGAGCACCCGGAAACATTACAAGATCTGGAAGCGATGGGCGGACTACAGAGGGTTGACCTTGGAGCCCCCAGTTGACTTAGAGGATGCACAATCTGCCGACGGAGACCTCGGGCCTTGGAGGGTACTTGATACCTACTGTGCTTTACCTGTATACTGTAGTGGAAAGTGAACACGTGCACTGGGTTAGGGTGGGATTAGGAGTGGGTAGCGGGGGGAGTTTATCTTTTGGGGTACTTAGCGGGGCATGGGAGTGTGGGAGGGGGTGATTTAAGAGTTTAGGCTATATATATTCATCCTGTTACATGTATGCCGTTGACAGCGTCCTCCTGATTGTGGAGAACTCTACATATGCTATGCCTAAACTTTTAATAAAAAGCAGTTGTGAAAACAAAATTCTCTGGAGCATGTTTAATGACTCCTTTGATCATTGGTCATATTTGGGTAAACCTTTGTGACTGTTAAATAGTGTCTAACAAGAAGTCCTCCTGAATGGTATCAGAGTGCAAAGGAACCCCATGGTAAAGTGCAGCTCTGTTTAATAAATGATTAAACCCAATACTATCCTCTGTAGGGGAAGGTTTTGTTGGGTAGTACTGAGGATCAGGGATGTCTGGTGCATTGTTTGGTGCAAAATTATATGCATCGTCATCCTTGGGATATTCTGTGTTAATATCCTCTAAAGGGTATGTATGTGGCTCTGGTACATCATCCCCCCACCTAAATCATACTCCTCATCAGTGTGATGTGATGATGCAGGAGATTGAATAGGAGAAGTTATAGGTTCAATATATGGAGTAATTGGAGAGGAAGAAGGTGAAGGAGAGGAAGGGTGCATTGGAGAAGTTGCACAATCCTTTTTGGCAGGAACCACAGGTGTAAGTGGTGTCTCTGCTGGTCTTTTTGTATAAGGAATTGCTTCCACATGTCCAGTTTTTGGATTAATATGGACTTTTTTCTGTCTAGGATCTGGTCTAAACAGCTCTTCCTCTTCTATAATCTTCGGCGTCAATTTTTTCGGTGCCGATAGAGGTTGTCTAGTGTTCTTTGCCTTAGGAGGAGTAATTGAGTCCTGTGGCAATGTTTTCGGTACAGAAGGTTGTTTAGTCTTATCTGGGGTCTTTGGTGCCGATATTGGAGGTTTCGGCGTGGAGACAGGTTTTGCTGGGCCTGTGGCGCCGGAATCTGGCTTCCCCTCTTTGTTTTTGGAACCGGAAGGTTTCGGAGTCGAAGCTTTCGGGTCCGGTACGGGTTTTGGCTTTGGCACCGATGTGTCTTTTGGTGCGGGTGCCGAAGTGTCCTTGTCTTTGGGCACCGAAGGGCGTTTTGTCTTCGGTGCCGACGAGTCCTTCGGTATCAAAGGATGTTTCGGTGCCAATGGAGGAGGTGTAATTGGCACATGGTGTTTCTTCGGTGCCGAGGCACCGGAAGGCGTATTCTCTTTCCTCGAAGCCGGGCCCGAAGGTGGGGCGTTCGAGGGTAAATTTCGGTCTCGACTGGACCACATGGGCGGAGTGCTGACTGTTGCCTTTTGTTTGGGTAGTGTCTGTCGCGCAGGGGCAGATGTACTCACAGGTTGTCGAGATGGAATCAAATCGTCCGAATCCTCTGCCCCCGATGTGATCTGGAGATCAGGCGAGTCTTCCTCTGCGCCGAGTGGAGCCTCCTCCTCGGAGAGATCTTCGATTGGATCTTCGTCCTCGGAGACGTCTTCTTCGACGATCTCCTCCTCAAAGATGGCCTCCGGTGCTGGTGCTGATCTCCTCATCTCGTGTCGACGGGCCCTCCGATCCCGGATGGTCTTCTTCTATCGGAGGGAGGCACAGGCTGTGCAGGTCGACTCGTCGTGTTCTGGAGAGAGACAGAGGTTGCAAACCTTGCGATGGTCGCTATGAGGGAATTTTGCTCGACATACCGGGCATCTCTTGAATGGAGTTCTGTCCATGAGGAGTAGGCCGTATGGCGCCGATAGGCCCAACGGCCCGCATCGACGCACCGGAATGTAGCTGGTGATGTTGAAAAGTCTATTTGATGTCGAAATAAGTTTATTTAAAGTTTCTCGATCCGAAAATGCAGAAAAGTCTTCTAGCCGGAGCGGAAAACTTTCATCCGAACCCAGTGGCAGAAAAAAACTATCTGAGGATGGAGTCGATGACCATGCGCAGTATTGTCCAAGGGAGGAGTCACCTATCTCGTGACTACAAAGACTTCTTCCAAGAAGACAACAACCTGCAATCATCCGAGCCCAACACCAGGTGGCGATCTATTGCTAAGTGTAGGATCTGCAGCTCATATGCCTCGAACATAAATTACCAGGGTGCTCAGATTTCTTTTATTTAAGTACTCATAATCCTTTGGTCCCAATCTTCCTGCATCCAATCCCCATTTAAGTTTTTCTTTTATTTCATCTTCGATACTGGGGTTGGGATCTTTACTCAATGATCTGTACCATTCTTTGTTCAAGATTTGTTTATTTGCTTCTGCTACATACAGATGTTTGGTCTACACAACCAGGGCTCCACCTTTGTTGGCGGGATTTATAACTACCGAATCTTCATTCTGTAGGTTCTTGATCGCCTCATATTGTTGTTTCGAGATGTTCATTTGGACGTACTGATTTTGCTTCTCAAGGTGATTGATGGAGGACATGACAGCTTGTTCAAATGCAATCACTTGTTTGGGCATCAGGTGTGGTGGAGGGGTGAAAGTAGATCTGTTGGCTAAACCAGAGGCTTCTCTATATCCTTGGTATTCCTTTCCTGCGAAGAACACCTTCAATCGAATCTTTCGGAAAAGATCAAGTATCTTTATTTTCAAATTTGCAAAGTCGGTCCATGTGGAAGGGACAAATTTTATACCCAGCTTAAGAACAGATTTCTCAGCTTGAGTAAGTACTCTCTGTGATAAATTGACTATGGAAGTGGTATTCAACTCTTGTAATAGTTCTTGCGAGTTCTCATCTCCCATTGCGGTTGTGGTGCCTTGAAGAGTACTCTGTTTCTCGGGCCGCCTTGCTCTAAAAAAGCACCCTCTCTTTTTAATGGCCCTTCTCGAGGATTGGTGACACCTGAAGAGTCAGAAGAAGATTACTCAGAGAAGGTTGTGAACAGATTCTTAGATCTTCCTTGATATTGTGTTCGCGCTCTGCGTGCTTCCACCTGGGAGTAATAATCTTCCTTAAGATAGGGATATACACTTTCAATGTTGAAGTTTTTAGTGTCTTTTTCAAATTTATTGGTCTTAAAGTTAATTGTATTATCTTTAAATGTCTCTACCTCCTTTTCAATTTTTTCCAGCTGGAATTTACCACCCATTTAAGGTCACAGAAAGTGTGGGAACTGGTCACTCTGCAGTATGACGATTGAAGGCCACGAGTTAACACATGATGGCATTAAATGGATTCACAATGAGTTTACCAACTGCAAAACGAAAAACATAATTTTCGCAATTAAATGCCCCTGTTCCCAAATATATATCGGGAAAACACCACAACAGGTGAACCAGCGAATTGTACAACATAGATCGCGCATAAAGAATCGCGTTCTGACCGCCCCGATGGTAGAACATTTTGTCAGCAACAACCATTCAGAAAGAGACTTTCAATGGACGTTTGGTCCAGCATCAAACCGCCCCCACGTGGTGGAAATATGGAAAATATGTTGGCCAAAAAAGAAGCATATTTAATTTTAAAGTTTCACTGCACAACAAAAGTTCTGAATGACCTAACCGAGTTAAATCAAGCACTAACTTGAGTATTGGCGTATGGGACCGTGAAATTAATCGAACACAGACTGGCTATTGAAATTCACACAAGTTCCAAAATGCCACGGGTTATCAAACGGAAATTATGACGATGAAGCCTTGCAACTACATATCACATAATCCAAAGGAGCATGAAACAGGAAGACGATACTAACAGAAGCAGTGACAGCACAAGCACGGCCTGTTGGGTGCTTGCTGAGAGACGTCACGTTTGTATCAAGACTACAGGAACATTGCTGAAAAGTAAGTGAAGTCTTACGCTTATTCAACACGATTAGTTCGGGCTCAACGGCAATATTATGATGAAGGGGGATGGCCAGACACGCACGGTCTGTTTAACTTTATAAAAACACAGGAACGCCGAGCATCTGAAAAGCTCGACCGCGTTGACAAACGGAACTTTATAAATATGCGCAATGGCACAATAAACAGGCTGCAGCCGCAAATATGAGAAAAAGACCATACTCACCAAGCATGAACAATTAAGTAACCATGGTTGGAAATGCAGAACGACAACTAAAAAATGTTTTTCTCGTTTGGATTGTACTAGGAAATGATGATGCTCCAAACGTCAATGAGGACGTAATTTTCCTGGCTGAAGAGGAATCTTTCCAAAAAGTAAGAGGAATGTCACAGAGAGCTCGTCCTATGTTACAAACAGTGAGTGAGTTCGTTTGGCTAAAACGATTAAAATAATCCGTTTTTAGGGTGAATTGAAAGCGTCTAAAATTATTGTTTGCTGACTGTGTTTGAAAATACACATGGGGGGTCATCTGAATACAACTGTGAAGACTCCAGTAAGTTTCTTCAAATAATAAACCTGATTGACCTAATATCAGCCCGTATTGTCAGACTTATAATACTCACACTCATACAATCAATTTGATTGTGTTCTGGTACAGAAGACGGACTAATAAGAGAACAACACTACAAAATATATAAGGTACCCATAAACTTTGTTGAGTTTGCCCATTGAAAATTAGAGAGAGGGAGGTAAAAAGTGTGCGACTCATTATGTATTATTATTTTGTTAATTATTATGATTACACCGGGGTCCAAAGCCCTGATGATAATCCCCTAAAATACAGGGGGATTGGAAACACGTTGGCACGTACATAATTGTCTGCGAGGGACCAACATCGAATGGGACTCTAGTGAGAGTGTTGATGCACAAAACATACCCCGAGAGCAAACTTTATTTCAAAAAACTGTTTTCCCCGCAGTCTGCCTGTCATAACGTCACATAAAATTGTAATGAGAGAATAGTCTTATCGTTGGCAGGCATCCACTGAATTTTCGACTGGTGTAATTACATGATGTGATTATAATGTTTTTCGATAATGTTCTTTTTGTAATGAATTCATGAAAATATGTTTTTTATAATATTCTTTAAAATGTTTTGAAATGCATACTACATTGAATGAAATGTGTATTCCTCTGATGCCCCCAGAATGATGAATTGTTGTTTCAAATTAAGTTGAATCAATACAATCATGAAAGTATAGTACAATGACTCATGGCGTTGTATTTGGAATCTGATTAATTAATTAGCAGTACAGAAATTGGTGGCCAGGAAACGCTTTATCAAAAAAGAAAAAAAGAAAAGACATTCATATCTTAGCATAGATCGCTGCCTAGTGTTGGGTCCGGATGTTTGCACCTTGTTGTCTTCGAAGTATCACGAGATAGGTGACTCCTCCCCTGGACTACAGTGCGCATGGGCATCTTCTCCATCTTCAGATTGTTTTTCGCCATTGTGGCAAAGATGGAGTATAGGAAAGTAAGAGATGACCATGTAAATGTATGTAAAGGATAACTCTGCAGCTGTGACAGGCACCGGGGAGGAGGGTGGGCGATATGAATGTCAGCAGCCCTACATGCCAAGAACAGATGCATACTGGTAAGTAGCATTTTCCGTTCGAGGCATGTGGGCTGCTGAATTCATATCTTAGCATAGACTGTATAACAGTTTCTCCTCTAGCGGTGGTCACCTGTACCAGCTGCAGTGGTTTGAAAAAGAGTTTTAAGGACAGCCTGGTCTCCAGCAGCTACTTGCTTAGTTTGCACGTCTACACAGTAGTGTTTAGTGAAAGTGTGTATGGTAGACAATGTAGCCGCCCTACATATGTCTTCTAGGGGAATATTTCCTGGGAAAGCCATGGATGCCCCTATTTTGTGCGTTGAGTGGGCTTTTGGGGGCACTGTTAAAGTGCGCTTTGCCTTTTGTTAGCATATTTGAATGCATTTAACTATCCATCTGGCTATTCCCGTCTTTGAAATGGGATTACCCTTATGTTGTGGAGAAAAAGCAACAAAAAGTTGCTTTGTTTTCCTGAATGATTTAGTTCAGTCAACGTAATGTAGCAGAGCTCTTTTGACATCTAGTGTGTTTAGGGCTCTTTCAGCCACCGACTGCGGGTTTTTGAAAGAAAACTGGCAATTCTATGGACTGATTGATGTGGAAAGTGGATATCACTTTGGGCATAAATTTAGGGTTAGTACGAAGCACTACCGTATTGTGGTGTATTTGCATGAAGGGTTCCTGAATGGTTAGTGCCTGTAGCTCACTTACTCGCCTGAGGGAGGTAATGGCAATTAAAAATGCCACCTTCCATGTTAAGAATTGTAGTTCACATGAATGGAGTGGTTCGAAACGGTGGCCCCATGAGTCTGGTTAGTACTACGTTTAAGTTCCAGACTGGTGAAGGTGGATGCTTTGGAGGGATAATTCTTTTTAGTCCTTCCATAAAAGCTTTGATAGGTGGTATTCCGAACAGGGACACGTGTTGCCTGTTTTGAAGATATGCTGCTATAGCAGCAAAGTGTAACGTTATGGATGAGTATGCCAGATTACATCTTTGAAGATGTAGCAAGTAACAGATTATGTTTTCGATGGAGGCATCTACTGGATTGATTTGGTTATTATTACAATAGATTACAAAGCTTTTCCATTTAGCTGCTTAGCATGCTCTGGTAGTGGGACGTCTTGCTTCCTTGATAATGTTCATGCAGTCTGGAGGCAAGTTAAGGTATCCGAACTCTAAGACCTCAGGAGCCAGATCGCTAGGTTCATCTGATTGGGATCTGGTTACCTGATTTCGCCATGGTTCTGTGTTAGCAATTGTGGCGACAGGCGTAGTCTTTGGTGCGAAACTACTGAGAGCTCTAGGAGCGTTGTGTACCATGGCTGTCTTGCCCATGTGGGAGCAACCAGGATCATTGTGAGTGAAGGTTGCCTTAGTTTGCGTGCCACTAATGGAATGAGTGGGGTTGGCGGAAAATCATACGCAAATCTGCCTGACCAGTTCATCCATATCGCATTGCCTTGTGACAACGGGTGTGGGAACCTGGCGGCAAAGGATTGGCATTTTGAGTTTTCTTTTGTGGCAAACAGATCTATTTCTGGATGTCCCCATTTTTTGAAGAATGGTTGGAGAACTTGAGGGTGAATCTCCCATTCGTGTATTTGTTGGCTGTGTCGGCTTAGTAGATCTGCGATCTGATTTGTCTATTCCTGGGAGGTGGTATTCAAGGGGAAAGATGTTTTTTGTAATTGCCCACCTCCATATACTCTGTGCTAGGTGAGAGAGCTTCGGAGAGTCTGTCCCTCCCTGTTATTGGATGTATTACATGGCTGTCATGTTGTCCGTCCGGATTAACACAGCCTTGTTGTACAAGTATTTCTGGAAGGCTTTCATTGCTAGACATACTGCTAGTAACTCTAAGTGGTTTATATGCAGTGTCTTTTGTTTGACTGCCCAGAGACCTTGGACTGTGTATTGAAGGAGGTGGGCTCTCCAACCTGTCAGTGATGCGTCCGCTGTTAATACTACTTGTGGAACCGGCTCTTGGAACAGTCACCCCTTGGAAAGGTTTTGTGGGTTCCACCACTGCAGAGAGTTGCGACTGTCTACCAACACTAGGGCTTTTAGTTGTCCTTGAGCTTGGTTCCACTGCCGTGCTAGGCATTCCTGCAATGGACGCATTTGAAGTCGGGTATGAGGGACAATGAATATGCAGGAGGCCATCATGCCTATAAGCTGCATGAACATTCGAGCTGGCAGGGAGTGTTGTGGCTGAAATCTTTGAATGAGAGACTGTATGTTGGATATCCTGGCTGCCTTTGGATATGCCTTCGCCACTGAGATATCTATTGTTGCTCCCAGATATTGCTGTATGTGGGAGTGCTGCAGATGTGATTTTGGGTAATTTATGGAAAATCCCAGACTGTACAGTAGCTGGATTGTCCGAGACATATGGTTTGCACACTGTACGTATGAGTTGGCTTTTATGAGCCAATCGTCCAGGTAGGGGAACACAGGTATTTCCTGTGAGCTGGATGTATAGGTATGTGAAAGTATGCATCCTTGAGGTCTAATTTAGCGAGAAAATCACCTTGCTGGAGTAGCGGGAGTACTTGTTGTAGAGTGATTATATGGAAATGCTCTGAAAGTATATATTGGTTCAGAGGTCTGAGGTCCAATATTGGTCTGAGGGACCCGCCTTTTTTGGGAATAAGGAAGTATAGAGAGTATACTCCTGTGCCCTTGTGTTGAAAAGGGACTGGCTCTATGGCTCCTATTTCTAGCATGGATAGCACCTCTTGTTGTAACAGTGTGATGTATTCTTTGGACATTGGACAGTGTTTGGGTGGTATTTTGTTTGGAGTAGAAGTGAGTTCCAGGCAGTAACCATACTGGATAATTTGTCTCACCCACCTGTCTGTGGTAATGGCATTCCAGACTGGTAGGAATTGTGTAATTCTGCCTCCGACTGGTGTTAAATGGTCTGGAGGGAGTGTTAACAAGTCATTGTTTGGTAGTGGTGGAGGCTCTGGTGTTATTACCACCACGTCCTCTGCCTTTGTTATTATTTCCTCTATAACCTCCTCTATTGGAGCCTTTATTAAAGGTACCTTGGGTATTAGTTTTCAATGATGAAGAGGTGTTGGACTTGGCCCTTCTGGCAGGTTCACCCCTAAAACTTTTTGCTTTTTCAATGTGAATTGGTGGTAGTGATTTTTGGTTTCTGCGCACTTTCACTGTGTCCCATTGGAAAGTGTGTGTGCACTCTGAGTGCGTGGAGTAAGGTTGGCCTGCCCTCCCATAGGAATGCATGGGGAATGTCTGTGTCCCTGGTAGTTCCTGATGCGTGAGGTGTGCAGGCTCGAGTTTGGTATGTGCGGACTCGTGTGATTGAATGCTGCGCAATGATGTGTGTGGCGTGAATGTGTCTAGTGTGGAAGTGCCACTTCTAGACATGGGTGTGCGTGTGCAGTGAGTGTGCTGGCACATGATTGGCTGGAGCTGGCTGGTGAGCCTGGCTCCAGGAGTCTGGATGGGTCCGCCCCGGTGGTGAATGGAGATATTAGCATGCTGATGTGGGGGAGGGGTGCACCTGGGTCCTGAATAGGGCTGGGCTTTCCCCACACAATGCTGGCTCCGTCCCCTGTGGTGCGTCTAATGTTCCTAGACCTGCCAGTGAATAGAGTGAGGGGCTGAGCACATCAAGAGTGCTCACAAACCAGCTGCGACTGGTTTTTCCCCTCACCCTGAAGCCAGACAAAGATTTTTACTGTATAAAAAGGGGCTGTGTCCTCTTACAAACTGTTCTCTTCCAGGATCCTATCTGAGGGAGGGCTGCTGCTGCTGCTGGGCGCCAGGAGGACCACCACTTGGACTGCCTCCCTGCCTTGAGGCCCAGTGAGCTGGCTCTGGGCCCAGCCTTGCCCCCCCGCCTACCTAAAGAACTTTGCTGGATCTGGATCTTGCCCTTCAGCGCTTGGGAGCGCTGTGATCCTCTGCCTAGTGCTGGGAGCGATTTATTTCTATTTTGGACCTTTTTGCTGGACTTATTGTCCTCTAAGCGCCTGAAAGTGCTTTATCTTGCTGTAGCGCTTGGGAGCGCTATATTCACCCCTCAAAGTGTCTGGAAGTGCTTTATTTTGTCTTTAGCGCTTGGGAGCGCGTTCCTCACTTTGGCCAATGCCCACTCGGCAACTTTTACCCCGTGTCTGAGAAAGAAAATCACCGCCGCCAGCCCGGCGAAAGCAGGAAGCGAAGCGGGCCGCCTGACTGTGGGCGGGCCCGCGAGACGGAAGTGCGGCCGGAAGGGCAGGCGCTACAAACAGGAAGCGGATGGGAGCCCACCCCGCGCTTCTGTGCTCCGAGGAGGAGTGTGGCGTCATCTCCCGGGGCTCCCCTAGCAAGGGTAGAGCCCTAGTAGCCCAGGAGAGAGAGCCCGAATCGCTGGGAAGCTGCAGCGCAGGGCTGCGCTGTCATTGGCCCCAGTCCCGTCGCGTCATTGCCAAGCCCTGCAACCATTGGTCGGGCAGCGAGGGCTTCCCCAAGATTGGAGGACATCGACAAAGGTAGGGGGAAGGCAGGAAGCGACGCTGGCTCCCCCCACGAGGCTCTCCCTGAGTGAGGGAGCCCCGCCGCCGTCCTAGGAGCAGAGCCCCGTGGAGGAGGTGGAGAGGAGCCGGTAGCCAGACGAAGAGTCCCCAGAGAGAGCCCGAGGTGCGGGAGCTCTCGTGCCGCCCCCACCAGCCAGCCCCCAGTTCAGAAGTTCCTAACAGATACCGGTGAGTGCAGGGGCAGCTTTCTTTTAGCATAAGAGTGGCCCCGGTTTGCAGCGGGCCGCTCCACAAGTAACCGGGCATTCCTTTACTTACAAGCCCACAAGGACTCCGGGGGCACATCGCTGCACAGATCCCACGAGGCTCCTGAGGGGGCATGGGTTTCTTGAGAGCCCCCAAGGCTCACGGGGGCATAGTTCTTTTGGCCACCGAGCTTGCGAGGCTCACAGGTGGTTCTTGGCCCTTGGTTGTTTCTAGAGCCCCAGAAGAGAGCCAGGAGGCACGCTGGTGCCAGGCTCAGTTCTTAAAGCTGCCCAGCACTTAGTGGGCAGCTGCTACGTTTAGGCCCCTGACATTTGGGACAGTCATTGGTTGTGGTGACTAAGGTGATTTCTGCGCAATTGTGTTCTACTGCACCTCTGAATGTGTTTTGATGTGTCATGTGCCTTGTTCTTACACTGCTGAATGTATGTTTATGCATCATGTGTTTTCCTTCCCTGCACCTCTGAATGTTTTTATGCATCATATGTAATGTGCCTATACCCCTAAATGTATGGTGATACTTAGGTGGTTGTTTTTCTCCTAGTACAGGTGTTCCTAGTGAGGTCCTGCTTCCCTGCGTGACATTTTCCTAAGGTGGTTAGGGTTGCGTAGGTGGTACTTACCGGTTACAAGTGGTTACTGGTTGTGTGCTTTATGTTCTAATTTGTGCTACAGTGATTTTATATTCTATGTTCTAAGTGCTAGTTCTAAAAGTGCCTATTCCTGACAGTGGCCCATGTGGCCCTGTCTTCTACATATCCCCTGTAAATTCTGCCCGTGCCTGTTGGCATATTGTAAAGTGTGTGTTCTTATCTAATGTGTTTTGGTATAATACAAAGGCTATTTTTATATATAACCTTGTGTGGAGTTTCCTTTGTGGTGTGCCTTGGGTGTTGTTGCTGGGTGCGCGTGCAAACACTTAACCTACATAGCCTCCAAGTTTAGCCTTACTGCTCGTGTCACGTTACCTAGAGGGTGAGCAGGGGTTATCTTGGCGTGTAACTCCCTTGCCCTGACTTAGAGTGGTGGTCTCTGACTGACTTTGGCGCGAGCCTTGGCCAGCCAGAGATCCCATTTCTAACAAGAGGTTTGTAATGTGTTGCCTCTGCCTGAGACTCGAAAGCAGGAGCGGTTAAAGGAGCCTCCAGACTGTTGAAATTGAAGTGCACCCATAGACTATGCGGTGTCAGTATCTTTTTTCATCTTTTCTAAGATTGTATCAACTGCTGGGCCAAACCCTGATTAATGGGTTGATTAAGTATGGTAGACTGTACTTCATTTTTAAAACCTGAGATGCGTAGCCAGGCACGCCGGCGTAGCAACACACTAGTGTTGACAAACCTAGCGGCTGTATCGGCTTCATCAAGGGCACATTTTATAGATGCGTTAGTGATGTATTTCCCTTCTTGAATTAGGTCAATAGAGTTTTTGCCTTATAGGGTTCTGGTAGGTCTTTTAATAATCCCTCCAGTTCATCATAGTGTGCTGTGTCATAGCGTGCTAGGAGAGCTTGTGTATTGGCAATTCCCCAGGTATTTGCTGCTTGAGAGGCCCCACTCTCTTTCCTGAGGCTTCTAAGATTTTTGACTCCTTGTCAGGAGGGGGGAGACATCACCTGTTGTTTGAGAGTTTGCCCTCTTTCTGGCATTAGAAACAACTAGAGAGTCTAGTGGTAACTGAGACTTGATATAAGAGGGGTCTGTAGGAGCTGGTTTATATTTCTTTTCAATTCTTGGATTGAGGACAACCGCTCTGGTTGGGTCTTTAAAGATGTCTGGTGTGTGCTTAAGTACTCCATTTACCATAGGGAGTGTATGTATACTCTTCTCTGATGTTGGGAAGGTATTAAATAGGGAATCCTCCTCTACAGGGTCAGTGTGCATGCTTACACCATGATACTGAGTTGCTCTGTCAACTAGCTGGTTAAAAGCGACCATGTCATCAGTAGGGGATGGTTTTGTGGGATATTTAGAGGGATCTGGTATGGGTTGTGTATCAATTGGGTCCTTAGGGTCATTTTGATTGTCCCATGTGTGATCTTGAATTCCCAGATGATCAGGGTCTATAAAGTCCTGATGAGGGTCTTCACCCATGTCCTCTCCCTCATCATAATTTGGAGGTGTAGGTGAATATGGAACATAAGGCATGTCAGGAGTGAAAGGAGGAGGTGTAAAAGGTCTAGAAGGGGATGTCCCAAAGTCCTTTTTCTTAGGAGGAACAGGAGAATGAGCCTCATTGCCCAGTCTTCTCTTGTGGTTATTGTAAACTGTTATATGTCCTGTATCAGGTTCTATATACAGTCTATTTTGGTATGGGCTTACAGGATCAGGATGAAAACGTTCACCTTCCACTGTCCGTTGCTTCGGCACCGATGTTTTTGGATCGGTCGCTTGCTTGCTTGTTTTTATTTTTGTCTTGAGCTGTTTCGGCTCGACTTCTTTTGTCGGCTCAACAGCTGTTTTAGGCTTGACGGCCTTGTTCAACTCGACGACCTTATTATGTGGGCAGCACTGAAAGAAAGCATCTATATATCATTTTATTCCCACAGTTCCGCACTTAAAGAGGAGGCTGGGGATAGATGCACATCTGTTAAAATTAAAATCATGTTGTCTGATGATGAAATTTCAGTCCTGGATAAAGGCTTGGGCTTTTCTCCCAATCAATTGGGGGGAGATGTTGATTTGTTTGTTGACCTGTCAAAATTTACTAGATTACTTAAACTGAAGGACAATTTTTTGCAGAATCCCTCTACTTGTGTTAAACCTATGAGTGAAACTGTTCCCCCCGTGCAAAGAGTAAATGAAATCAGCTTAATTCAAACAATGATATCTGTTGAATTGGAAACTTCTATTGATATGGACTTCGTTCGGAATGAACTTGACATTTTGGAAGGTGTATCCATTGACAGCGGCCTTAAACCAAAATCTAAATGTACCCCTGTAGGCACACATCCTAATATAGACATCTTTAGGAATAGGGTAACAAAAGGATTTAATCAATTATTGGAACACCCCACCCGCCCCAATTTACGTAATCATAACCTTACCACAAAAGAAAATGCGGTACTAAAAAGTCTGAAGTCTGACCATACCATCGTCATACAACAGGCCGATAAGGGGGAAATGTGGTTTTAATGATTACATAAGAGAAATAGATCGCCAATTATCAGACACATCCTGTTACACCAAGTTACCTGGGAATCCCATTAAAACATTAAGTGCTCATATTAATATGAGACTTTTTGAATGGCGTGAAGTTGGTTTATTGAGCGAGGAAGAGTACAGATATTTGACAGTTGTGGAGCCCACCTTCCCCTGCATTTACATCTTACCCAAAATACATAAGGGCTGCCCCTTTCCACCGGGCCGCCCTATCATCTCTGGAGTGAACTCACCCACGGAAAAGCTTTCTGAATATGTAGACCTTCATATACAGCCCTTTGTACAAACTTCATCAGCATATATAAAGGACACAAAGGATATTTTGGCCAAATTGGAAGGGTTTATGTGGTCTGCCAATTTGATCTTTGTCACTTTAGACATTACAAGTCTCTATACTTGTATCAGAAAATAATTTGGGATGAAAGCCTTACAATTCTTTCTGGCCAAAGGACGGCTGACCATTACTCTCATAATGAGGTTTTATTGGAGATGACAGACATCATCCTGTCTAAAAATGTCTTCCTCCATGACTCTGTCTGGTTTAAGCAAACCCAGGGTACAGCGATGGGCTCCAGGTTTGCTCCCTCTTATGCCGGACTCTTCATGGGCTGGTTTGAGCGGGAGCATGCCTGGGGACGACATGCAGAAAAATGGTCGGAACATGTAATTTTCTGGGGCAGGCACATTGATGATGTTATTATACTCTGGGATGGACCTGTCCCAGATTTGATGTCCTACTACGATTATCTGAATGATAATCCATTTAAAGTCCGGTTCACCATTACCTTTAGTAGGAATGCGACTGACTTCCTGGACGTGACGTTTTTTATAAAGGATAACAGCATACATAGTCGCATGCAAAGAACAACCACTGCTTGCAACAGCACCTTGCATTTTCAGAGTTCGCATCCCAAACATGTAATTGACAATATCCCCTACGGGGAAATGGTCCGGATGCGACGGAATTGCAGCACTGATGATACTTTTTTAAACAACATTAGGGAGACTGAGGACCGCTTCCTAGAGAGAGGATATCCTGCGGATATACTCAACAAAGCACACAGAAAGGTAATGAAGGTGACAAGAAAAGGAACCTTGGCTTCAAAACCATAAAATAGATCCCAGAAAGCCCCAATTGCCTTCAGTACACAATTCCCTGATAATAGCAGTAGGGTATATAATACCCTTAGAAAACATTGGCACCTACTGATGGAGATACCAAGTCTGCAAGGCACTTTGGCCACAAGACCGAAGGTAACATACAGACGCAGCCAAAATCTAAGGAACGTGTTATGCCCTAGTTATGTCACCACTGCAAAGAAATCATCTTGGTCACCCCCATTACAAAGGGTTTTTTACATGCAAAGAATGTAACATGTGCCGAATAGGAAGAGACAAAACCAAAGATTTCTGCTTTAACACTAGACGCAGATACCAGATTGATCATTTGATAAACTGTAATAGCAAATATGCGATATCCATTTTAGGCTGCCCATGTGATAAAATCTATGTGGGCAGCACTAAAAGAACTTTCAAGATAAGAATACAAGAGCATGTACGAGCACGACGCAATGGGGACCTCAAATATCCTCTTACATTCCACATGCAGGAAAACATACAGTACGTGAGGATCTCTGGTTCATGGGAATAGATCATGTACCTGCCCATCCTAGGGGTGGCAACCGGGAACTCACGCTAAGGAAAAAGAAGCTGGGTGGATATGTAAATTACGAAGTGTTGAACTGGGTCATAACAATGACGATGAAATGCATTACTTTCTACAATGACCTAGTCAGTTTAGACATACCTCTATCTGCATAATTATTTTGTTAAATCCCTAGCTAAATTTGGTTTTGGTGGCCAGTCTGTTTGGTTTGAACTAGGATAGTTGGGGTTGTATCTGTATAAGTTGATCCACAAGCTGAAATTGAGTATGACAATTGTTCTCTACCTATGTAGCTCATGCATTTGTGAATTAATTGTCTTTTTTCCACCATATTGCATATGTCTTATGCCATGAACAAATAATTGATGATGGCACTGGTGCTTTCTTCATGTTTACAAATGTGGGCTCATATTTGTATAAACATACGTTTCTTGGAGGTGACATTAATTTCTGAATATTGTGTATGACTTGTATGTTATGATAGTATATTTCACTTGTTGGTTCCTTTAATCCTACCAATCTGACTATTCTTACTCTCAGATTGCTTTCTCTCTTGTCATTTATCTTCACTTTACGGATTAATCTTAACTAGTAACTTTTTTCGGGGTACACATTACCTGCAGGCATTAGATACTTTCCCATTCCACCTACATCAGTACCCTTTCTTGGCTATAGATATGCTAATGGCCAGCGTAGGGTAGTATAGGATGGCCGCTACGGAACAATTATTTGCGTGCTATTTTTCAAGCAGAGTTGCTTACTTCATTGGCAACCAGCGGATTGATCACTCCCTTAAAAATATGTTATCTATGACCCCTTTTTCTGGTAAATTAGCATTTTCATATGAGAAGTGAGTCTAGAGGTGCTCTAGAACCATCCCTTCACAGGAACTCTTAGGATTGTCTCCCCTGTATAAGAAGACTTTCACTCTGTTAATTCAATTTTTCATAAGTTTTTATTTCATTGGATTTAAGTGTAGTCCGTTGTAAACATATTTCTTTGTCCTTTACATGATTGTTGACATATTTTGTGAATCAGACATTGCCATTATAAAGCATCCAATGCATTTCGGGCATTCAACAATATGCCCTTCGTCAGGGAAAACGACACTGCGAAAAAATAATGAAACGTTGTCACTGTTGTGCTAGGTAATGTAACATCAATCAAAAGACAATCTACATGTGACATGCAGAATGAGGTTTAAGGGAACGTGTATTCGTGCAGTGGATGGTCAGAAAAAAATGCAAAGTGAGCATGCACAGTGGAAAACTGGTGGTAAGGTACGGGTTACACTCACATGACTGGGGTATCCAGTTTGTGGTGAGATCTGTAATGGAACAGTAAACAAGAAAGCGGCTCTTAGCGTTACAGCTCTTCAGAGATATACGCGGATGTGGTCATAAGGTCTCACGGAGGATTGAGCATGTCTAACCTACTAACCTTGATATGCGAAAGTATCGGTTCCACTTAAATCCTCTCCTTCGTACGGGCTGGTACGATGGTAGACGATAACGTCTGCTATTTAGAAAGAGTTCCGGTCATGTGAGGTATCACATGACCGTGAATATGGAAAAAAGACTTATCAACGGACCTCCGTGTGTTACTGTGTGCAAAGGTTAAATGCACAATAATGTTATCTCGTTCTGGCCAGAACATTAATGTAAAAAAAGAATTGAGAAAAGTGTTAACGGATTGCTGTGGTGTGTCGTCAAAAAAATCTGTTACGTGAAAGAAATAGAAAAAATAACTTGGTACTCGAACCAGCAAGGTTCGTGTTGGTGATAGGATAACTAGTGGTTGTAGCCACTGTGGAAAACGTTAGGAAGAACGTTAAGGGACCAGGGATATGTATAGGTGTGAGTGTCTGATGGATCAAATGAACAACACACAGTGTACACAAGATGCAGTCTCTAGAGCAATTCATAAGAAAATTATACCGTTATAACAAGTCGGCATATCTTCTCTAAAAATGAATGGACACAAAACTTGAAACTAATGATCAGGTACATTGATGACCTTTTCATCATATGGACAGACACAAAAGAAAAACTACAGATGGAACCAACTAAATTCAACGAGATTGACCAAAGAATCCAACTGACTTGGGTCATGTCAGACACCACGGTTAATTTTTTGGATGTTAAGGTAACCATAACCACAGACGGATTCATGACTGATTTGTATGTCAAACCTACGGATCGCAACAACATGTTGCTATATTCAAGTTTCCATCAACCCAATTTAATCAAAAACTTACCATTCTCGCAGATGGCTAGAGTTAAAAGAATTTCTTCAGATGAAAACATTCTCAATACCAGACTCATGGAAATGACCAAGAAATTCACAGCTAGAGGTTACCCACAATCTTTAGTCAATGAATCAAAGAAGAGAATTGACAAAATTTAGAGAGTGAAACTCCTAACGACTAAAACCAAAACTGAACAAACACGTACTGTAGTAGTATCTAAATACTCAACTTCTAGCAAAAAGTACAAACAAACTATACTGAAACATTGGTCGATCCTCAATGTTGAACCGGATTTCAAGCAGTCTTTCAAAGAACCACCGATCTTTGCGTTTACTAGATCAAAGAATCTAGGAGAAATTCTTCAACAAAAACCACCAGACAACCTAACATACACAGGAACCAAACCCTGCCTTAACTGTGGCAACTGCAACAGTGTGATCCGAGGCAACACCATTTGCCATCCCTCTAAAGGTTATCCCATTAAGCTGAAGGTGAATGCCACCTGTGAATCAAGCAACCTGATATATGGGATCAGATGCCCATGTGGGAAAATGTATGTGGGCAAAACCGAGAGACGCATCAAAGTGCGATTAACCGAACACAGATCAAATATAATTTTGAAAAACACCAAATCAGCATTATCTTTGCACTTTACAGAGGAACACCACAATGTTTCCCAAATTAAATTCATAGTTCTTGAAACTGTCCAAAAATTTGAAGGGAGAAACAATACTAAATTCCTACTAATGAGAGAGAACCATTGGATACAGAAACTTTCCACCCAGATACCAATGGGTCTCAATGAAAGAATAGAATTCTCATGTTATCTATAAACTTGTTATAACGGCATAATTTTCTTATGAATTGCTCTAGAGACTGTATCTTGTGTACACTGTGTGTTGTTCATTTGATCCATCAGACACTCACACCTATACATATCCCTGGTCCCTTAACGTTCTTCCTAACGTTTTCCACAGTGGCTACAACCACTAGTTATCCTATCACCAACACGAACCTTGCCGGTTCGAGTCCAGAGTTATTTTTTCTATTTCTTTCACGTAACAGATTTTTTTGACGACACACCACAGCAATCCGTTAACATTTTCTCAATTCTTTTTTTACATTAATGTTCTGGCCAGAACGAGATAACATTATTGTGCATTTAACCTTTGCACACAGTAACACACGGAGGTCCGTTGATAAGTCTTTTTTCCATATTCACGGTCATGTGATACCTCACATGACCGGAACTCTTTCTAAATAGCAGACGTTATCGTCTACCATCGTACCAGCCCGTACGAAGGAGAGGATTTAAGTGGAACCGATACTTTCGCATATCAAGGTTAGTAGGTTAGACATGCTCAATCCTCCGTGAGACCTTATGACCACATCCGCGTATATCTCTGAAGAGCTGTAACGCTAAGAGCCGCTTTCTTGTTTACTGTTCCATTACAGATCTCACCACAAACTGGATACCCCAGTCATGTGAGTGTAACCCGTACCTTACCACCAGTTTTCCACTGTGCATGCTCACTTTGCATTTTTTTCTGACCATCCACTGCACGAATACACGTTCCCTTAAACCTCATTCTGCATGTCACATGTAGATTGTCTTTTGATTGATGTTACATTACCTAGCACAACAGTGACAACGTTTCATTATTTTTTCGCAGTGTCGTTTTCCCTGACGAAGGGCATATTGTTGAATGCCCGAAATGCATTGGATGCTTTATAATGGCAATGTCTGATTCACAAAATATGTCAACAATCATGTAAAGGACAAAGAAATATGTTTACAACGGACTACACTTAAATCCAATGAAATAAAAACTTATGAAAAATTGAATTAACAGAGTGAAAGTCTTCTTATACAGGGGAGACAATCCTATGAGTGCCTGTGAAGGGATGGTTCTAGAGCACCTCTAGACTCACTTCTCATATGTTATGTACTTGACGTCGTTGGACACTCGACGTTACCTTCCGGTGCACCAACAAACTTGATTAACTAGGAGTAAAGGGATTTCAATCAGCAGTGCATTTATCCAATTCTAATCAAATTAGCATTTTCCTCACATTTGGGGATTTGGTGAACAGAGGGGGTTGCCTCGCCACATTCTCGGTATGCCTAGTAAGCTAGGGGTAAGCCCGTACAATTCTTATAAATCCCCTCAATGTTATGGTTAATGTTGAATATATCGCCTTGTTTGATGCCACATACGAGGGGTTTATATATATTCTTTCTTCTTACATCATACCCCGGGTTTCAATATAACACATACTACATTCCAAGATAGCCGCCTCTATTGCAGCATGAGTCACATGACCTGTGTACCTTACGGTCCTTCACAGATGTTCTCAATTATTTTGCCTTTCGCGCAATATTAAATCCCGGTCCTCGTACTGGGATTAACTGCTGCTGGAAGAATTTTTGGAGCTGTGGCGTCCGTGGTGAACGGGTTGATCGGCCGTACCTAACATATTACGGTAAGTGGTATCGTTGGTTATCACACCCCTTGCCATCTGTAATCGTTGGGCTTATGTGGGTAATCCCCTAGTGTCCATCGGTGATACAAACTCTGTGTGCTTCCGCAGGTTCAGTTTGAATAATTATCTCGTACTGAACCCTTTGTCGTTTTGGATCGGGTGTGATTATGCAAAACAATACAGAACGAGGGGGCGTTTGTTGGGTCAATCTACCACCCCTTTCAACAATTTTTTTCCCCTCTATTCTTGCTGACTGGAATAGGGAAATTGTAATTGTAATCAACTGGTGGGGAGGAGGAATCGTAGTCCATTCAGTTCCCCATTTCAATAGTCAAGTAATCAAAGGAGAATGGACACTTGTAGCTTCATAACCATTGGTTAGCATGGATCACCCTCATAAACGCTATGTTGTTATTTGCGGTGTATATCTATTTTCCGCCCCACATTCGCGTTATGGCATAGTCATCGGATGTCCAATTTCGTGCCACATCCCAGCCTCATCCCGAGGCAACCTCTGGTCTGGGTAGCAGTGTCTAGAGAATGAGGGGCACCCCCAGAGAGAAGGTGAAATAAAGTGAATAGTTGGATTAAAAAACAGAGCCTCACCAGAAGAAATATTCTTATACCACTTTATGGACATGGTCATGGTTGACTGTGTCCATAAAGTGGTATAAGAAGATCCAGTAACCTGATCCATCACTATACCCACCATAATTTTTAACCACAGAACTCCACCTTTTTTATTGAAGTTTCTTCTGGTGAGGGTCTGTTTTTTAAGCCAACTATTCACTCTTTCACCTTCTCTCTGGGGGTGCCCCTCATTCTCTAGACACTGCTACCCAGACCAGAGGTTGCCTCGGGATGAGGCTGGGATTTGGCACGAAATTGGACATCCGATGACTATGCCATAACGCGAATGTGGGGCGGAAAATAGATATACACCGCAAATAACAACATAGCGTTTATGAGGGTGATCCATGCTAACCAATGGTTATGAAGCTACAAGTGTCCATTCTCCTTTGATTACTGGAATAGGGAAATGTCATGCAGGCTGGGGTTAGACTACCATCCAGGGAAGCATATTGACGTCAGGTGTCTTTTTTTGTGCTTGACAGAGCCTGTTGATCTTGCTTGATGGGACCCTCTCGTCTAGAAATAAGGTGTCTAAGGTATTACACGTTTTAGGTAAGATTAATTTTTTCAGATACCTGAAGACTATCTACCTTTGATAATTTTAGTTGTACCTTTTTGGTAGTATATTCGGGAAAAAAATTGGGCATTGAATAGGAGTAGTAGTCCCATATAATATATAAGAGCTTCGGATGAGGTGAGGATAACTAGCCTTAAAATAATTTTTTTTTTAAATGTTGGGGTGATGTCTCTCTTATAAATATATATAAACTTTGTCTCTCCAGTTTAAATCTGTTTCAGTCTTCAAATGCGGTCTCCATCTTTTTATATACTTGGGTTTCCGATCACTTAGTCGCTGGATCCGTCTGGCAGTCCATTTTGAACGCCTATCCATTGATGCTCTGAAATGTAAGTGAGGAGCGTTGGGCTTCCATTGTATCATAACTTACTTTTGATTGGTTCTTGAATTTGTTAATATGTGCATATAACTTCATATAAATGATTGTGATATTTCCTATAGATTGGGACCATTTTTTGCTACAGACCTCAGAGGAAGATATACTGTAACAATTGCCTGTGAAGTTCGGATAACTACCACTAGTGCCATTACTAGTGATTCGATTTTAGAGGACATTTGATACCCATTGACATGCAAGAGTAGTAAATTGGGACTTTGCGCTGATACGCATTACCACTAGCGTTCCCTTTTATCCACGGGAGAAAACCTGATATTGGTTGTCCATATTCTCATCTTTCTAGATTTTCATGGATGATTCCAGGTCGTGTTATAGTGCTGCTTTAGTTTCTGCTACTCACGGAGACGCAAAGAATCACTTATAATTCGGTAGGTACTCCTTAGATAGATTATTGTGCATCATATTAAAATCGTTGTATCTGGCCATATTAACTTAAGGTGTTAATAGGCAAATGAGTATTAGCCTAGCACATCAAGTCTAGGTTTCTATACCTTTGCCGCTGCAGAATGGGACTTGCCATTCCCCTCTCCTCTGTACCGTTTTGGATGATTAAGGTCACATTCTGACGTCTTGTCTATTGGTTGCATATGTTTCCCTTCGTTCTCTTTCCCCCTCCTTCTTCTATTTTTTCCTAAGCATATATATCTTGCCAAAGTATGGACTTTTTTAAAATTATCTATCTTTACCCTTTCATGCTTTCCTTTACGTGATATTAATTTTAACAGATGTACCTCTATCCCCAGCCTCCTCTTTAAGTGGGGAACTGTAAGAATAAAATGATATATAGATGCTTTCTTTCAAGGCTTTCAGATTGTGTTATTATGAGATTTATGTGGCCCTCTATATCTGTAATGTCTAGCTTCAGAACTCGTTTACTGATGGTTTATAATTGATTTATAAAATTGTATTTAAGAAACTTTGTAGCAATTGTATAGAAATGTAAATAGGTGTATTTTTTGTGCTTATATATGTATGTTTGTAATGATGTTTTGTTTTGTGGTGGTTGGTTTTTACATGTATGTTTATATGTTTATATTTAAATAGCCCTGAAGAAGTCCCATTCTGAGATGAAACGCGTTGGCTACACTGTTTCTACCACGCAACGGAATAAAAAGATCAAAATTGAGGAGCCTTGCTCTTGTTATTATTTGGACTTGTATTCACTTTATCTTTTGTATTTTGTGGTGCACCTGTGCTTATGTTTGAATTGTTGAGTTCCTGTTGGAACTAGCACTGTGATGGGGGGTGCTATTCGGTGTGTACACATACCGGTATAGTGATAAAAAGGGAACGTATTAGTGGAGTAATTGTAGGTTAGGTGCGGATACTAAGAAGGTTCCACTGTCCATTCAGGTTTTGTTAGTCACTGTAATGTTGTATAAATATGTAATTTTGGGCGTTCTGTGTACATTAATGTACTTTTCGTTTTTAAAGTCAGGTCGCATGTTGCACATTGCTTCATTGAGTACTATTGCTGTAAGTAGCTGGGTTCTGAATTTCTAGCCCATGGAACTTCCTTGAGTCAGCCTTGAGGTTCTCTGCCTCGCTATCCTGGTAGTCAAGCTCTAAAAGGGGTAACTGCACTCAGACGTGCAAAATGGTGTCAGTCGTGCAAAACTGTGGTGTCAAAATGACACATTTTAAGAAGGGCTTCAAGACAGATCTCACATGTTTCAGGCCTGCAAAATTATTTTGAGGATAGATGGATCATAACTGAAAAGCAGACTGCTTACAGAGTGGACATGTGTCTGATTGCTCCTGGTGGTACTCACATCAAATTCTTCGACAAATATGTTAAAGAGAATAGGGTGATGTTATCGTACTTTCCTGGATATAAAACTTATGGACAGAAAACGTGAATAATCTAAGCAGGGTATGGACCTCTCTAGCTAAAACCCAATTCCCTTGCCTAGCTAAAATACAATATCCTTGCACGCAATAGTGGTTTTGTTGGTCTGTGCTCTCTATGCACGAAAATCTATGAAACAATATGGGGGCTAATCTAAAACAATTCTTACAGGCGGCAGGGGTGACTCACCCCAATTTGGGGGTTAGGGGGGCAGGCAGAGACTAACCCCTCCTAAAAACATTTGAATCTTTTAATTGATTTGTGCTGAAAATACTCCCTACCTTTTCTACTGGTCAGTTTTGGTGATTTTTATATGACAAATAGTTTGGTGGTGAACATCTCTGAAATGTATATCATGGTAGTTGTAAACCGCCAAATCCTTTCATTGTGTTTTTTTCTTTATTCAGGGAAGGCCCCCTTAGAATTAATTATAGTATTTCATTATCTGCATTACTGTCTGGGCTTTATTCTAGACAGGCATGGATAGAGAGGTGATGAGGGCAACGATTAGGCTCTTCGCTCTGTGGAGACAGACAAGCGTTTCAACAGCCAGTTTAGGACTATGCGACAAAAGCCTGAGGTTATGACAATATGTAACAAGTGGCTTCTTGATAACGAAGACAGGTATGGCAGGTTACATTTAAAGATAAACCTTACTCGATATGGACACTCAAAGACAAAACCAGACCATTGCACAAAAATAATATAGGAAGCTTTCTGGCATATCTGTATCAAGTACGAGGAGATACATCACGCATATATATTTCCAGGCAGAGGGTTTTAAACTTACTTGGTAGAGTTCATGCCAAGTCAACCCCGCTTCCCACATACTAAGTTTAGGATGTCTCAACGGCCTCTTAAAATATCAGATGTCCTCTAGTATAAAAAGTAATAAATAAAATGCTTATGGCCTGTGGTGTTGTGGTCAGGGAACAGGATTGTCATTCTCCTTTGGAAGGCAGGGTAAATGCGGGCACCGGTCACAACATTTTAGATGGCCTACTTCTATGGTGCTTAAACAGTGGATTGAGAGGTCTGGTAAAGCCAGAGGCGGGCGGGCACAGGATAGCGGTATTATCCGGTCGCATCCTCCTTGAGCAAGACACTGGAGGAGGCCTGTGCTTCCAGGTGCTTCGCCACATGTGATTTGGGGGCACAAGAGGAGTAGTGAGCCTTGTGTCTTTGAGTTTTTTGTTTGGCGGCTGGCGTTGGAGTGACAGGGGGTGGACAGCCTCATTCCAAGCTTCGCATTTGGGTCGCAGTAAGTAAAAGAGATGGGAACACTGGGCTTTACTTTATGCTTCACGCTATGTTTATTTTTCAATGTATGGTTGGCTAGAAAGCAAAAGAAGGAAATGCGAGTAAGTCTGATGCGAACATAATAGGTTGTAAGGTGTTGTCTTTCCTGATTGGCACATTTGTGCTTCTCTACAGGTTGTTCTAGTAGAGGGGATGAGGTCTGCCAAGAGGCAGCGTTTGTCAACTGAGTCTTCTTCTGACAAGAATGACAGAAGGGGTAGGAGTGTGTCTAGGCACTCTTGTTCAGTGGATATCTCCAGCATCCTATGTGCTTTAGATATTCAGAGGATGATTGATGAAGCTATGTCTAAAGCTCTGTCTTCTCAAAAAGAGATAAGGAGTAGGCTCAGTCATAGCAGAGTGTATGGGGTTCAAGAGATCGGTGATTTCTCTTCTACCTCCTCAATGCCTAAGCCTAGTGCCTCTTCTGGGAATTGTAACAGAGAAAAAGAAGTCACTCAGGTCTTCGATCATATCAGAGACAACCTGGGGTCTCGAAAGCAGGCTGCAGAGGAGGATTCTCATGGATTGTTTTCGTCGTATGACTGGCCAAACAAAGCAAGCTCAACCTCATTACAAAATTAAGAGGATGATACTGAGAGAATGGGAGCAACTGGATCATCTGAACGTTCCTGGTCTCCTTCAGAGGATGTGTGTGTTGGAAAAGGAGAATTTACTACATGGAATCAAGATTGAGTTATAAGAAAATAGCTATGCCTATTGGCCGTACTGCAGTAAACTGAGAGGATTGTTCTTCATTTGACACAAACATTAAGAAGATTACATGCACTTTGAGAAAATCCTATGCCAGCATCACTGGCAATGAAGTGTGATACCCATGCAGCATACGCAGAGCATTCACCGCTCACAGATTTCTAATTTCCAGATGGAGCCACGCCAGAAGGGGAGGACTGGTCAGACATACTCCTTCAGATGGACCAGCAGGCAAGTTTGTAGTCCGAAATCTCATGTAGGTATTAGAACTTTGGATTTGTTCTTGTGGGTCGGGGTCAGCAGTTCTAGTAAAGCAAGACGTGCAGACGAGACACTGCGAAGCTGACTCTGCTGCAAAGTTCATACTGCTGAATATTTATTTTTAGGCACAAAGCCATTTGGGAACCTGTTTGACGCTTTAGCTACCAAGGAATTTAAGGACAGAAAACATGCTCTTCTATACACAGGAAAGACTATGACTTTTAAAAGGTGTTTAAAGTGGGAATCCTACAGACGTTATTCACATTTATTCTTCTGCCACAGACATTTTCAAGGACGAAAGAGAACAAAGCAGACACTACTTCTTAGTCATTGGGGCCTTAACATTTATCAGGGGATTAGTTAGCGACTGGGGGATGTTTAAAAAATGTATGCAGGTCTGACATAATCTGACATAACGATACCTTAGATCAGTGGAGGTTGAATAACGTTTAGCACAGCTCTGCAATAGACTTTGGGGCATATGTATCAAAATCCGTTATTGCGATTCTCAAATAGCCATTTTTTGAGAAGCGCTTTTTTAGAATCGCAAAACGGGATGTATTTAAAATATTTTGCGATTTCTTGTTATTCCTTAATTGCGATAAGCAAATTGCGAAATCGCAATTAAGGAATACCTTCCCATTCATTCCTATGGACCAGTCATTCTCAGTTTGCGATTCGCTATTAGAGAATCGCAAACGGAGGATAATTTCAAGGGTGTCATAAGGACACCCTGATGCACCCCTGAAATGAGCATGTGTGCGCATATGGCGCACATACATGCCCTAAGGGCATGTATGTGCGCCAAATGGCACTTTGAAAAATGCTAAAAAGTGAACTTTTCAAAGAAATCGCAAATTACCACCAACTTGAAGTTGGTGGTAATTTGCGATTTCTTAAGGAGAAATCGCACAACTTGGGTGCTTGTTACATAGCATTTAACCCCTTCAACGCTGTGCGAATTCCGCTGCAGTGCTGAAGGTTCTAAAGAACCAATGGAACCATGACGGAACGGTTCCGTCATAAGCACAGGCCAACCGACGCTCATGATGGAACCGTCCCGTCATGAGCATGGAAGGGGTTAAGGAATCGCAATTTACAATTCCTTAAATGCTTATGCAAAATAATACGATGCGAAAATGGCTCATACATCGCGTTTTGCGATTTCGTATTGGCAAATGCTGTTTTTTTGCAAATCACAGCGAATACAATTCGTTTGATACATATGCCTCTTTGTCTGCATACCTCCAACACAGGTCTCATCTGTGCTTATATTCCAAGAAACATGTTGAAAGCAAAAGCTCTGTAGGAAACAAATCTGCCTTGTTGAGGTAAGGGTGATTATCCCTCTCCCTGCAGAAGATAAGGGGAGGGCACTACTTCCATTGTTCTGGGTGTAGAAACCATCAAGTGAGTTCTATCCAGTCTTGGATTTAAAGGATGTGATCTCCTGTGACTGCCCATTCACCAGAACTCCCGTTTTGGTGTTATCATGCTTTGTTAAAGTAGGATCAACGGCATCCATCAGGACCTTGAGCCATCTGCGTAAGTCATGGATGGCGCTCACGTTTGCGGATCTTCACAAGACATATGACCTCCCGCTGGGACAATTCTCACTACATGCTGAGCCTGCCGTGCAATAGGCAGTACCTGGGGTGACTGTAATACCGAACTGGTCACAGACACCGCACTGCACACATTGTTGGTGTGGAGCTACAAACAGCACAGAGTCAATAACTTATTCCCTGCCTTGCCCTTAAAGCCTGCTTGAGTCATGACTTCCAGAATAAACTTTCTAAGAAAGATTGGTCCAAAATCCTGGGCCCCATCCCACATGTCCAGAAACACAAGCTTAAAGCTACTACAGTTCACTTATGTTCACTTTACCTACAGTTTAGATTTCATTGGGTGTTCGGTACTGTCTCTCATAAATGCCCCAGATACAACTCAGTGTATGCAGATTTTAACAATATGACATGGCATTACTCTGTGCTTTGGCCCTTTTGGAGCGAGATATGTGAATTCCTTACACAAGTGACTGGTAGGCGACACGTCAACATAACAAAAACATGCCTGCTAGGCTTAATGCCCTGCCTTAATAAGCACAAGGCCAGGAGTAAATTCATTGACTTGGCTTTCGCACTTGTTAATATAAGCAATAGTGATCAACTGTAGGGTCGCCTCTTCCCCGCCCACCTATGCTCACCTGGAAAACTGAACTCCGTCGATGGCGCAAACTACGGATGACGTGAGTGGAAATTTACATTACAGGGCGTGGCAGGGTACACATATCACGGAGTGGAATACCATACTCCTGGCTGTGTAACCATGCTTGGATTTACAACCAACATTGACTGGATCTATACCCTACTCCTTCTTCGGTCTACTATACTTATATTTTTGCCACACTAGTTTAACATTTTACCCATGGGCTCCGTCAGACACACTAAATCCATATGCTTTTCCCGAAGTCTAAACATCACTGCCATTATTTATTTATTTATTTCAGCGTTTTATTTAGTGCAAACTTGACCCGAAGATATCAGAGTGCTGAGCACCAGTTGCGTTTACAGACGGACACATTCATTTTTGTTGGGCAGGGGGAGATTAAGTGATTTGTCAGAATAACAGGATGTTGAGCGTTCCTGCCGAGACTCGAACCCGGTTCCCCAGCTTTGAGGTTGGCCGCTCTAGCTGTTCGGCCACATCCTATCCCCTTTATTGCATGTCTACTCCCATCATTATTGGGATTTCCCACTGCTGTGTCACAGAATATCTACCGTAACGTGGAATTTGAAGTTTACATAATGCTACATGCATATACCTGGTCTGGAACCAACTCTTTTGGCTTGTTTGCAATGGTTATGCTTGTTAAGATTACACATTACTGGATGCTGTTGCTCAGTTTGTGTTTTTTGACTATGGAAATTCTTTCAATAAAGAGACATCAAACGAAAAGAGATGTGACCTCCTGGAGCAGGACATTTCACTTCAAAATGGATAGCATGCAAAAGGTCATATTGATAATTCATATAGGGGAATCCCTAATCAGACTGGATCGCCAGGATTATCTGCATATTCCTATCCTAGCAAGTCATTACAGGTTTCTAAGATTTTCTGAAGAGATCCAACATTTTCGGTTCGCTGTTCTCCCTTCCAACCTTAAGTTAGCCTCCAGATTTTTCACAAAGGTGATGGCTCTGTTGATGGGAGTATTGCCCTGGAAAGGCACCATGTTAAATCCTTATCTAGAAGACTAAATAATCCATTCTTCATACAAAGCCACGTTTCTTCATAAGGACATTGTGCTGAACCTTTTGTTCCAGGATCATTGGTTTTTAATAAACTGAACATGTTTCCTCAAACCAGCAGCACAGAATATAGCGTTTATAGGAGTCCTGATTCAGAAAGAAGAATTGAAAGGATTAGAGCCCACAATATTGTATTTTTAGGGCATTTAGACCTCTCTGGAACATGTTGGAGGCAATTTGCCTGGTTTTACTGGTGTTTGCTCTAACTCTCAAAAGGAAGGCAGTCCTCAAAGACAGAAAATCTGAATGTCAAATGTCATTTAAAAAGATGGGGCATATCCCCCCTCTCTAGGCAGGATTGTGACTCAGATTTTTCAGTTGGCAGAGAGGCCCCCAATTTGTCCTTCCACTATTCATATTCAGGCGTAAAGTCTACATTCCAAGGTCTTTGCAACAGTCTATTAGAAGTGGATTTCACTAAAGATGGATCTCTTCGCAACCAGGAAGAACGCTGTTCTTACTCTTTTCTGTTTCTGTGAGGAGTTGGCTTGAGGAACGGATGATCTTTCTTGCTGGTGGCCTCAAGTGCTTCTTTATTCATTGCCCCCAACCCCCATTCATTATTGGCCTCGCCAATCTGCCCATCTCCTATGGTCTTTTCAAGTCTTTATCTGGATACTTTAACCAGCTTACAATCAGTAGCTTAGAACTTGAATACGTCGGTCTTCTGCGGAAAGCGTTATTCTGAGAGCTTGCGACGGCAGTGAAAGCCTGAAGAAGGCAGGCTACCATTACTCTACCCTTACAACATACTGCCATTGGAATTCATTTAGCCATTGTATCACTATCTCGCTTTCAATTGGGCCTGAAGGTAGTTATACTCTGGAGTCAGTGGGTTCATTCTGAGTCTTTGCTGTATTTTCATGTGTCTCTGTTGGTTTGGGTATGGTCTAAAATGAGGAAGTTGGAGAAAGTGTTAATGTTTAAATTACTTACTAGTAATTTCAAAACTCAGTTGCCCTTCGTCGTTTTAGTCCTTACTTCTCTCCCTCTCCTCGTTTTAGTCTTCGATTCCCTCCCTTCCTGGGGTGGGTCAGTCGGACTGCCTTGGGGAAGAGATGTGAGAGGGAAATGTTTTAGGATGGTCACTTTTTTTATTTTTAGGAAGAAGGTGCTTTTTGAGGCCTGTCACAGGACGGATGTGATATGCGTTCTTTAACCAGTTTTGAGTGAAGCTTTGGGGGGGAGTTCCCTGTTTAGCTAGGCAGGTTGCCTCATTATGTAAGGAGTAGAAAGAAAAAGAAAGGCACAGTGTAGTGGAATTACTTGCAAGTAATTCGAACATTCATATTCCTTTTCCTAAAATGCTTGTGGTGACGCAAAGACACCCTCGTTTATTTTGCTTAATAATATGATGACATGTAACATGTTTAACCAGTGCATATATATGTACACACATTATTTTACACTTTGCAGTCAGATGTGTATTTTAAAGTTGGCATGAGTGAGCCTAGATGTACACTCGATTTTGAAATAAATGCTGTATTTTTGCTTGTTGTGCATAACCCATATTATGTTTTCAGACGCAAGATTCAACATGTTTCGAAATGTAATATTTCGTTGGCTTATATTTTGAAAGTTGTAGTGCAGCCATTAACTCGTTTGGACGATGAGGCTCGGCTCCTGCTGGTTGGGAAGAGAGGAGCTGAATACTCCTAAATGAGATGTTGTGAAAGTCGCAGCAATGGGAGGAGCTGGCATCGCATTATACGTGAGGAGGAGGCCAATCCCAGATGCGGAGATGTTATGTGGTCAGCGGTCTAGTAGATGGGTGGGTGGAGCTAGCTGGGTGGAAGGGAAGAGGAGGAGCGTGAACAGGATGGGGTTAGTTAGAGTAGGGACAGGGACCTAATAAGACGCGAGTAATAAAGCTCTTAAACAGTTATACACGTGTCTGTCTTTACTACATGAGAGACACGACAACTGGCGACGAGGGTGGGATTGGCATGACCACTGCCCACAGAACCCTACGAGAGTGCCCTGTCCCATGCAGCGTCGAGAAAAGAAGAACGCTGCCGTGTGAAGCGGAGCTGCCGCCTGAAGAGAGAGGCCAGCAGCAGGTGACCCTGCCCCTCCAGTGACTGCGAGGGAGCCAAGAGGGGGCCGAGGCAACGAGCGCTGAAACACTCAAGAAAAGGAAACCATTCGCGCTGAAACGCGACTCACGCCTGATGCGTGTAACCTGGTGCGCGCCGAAAGAACAGAGGTCGGGAGCCCACTCCGACTCTGTCTAGCACCCCAAAGTGAAAGAAAATTGCCCCGAGCGGAGGACGCTGCCCCAAGAAAGCCCGCTGGTAAGCGCCGTCGAGCGTGTTGAAATCGGAGCTCGAGCGGCCTCCGACATCGGAAACCTCACGCCCGATGCGTGAGTTTCGGCACGTTGTCGCCGAGTGAACGCGGGACCTGGCGAAGCAAGGTGAGAGCCCACCCCAACCTCACCTGACTGTGGCAGCTGCTGAGGAGACCTGAAACCTGAAGTGTGCTGCCTCCTGAGATTGACTGCCGGTGAGTCCCGAGTGAAGCAGCTGTGTGCTGAGTGAGCAGAGAGAAAGCCTTGTATGCAGATAGCAACGGCGGCTATCTTGAAGTCAGGCAGCTTTAAGGACAGACCCATTGGTCATTGTGGGGCGGCCATCTTAAGGTCAGGCATTGTGATTGGCCAGTGAAAACGACACGCACGAGTTGCAAAAAGAAGCATAACAAGTGTGAGATAACACAAGTGACCAAGAATAAACAAGCACGAGCAAAATTAAATAAACATTGAAAGAGAAACGACCGCAATTAACCTATCCAGGCACCTGGGAACAGGTCGATCAGAGGCAGAAAAGGCGGGAAGCACGCGTCGCCAAGATGGTGACCCCAGAGACATCCCCACAGCGAAACGAAGTCAAGCCCATCGTTGCAGGAGGGTCGCACCTGCGGGCCCCGGAACCCCTAACACTGACCACAGGAGGGAGCATGGGTCCCAAGTGGCAAGAGTGGCTTGAAGATTTCGAAGACTACATTGAGGGATCTAAAGTGACTGTGGATAAAGAGAAATTGATCGCTCTCCGCAACCTGGCAGGTCGAGAGATAAGCAAAATAATCAAAGATCTTCCCCCTGCAGATGCTGGAACCTATGACAAAGTACGTGAAGGGCTGAACAAGAAATTCCTCCATAAAAGAAATGTGGACTATGAACGTCATGCGTTTCATCAAGCGCGCCAACGGAAGGACGAGGCGATGAGCGCATTCATCACCCGACTGCGACGGCTATCCAGACATTGTGAATTCGACACCTTTTCAACAGATGCTGCCATAAAATCGCAAATCATAGATGGATGTCATTCGGAAACTCTCAGGAGGCGGCTATTAAGAAAACCCCATTAACTAGATGACATTGAAGAGATGACTCACGTCTATGATCAGGCCGAAGAACATGCCACCAATATTGAAACAGGACGCAATGTGAGCCATGAACAAGTGCGTTGTGTCCAAGTCAAAGGCAGCAGTCGAAGAAGCTCGAGAGACAAGCAATGGAGATCACAACCGTCGTCTCAGCAAAGATATTCAGAGCACAAGAGGCGAGAACCTGGGCGGAGGGAAAGGAGACCAGAGAGGACAAGAAAATGCTACCGATGTGGATATGACTACCCTCATGCGGATGCTTGCCTTGCCCTGGGTCAGAGGTGTAGGAAATGTGGGCTGATAAATCACTTCGAAGCGATGTGTGGGGACTATCACAAAGAGAGGCGAAGTGAAACAACGAGATCGTCTCGCTCTGACACCCGAAAGCATCACATAAGAGCGGTTCAAGGAAAGACTACACTATTCTCAGGCTCGTCACACTCCAGCCGAGAGTCGCGCAGATACCGATGGGAGCGTAGGTCACCGTCCCGGGACTCGAGATCATCATCCAGAGACTCTGAATACACAGTCGAATACGTGAACATGATTGCGGACCCCGACCAACTCGAAAAATATCCACGCTTGGACATAAAAGTAGGGAACCATGACACTAAATTCGTGCTAGATAGCGGGGCTTCGCTGAACTATATCCCGGTCACGGAATATGATAGGATGAGCCCTAAGCCTCCACTAACGTATGCACCAGTCCGAGTTTTCACTTGGATGTCCAAGAGACCACTTCAATGCTTGGGAAAATTCCCAACAACACTCAAACACGACGCCATCACCATACTGGCAGGCATACATGTCATCAAGGGCCCAGAGGCTGACTGTCTACTCAGCTTACCAACTGCAGAGCGTCTCCGCCTTGTTGAGATCCTCTTCAAGGTCAATGATGACCAAGACACCATCAGCAAGTTTCCCAGGCTATTTCAAGGACTAGGGAAAATGAAGGGCTGTCAAATACATCTACACATCAATGAACAGATCAGGCCTGTGGCACAGCACCCTCGACGTGTACCATTCCATCTCCAGAAAGCCGTCGAGGATGAACTTCATGACCTCCTGTCAGCAGACATCATTGAACGGACGGATGGTCCGACCCCATGGGTATCACCAGTGGTCATCGTACCCAAGAAAGGCACCACCAGCAAGGCGAGGCTGTGTGTCGACATGCGATTGCCTAACACTGCGATTGAGAGAGAACGCCATCCTGGGCCGCATCTGAGCGACATGATCTCTGCTTTGAACGGGGCGAGGGTGTTCTCGAAGCTGGATATAAACAAAGGCTATCACCAGCTGGAGTTGGACGTCAAGTCCCGGTACATCACTACATTTGCAACCCATTTAGGACTCTTCAGATACAAGAGACTGAGTTTTGGTGTTTCATCAGCCGCTGAAATTTTTCAGGAGGCGATCCGGCAAATCATTCAACACATCCCTAACACCCTAAATTACAGCGATGACATCCTTGTGTACGGCTCTGTCGTCCGTGAACACGACATAGCACTTGATCGCGTCTGCCATGCCCTGCTAGATGCGAACCTGACATTAAACAAAGACAAGTGTGAGTTCCACCAGTCCACTTTGAAATTCTTTGGCCACATTTTCTCGGGTGCAGGGATGAAACCCGATCCGGACAAGATAGCGACTCTGAACAACACCAAGAGCCCTCAGGATGTCAGTGAACTAAGATCGTTCCTAAGGATGGCCAGCTACTGTGCCCGTTACATCAGAGATTATGCGACCATCAGCCATCCCCTTCGCATCCTCACCAAACAAGGCCAACCATTTGACTGGACGCCCCAGTGTGAACAGGCGTTCAGAGAGATCAAGCATGCAGTGGAGTCTGCTAACAACCTCTCGTACTTCAATCCTAGACAGAAGACTGAAATCACTGTCGATGCTAGCCCTGTGGGGCTGGGGGCTATCTCAGCACAATATGACGATGACTCTGACCAGCGGCGCATCGTTGCCTATGCCAGTCGCAGCTTGTCCGATCCTGAAAAGGCATACTCGCAACCTGAGAAAGAAAGCCTTGCTGTGGTTTGGGCATGTGAACATTTTCATGTTTTTATCTACGGCAAGCACTTTACTTTGATCACCGACCATCAGGCGCTAGTCACCATCTACGGCAACCCCAGATCCAAAATGCCTCCGAGGATCGAGAGGTGGGGCCTGAGACTTCAGGAGTATACTTTTACCACTGTCCACAAACCCGGGAAGGCAGAAAACCCGGCTGACTATATGTCCCGTCATCCACATGCATCATCGGACTCCAACCCTTCCATTGCCGAGGAGTACATCCACTTTGTGGCCGACCAAGCATTGCCACCTGCCATTCCCATGGAAGTTATCCGAGAAGTCACGGCTAAAGATACTATCCTGCAAAAAGTACTCCGCAGGATTCAAACCAACCGGTGGAGACATGATCCTCAAGAAGAAGACAATGACCCGGCGGTCAAGCAGGAGATGCAAGCATTCCGACACGTCTGTGACGAACTGTCTGCTACCACAGATGGAATAATACTACGAGGTCAACGGATTGTGGTCCCCAATCAGCTACGGCAAGGCGTCATCGACCTTGCACATGAAGGCCATCAAGCAGTAGTATCAACAAAGCGAGCCCTCAGGGAACGAGTGTGGTTTCCTCTCCTCGACCAAATGGTAGAGTCCACCCTGAAAGATTGCCATCTGTGCCAGCTGACCAACAAAGGTGACCCACCGGCCCCATTGCAAATGACCACCCTACCCAATGGAGTATGGCAAGAAATTGCCATGGATTTCTACGGGCCACTATCCTCCGGGAAATACGTGGTCGCCATCATCGATGAATACTCACGATATCCCATCGCGCAATTCGTGACATCCACAAGTGCTTCTAGCACTCTCAAAGTGCTCGATGAAGTGTTTGCACAATGGGGTGTCCCCAGAGAGGTGAAAACGGACAATGGACCTCCGTTCAATGGGCACAAGTTCAGTGCGTTTGCAAAGCACCTGGATTTCAATCACAGAAATGAATTAAATTAAATGAAATTTGATTTGTATAGAGCATGGTTGCCCGAAAGCGTCCCAGCGCTTGCTTAGGGAACCCGTCCTGGTATTCCCCTGCGAGATAACCCATTACTGGGCATCCCCAAGGTGAAAGCCAGGCATCCCGCTGCGAGGGGCCGTTGTGGAGATTAAGCAAGCTATTGCCCAGAGTTACAGAGTGGGACTCCATGATTGGAATAGGCACCGAGGCGAGAATTGTCAGGTCCGGGGAAATTTTGAGCCCAAGACCCGCCGAGGCGGGGAATTGAACCCTGGTCCGGGCCAGACCTCTGCATCAGGGTCTGCCGCTCCAACCACTTGAGCCACACTTCTCCACTCCACAGGAAGATTACACCTCTTTGGCCACAAGCGAATGGCACCATCGAAAGATTCATGGCCACGCTCAAAAAGACATTCCAGCACGCCACGGCTGAAAAGAAGGACCTGCAAGTGGCCCTCAACGAGGTCCTCAGAGCCTACAGGACGACACCTCATCCAACCACCGGACAGTGCCCCGCAACGCTGATGCTGGGGCGCCCCATGAGGAATCGCATCCCGACTTGGGAAGGGGCCTTGCGAGCAGTGTCACCAATCCGCAGTCATCTACAAATGATAGCGACTGACAAATGCAACAAAGACAAGATGAAATCATATGCTGATGCCAAAAGAAGAGTGAGATCACCATCCTTGCATGAAGGAGACTACGTGCTTGTCAAGCAAGATCAACAAAGGAAAACTGACTGTTGATTCCGAGATGAACCTTTGCTGGTTACCCAACAGAAGGGTACCATGCTACCTGCGGAATCAGATCAATGGCGAGTTACCAGGAATGTGTCACACTTTTAAGAAATGTCCTCGGGACCTGAAAGGACCTTTGGCGAATGTGACTGAACTACTTATTCCGGAAGTATCAGACCAAGTTGACCAAGAAAGTAAGGGCCAGCAGAGCGAATTCCTGATCAACGAGAATACCGGGGCCATGGCTACGCGACCCTGCCGAGATGTCCAGCGACCCAAGAGACTCATTGAGGAGATAGGAGTTAGCACGCTGTTCTGTTTGTTTTTATTAAGAAAAGGGGAGATGTTATGTGGTCAGCGGTCTAGTAGATGGGTGGGTGGAGCTAGCTGGGTGGAAGGGAAGAGGAAGAGCGTGAACAGGATGGGGTTAGTTAGAGTAGGGACAGGGACCTAATAAGACGTGAGTAATAAAGCTCTTAAACAGTTATACACGTGTCTGTCTTTACTACATGAGAGACACGACAAGAAGGAACACAAGTTCGATGGGTACCCGGGGATGTATCACTTGGATATAACTTCATTTTTTAGCTATGCAAAGTTTTTTAGCTAGCTGCATCTATTGCCCATGTCTAACCTTGCATGTAGACGTCCTTTGTCCTCTCCTGAGACTAATGCTCTTTATGTTTCTGTTCAGAGATACTCTCAAGAGCATGACATTTCTTCTCATTCTAATAGGAACTTTGATCTCTGGTTCTGCTTTCGACTCTACATTGGCTGAAACCTGCTGCTTCTGAATTTCCCCGACTTTCCCACAACCTTAGCTCAGAATTAGGAGTTTTCTTTATGTAGAAGAGACTTTGCTTTGGTTTGGTTTGCGTAAGCTATCTTTCAGAATGCAATATCGGCAATACAAATTCAACTGCTTGGATAATATTTATTCATGCTGTATTCCGGTTATTATTGGCTTTATCTAATTGATTTGATTGGAGATTGTAACTTTTCTAATCTTTTAACGAACCTTTATGGTTTGGCAATTCACTCCTCTCTGTTACTGTGACGAAAAATCTGCTTCGCTGTCATTCCAATGTTAATGAATTTGTGATTGCAGCCTCAGTTTGAGGAATAGATCCCTCTGGGTGACCTGAGCGGTGTGCTGAGTTGGCACAAAGTTAGTGCGGTGCAAATACCATCCTTATCTGTCATCACACGTCGCAGGGTGTTTTTTGTAGAGATTGATTTTAATAATAGCTAAATTTACAAGAGGCCAGAAGTCGCTCTGTAGCGGTGTCAAAAACCACTCTGTACCATTAACATACTGACCATAGGATTTGAGCAACCAAGTGGGAGATGGGAAGTGACAAAAAACGGAGTCAATTTAAAAGAAGGTTGTTATGGGAAGGGGGTGGCCGTTTCATTTTCAGCAGACTTCACTTTCTAGTTTACAGACATGGCAGTCCGATGCGCATTCAGTTTAACGAACGTCTGTGGGTTTAGCGAACAAATTCATTCATATGCCAATGTCGGAAACACGTAGGAACAATTCTATAAGCCCACTTCCCACTTAATAACTATCTGTAACATTGAATAACAAGAAAGAGGATGCTGGCATCTGGGGTTTGGAACTAACTTGCACTGGGGAAAAACTTGGTAATTATACCTGGAGGGATTATAGGACATGTCCCAGGTGTTTGCATAAATGTTAGGAAATCTCTTTCAAATGCAGTGACTCCTTTTACATGTCAACTGAAAGTATGTTTTGTAGATTTCATATGGAACGTGTAAGCAAATAAAAGGAAAGGCACTACATAGAAGAAAACGGCGTTCCTAAATGAATGAGTAAGCAAAGCAAATAAATAAAGCAGAAAAAAAATCGAGAAAATCTGAATTAATAACTTCTGAATTTTGTGCTACCAATGCGATCAGCTTCACGGATTCAGATTTATTTACACTCGGTAACCGCGCAGGGTGAGACAAAAACATTGTTTTATCGCCGCGAATCTCGGTTTCCATTTTAAATGTGAAATATTCTCATTTCACAGCAGCTGCAAAAAAAATGTTTCAGGTTGAAACTGCGAGGTTCGGAGCAGCCGCGCGATTTGTCTCACAGCTGGAAGGAGGCTCTCAGAGAAACAGGCCTCGGAAGCAGCAATCTCCCTCACCGAAGCCGCGCCGCTGTTTTCCGAGACTAATTTCACAGTATTCTCTCTGGAAAGCACACATTTGGAATACAGATTTCTCTTTGCGGGCAATTCCGCGGCGGCATTTTTTCCAGCTAATAAGACCCTCGAAAGCCCATTAAATATTCTCATGGCTGAAACGCTGATCAAAAACATTGTTAGTGCCCGTGGGCAGTTGGGTTTCATTTAGGAGCTCTCAATCACAGCAATGCCTAAAATATAACAAATCGTGTTTATACAGCAAAGTGGAATATGGAGAGTGTGGGGGAAGGGGGCACGGGGGCACCTGTTACAATGTTAAGCTGCTAACAGACACCCAAGCCAATTGCTAAGAGGCTTCACCAGAAAAACACACAGTTGGTTTTCGAAATCTACTGTCTTTTCAGAAAACACTTCAATTGAAATATTTCCAAGGATGACGAGTTTCAAAAACCAGTAAGCAGCATTAACATTTCAAGGGACTAAAACTGAAGAGTACTGCCAAAACCTGAAAAGTTATCACTGTTTAGTACAAGCTGCCAAATCTACTAAACATAACTGGACAGCTTGTGTGAGTACAGAGAAGGCTGTTGCCAGTGGCGGCTCCTCTGATAAGGGGGAGGAGCGTTGCCCCACTGCAAACAAAGGAAAAATAAACTGATAATATTAATTATTATTATCATTTTATTTTTCCTATATACTTACTTCAGTGGCTCTAGGGCGGGGCTGGAGGAGTAGGAAGAGGCGTGGATATCACTCCTGAAGTGCACAGGACTGCATGGTCAACACTCTTGGGGCGCCCCAAGCAGTGCTGCACACTTTGCATGTCCCCCACCAAGCTGCATTACACAGCCTGGTGAGGAATTTGCAAACCCTCCTAGTCCCTGTCTGAGAGCAGCCGATCCCCGGCGCTCAGAGAAATCACAATACTGCATTGCAACATTGTGGTTGGCTATGGGAGGCTGGGAGGGCTGGTGATTCCTGCTGCTGGCCGGGTGCAGGAAGATATCGGAGGGACGGAGGTCGAAGGTGAGATGGCGGGCATTTCAGGTACGTGTTTTTTTTGTGATTTCTTTTTTATTCCCCCCCCCCACCACCACCCAGGTCCAGTAGCTGCCGCTACTGGCTGTGGCAGAGGATAAATTACCAAAAAGTCAACATTAATGTCCTCCACTGGGAAGCATTAATGCCTTCTATTTCGAAGCATTAATGTCCTCAGTAGAGGCCTTTAACAGCGACTTGACCTTTGGTTGAACAGTCAAGCGACATTACATCCTCGTCCGACCTCCTCGTCCTAGTCCTTACTGGGTGAGAGGGACATCTCCTTCCCAGAAATGGTTCTCACACGCAAGAATCAACAAGGCAGTAACCCCTAGCACATCCTGAAATACAATAGCAGAAATCCAAAGATAAGACAAAAACAATGAAATACAACAATGCCATTATGATTGCCTTTCCCCTAAGGGATAGGGGGAGGGGAAAACAGGACTATGGCGAGGAAGACCTCAACTCGGAGTAGGAAAATGCTACTTACCAGTATGCATCTGTTCTTGGCATGTAGAGCTGCAGAGTCGTACACTTTTGCAATAGATCGCCACCTGGTGTTGGGCTCGGTTGTTGTCTTCTTGGAAGAAGTCTTTGTATTCACGAGATAGGTGACTCCTCCCTTGGACAATACTGCGCATGGTCATCGACTCCATCCTCAGATTGTTTTTCGCCATGATGGGAAATGATGGAGTAAGTAGAAGTAAAGAGAAAGGATGTCTATGTGTGTGCATCTAAGTAAGATGAGTACTGGAACGGATACAAGTCCCGGGGAGGCGGGAGGGCGTGTACGAGACTGCAGCTCTACATGCCAAGAACAGATGCATACTGGTAAGTAGCATTTTCCGTTCGAGGCATATGAGCTGCAGATCGTACACTTTTGCAATGAGTGTGCAGCAGTGTCTCCCCTAGCGGTGGTCGCTTGTATCCGTTACAGCATTCTGAAATAGTGTTCTAAGGACAGCTTGGCCTACTGCAGCTTGCTGCTTGGCTTGCACATCAACACAATAGTGTTTAGTGAAGGTGTGTATTGTAGACCATGTTGCTGCCTTGCATATGTCCTCTAGTGGTATATTTCCTAAGAAATCCATAGAGGCTCCTAGTTTGCGAGTGGAGTGTGCTCTAGGAGGAACCGTTAGTGTACGTTTAACTTTTTGATAGCATATTTGTATACACTTTACAATCCATCTGGCAATTCCTCCCTTAGAGATGGGGTTGCCTTTGTGTGGGGGAGAGAAAGATACAAATAGTAGTTTTGTCTTTCTGAAAGATTTAGTCCTGTCTGTGTAGTATAACAGAGCTCTTCTAACATCTAAGGTGTGTAAACCCCCTTCTGCAATAGAGTCCGGGTTTTGGAAAAACACCTGTAGCTTTACTGATTGGTTAAGGTGAAAAGGAGTAATAACTTTTGGCAGGAATGTAGGATTGGGCCTAAGAACCACTTTGTTAGGATGTATCTGAAAAAAGGGTTCTTGTATTGTGAATGCCTGTATTTCACTAACTCTTCTGAGAGAGGTGATGGCAACAAGGAAAGCAGTTTTCCATGTTAGGAATTGCAATTCACACTTGTGTAAAGGCTCGCAAGGGGGTCCCATAAGTCTCATAAGGACCACGTTTAGGTTCCATACTGGAGCAGGTGGTAACCTAGGTGGGATTATTCGTTTTAATCCTTTCATAAATGCTTTGATTGCAGGTACTCTAAAGAGAGATAGATGTTGTCTATTCTGTAAATAGGCTGCAATTGCTGCCAGATGCAGGCGTATGGAAGAATAAGCTAAATTGGACCTTTGTAGGTGTAGAAGGTAGCAAATAATATTTTGGATGGAAGCATCCAGTGGATCAATGTGATTATTGTTACAATATATTGCAAATCTTTTCCACTTAGCAGCTTAATATGCTCTGGCAGTGGGTCTTCTAGCTTCTTTAATTATGTTCATACAGTCTGGTGGTACGTTTAAGTAACCAAACTCTAAGACTCCAGGAGCCACATCGCCAAATTCAGTTGGCTTGGTTCTGGGTGTCTTATTTCTCCATGGTTCTGTGTTAACAGGGATGGCGTGAACCGTAATTTTTGATGTGGAACCAGTGAGAGATCTAGTAGTGTGGTGAACCACGGCTGACGTGCCCATGTGGGAGCTACTAGTATTAGTTTGAGAGACTGTTCTCTGAGCTTGCGCACTACTAGTGGAATGAGTGGGAGAGGCGGAAAAGCGTATGCAAATCTGCCTGACCAGTTCATACATATCGCATTCCCCTCCGACTGTGGGTGTGGAAACCTGGCGGTGAAGGTTGGGCATTTTGCATTTTCGTGGGTGGCAAACAGATCTATCTGTGGATGCCCCCACATTTGGAAGAATGGTTGAAGAACTTGTGGATGTATCTCCCATTCGTGAATCTATTGTGACTGTCGACTCAACAGATCTGCTATCTGGTTGTGAATTCCTGGAAGGTGTTCTACTGTCAGGTGTATGTTTTGAGGAATGGCCCATCTCCAAATGTTCTGTGCAAGCTGGGACAGTTGCAGAGAGTGTGTCCCCCCTGTTTTTGTATATAATACATGCCTGTCATATTGTCCGTCCGGATTAGGACAGCTTTGTTTTGTACTTGCACCTGAAACGTTTTGAGTGCTAGGAAAATTGCTAGCAGCTCTAGATGGTTGATATGGAACTGTTTTTGTTGGTTGTTCACTGGCCTTGTGTGGTATAGTGTAAGAGATGGGCTCCCCATCCTGTGAGGGATGCGTCTGTCGTGAGCACTGTCTGTGGAACAGGTTCTAGGAACGGCCGTCCCTTTGTCAAGTTCTTGGTGTTCCACTATTGCAGCGATATGTACGGCTGTCTACCAACACCAGGTCTGTGAGCTGACCTTGAGCCTGATTCCACTGCTGTGCAAGACATTCATGTAATGGGCGCATTTGCAGTCTTGCGTGTGGAACAATGAAGATGCAAGACGCCATCATGCCTTTCAGTCTCATGAACACTTTGGCTTGGAGAGACTGCTGGTGTTGAAAAATGGAGACTAAGGTCTGAATGCTCTGTATCCTGGCTGGACTGGGATACGCTAGAGCTGTAGATGTGTCTATGGTAGCTCCTAGATACTGATGAACGTGCGAAGGCTCTAGGTGTGACTTGATTTAGTTTATTGTAAACCCTAAATCGTGCAATGTCTGAATTATTTGTTTTGTGTGTTGGACACACTGGTTGAACGATTTTGCTTTTATGAGCCAATCGTCGAGGTAAGGGAAGACATGTATCTGTTGTCTTCTGAGATGTGCTGCTACTACTGCTAAGCACTTTGTAAACACTCGTGGTGCTGTTGTGACCCCGAATGGAAGGACTTTGAACTGATAGTGCTGTCCTTGTATGACAAACCATAGATACTTCCTGTGCGCAGGATGTATAGGAACATGAAAGTAGGCGTCCTTTAGGTCTAGTGTTGAAAGAAAGTCTCCCTTTTGTAGTAGTGGGAGTACTTGTTGTACAGTGATCATGTGAAAATGATCTGCTTGTATGTAATGGTTGAGGGGCCTGAGGTCGAAAATTGGGCTTAGTGTCCCGTTCCTCTTGGGAATTAGGAAGTACAGGGAGTAAACTCCTGTTCCCCGTTCCTCTAAAGGAACTACTTGAATAGCATCCTTTTGTAGAAGTGCTAGAACTTCCTGTTGAAGCAGTGTCATATGTTCTGTGGACATTGGGCGATGCCTGGGTGGTATGTTTGGGGGGGTTGCTGTGAGTTCTAGGCAGTAGCCATGTTGTATAATCTGTCTTACCCATCTGTCTGTTGTGATGGAATTCCAGACAGGTAGGAACTGTGATAATCGGCCCCCCACAGGAGTGGAATGCTGTAGGGGAAGCAGAGGGAAGTCACTGTTTGGGAGTGGAAAAGGAGCAGTTGTTGTTATTACCTCTACCTCTTCCCTTGTTATTATTGCCTCTGTATCATCTTCTACAGTAGCCTTTGTTAGAGGAGGTCTGTGTGTGCATTTTAAAAGATGATGTTGTATCTGTGCCGGTTTGCTTAGAGCCTCCTCTATAAAAGGAGCGGCGAAAAGAACTTCTAGTCTGTGTGGATTGTAATGCACCCATAGACTTAGCTGTGTCTGTGTCTTTTTTCATCTTTTCTAGTGTGTTGTCTACTTCCGGCCCGAACAATTGGTTTTGATAGAAGGGCTGGTTCAAGATGGTAGGCTGTACCTCTGGTTTAAAACCTGAAATGCGTAACCACGCATGTCGTCTGAGTAGAACAGTAGTATTGACTGCTCTGGATGCAGTGTCAGCTACATCTAGTGCACATTTAATTGAGGCATTGGATATTAATTTGCCTACAAAAAATGCATACAGTAAAATGCTTAGCGTGGAATGTAGCCGGCCTAAATAATAAGAATAAAAGAAGACTTATACCTGAAGAATTAAGACTTTATAATCCTCAGCTAATTTTTCTATCTGAGACTCACATAGCGTATAAAGACAGAAAACTACTTAATCAGCTGGCCTATGAAGTTATAGTCTGTTCTTCTCAAACAGTTTCTCTAAGGGGGGTTGCCATATTAAAGGATAAAAGATCAAGAATCGAAACGATCAGATCTGGCACCGATAAATTGGGCCGATGGGTGATTGCTCAAGTCTGTATTGGCAATTGTAAATATGTACTATGTGGAATCTATGGTTCCAATAGGGATGAGGCTTTTGTTTTTGATGAACTAAATGTGGAATTACTAGGCTGGGAGGGGGAATTAATTATGATGGGGGATTTTAACTGCATTATTGATTATAAGCAGGATACTACTAAAAAAAAAAAAAAAATTACTAGACCGGGGACTTTTCAACATATGCACAAAGTTAGGGCAGCTATTTTGGATTTAAGTAGGTTACACAATGTTAAGGATGTATGGCACTCTCTATATCCTGATATCCCTGGTCACACGTTCTACTCTGCTCCCCATAAACTGTGTACCCGGATAGATATGGCTTGGGCAATAGATCAAATTCTACAGAACAGCGCTATGGAAATTTGTCCCCGGGTGTCCTCAGATCACAATCCCATTTTACTAACCTATAGATATAATGAGGGCCAAAATAACATTAGATTGTTTTCTTTCCCCCGCTATCTACTGACAGACACAGCTTATATTTCCCAACTTAAACTCCATTTGTCTGAGTTCATCAAAATAAATCTTCATACTGCCTCTCATATATGTGTCCGGGATACATGTAAGGCCAGTATTAGAGGCCATGCGCAACAATATATTTTTAAACAAAACTCTGAACGTCGGAATGATAACACCAAATTAATAGCAGACATTAGGGAATCTGAAATCCTATTGGTTAAGGCACTCGGTCTACGATCTACCAACATTCTAGAAATAGAACTAAAACTAGGATCACTTAAATCTAATCTTAAAACTATCTTAATGGAAAAAAACTGCGCCAAAATGCTTAAGACCAAAATTCAGTGCTATGAAGGAGAGGAAAAGATCGGTAAACTACTGGCCTATAAAGTAGCAGATGACAGAGCTCAGACTCGTATCAAATGTATTAAAGGCCCAAATCAAATTATATATAATCAGCCGGTACAGATTCTGACTCAATTCAGAGATTACTATAACACTCTCTACACTCCGGAGAACCAACCCCTCACATCTGATATATTAAAATACCTAGAAAGTAATATCAATGGGAAATTTAATTTACCTGGCTTGGAAGATCTCTCGGATAATATTACCGAGCAGGAACTGAGACACGCAATTATTTCTTTGCCAACAGGGAAAGCTTCAGGGGATGACTCAATTCCTTTGGAAGTATATAAAATTTGTATTGAGGAAATAATCTCTCTCTTTCTCCTCGTAACACAACATATTGGGTTAACTGGGAAAGCCCCGAGCTCTTGGAACATAACGAAAATTATTTTCTTTTTAAAAAAAGATAAACCGCCAAAGGAATGTGGGTCGTACAGGCCAATATCTTTGATTAACTCTGACGCTAAGGTTTTCACCAAAGTGCTGGCAAACAGATTGGCCCTAATTATCCCTGGGATTATTAGTGAACAACAGCACGGTTTCGTATTGGGCAGAGATACAACAAATCATATCAATACAGCTATTACAGCCGTTGACATGGCAGAAACTGAGGACTCCCCACTCGGCATGATCTTATTAGACGCCGAAAAGGCTTTTGACCGAGTGGGGTGGGATTATCTGTGGACTGTGCTATCTTTCATTGGTCTCAGGGGCAATAGAGTCAGCTGGATCCGGGCCTTATATGACCAACTCATGGCTAAAATCAGTTACTCAGGTCTGTTATCCTCTGCTTTTTCCATCGCTCGTGGCACCCGCCAGGGGTGCCCGTTATCCCCTCTGCTTTTTTCAATTTCTATGGAGCCATTTCTAGCTGCGCTCCTGGCTCAGCCCAAGATAATCCCATTTAGCTCCGGACCCCACTGTTTGAAAATTACCGCTTGCGCGTCCGAAATAGCGGTATACTCATCAAATGTTACAACAGCACTAGAGGGTATAATGATTGAAGCGGAAAAATGTGGCAATGTATCTGGTTACAAACTAAATGCGAATAAAACTCAGATAGTGGTTAATTATAAATTATGGGGGGAACTAAGGGGGTCTGTAGTGCAGCTAATTATTTAGGGGTTAACATCCAAGATTAGCGATATAATTCCCATTAACTATGATGTGCTGGTCAAATCAACTAAGCAGCTTTTTAAAAAATGGCATAAACTACCATAAAATATTATAAGTAGAATTACCTTAATTAAGATGAAAATCCTGCCGAAATTTCTTTATTTCTTCCGTTCTATTCCTTTGGCACTGAACAATATTTTTTTTAAAAAGCTAGACGGAATATTTAGCAGCTTTATCTGGGGTTACAGGAAAGCTCGAAAAAGCTTATCTTCACTAAAAGGATCTACTGATATGGGAGGCCTTTGCTTCCCAGACTTTAAACTTTACTTTTGGGCAACTTTTATAGGACGTCTTTGTTCCTTACTTAATCCCGAGCTTAATAATTTTTTCTTTCATACTATAATGTTGAAATCAGATGCAAGAATGTTTCTGCTCAGATTGAACGACCCAAATTTTTACAAAAGAGTGAAATTTAACACAGCCCGAGACATTGCTAAGATTTGGTTTGGTATGATGTCCTTTTGTAAAACTTCCTTCTATCATTCAAAATTGAGGCTATGGGACAACCCAGGACTTCCGGGGATATTTAATGACAGCAGGGCTAGTGTTTGGGCAATACATGGTATATCAACCTTCGGGGACTTGTATGGTACTAATGGCTTTTTAGATTTTGAGACATTAAAACATCTGTACCATCTGACAGAGTCTATGAGGTTTAAATATATTCAGATTCACGACTTTTTGATACGTCGTATGAAAATCTTAACTATCTCAGAATCCGATATTTGGGATTGCCTCTACTCATCTAAAATTAAATCAGTAATAAGCACTGGCTATAACTGTCTAAACTCTTATGTAAAACAAGATTGCTCCAAACTAGCGGAGAAATGGAGCTCTAAACTTGGTATGACGGTCTATCCAGATCAGATCTCACACTCCCTCTCTAATATAAATAGGCTGGTTCACTCAGCTAGCCTTCGTTTGCAACAGTTCAAAACTTCTTGTTTATTATATCACACCCCGGAAGTGATTCTTAAATGGTCTTCAAATCCACTATATACAGATCGTACCAAATGCCCTAAATGTGATACTATGGGTGCAAATATAGAACATATGCTATTTTCCTGCCCTCAACTGAAAGACTTCTGGCTCAATTTGGATAAAGCCTTGAAATTTAAATTGGCAAGACCACCGGTACTGTCTGCCTCTGCCATACTTTTAGATATACATGGTACTACCTTACCCCAAAAAGCTTTAGTCACTATTTTGCTATCCTGTGCTAAACTTATAGTAGCTCGGGCTTGGATATCGCCACAGCCACCACAGATTATGCAATGGGGGGTTTTGGTTAATGAATCCACAATATGGAAGCTGGGTTAGCTCGAATAAGGGGTACCAGTTCTCTTCTTAAATTTGAGAAAATTTGGGGCAACTTTCTGTAAAATGTTTCTTTGCAGGGACATTATCTTCTTTTCTTCCTACTGTATGAATTTTCTTGTATAATTTTTAATTTATTTATTTTTTTAGTTTCTATTTTTATGCCTTTCTGTATAGCTCTATGTATAGATAATGTTGGTATATTTGTACTGTTTGTGTTTGACTTTTCATTATGTGCTGATAATAAAAATAATTTAAAAAAAAAAAGGATATTAATTTGCCTTCTTGTATGAGCTCTGCTGCCTGATCTTTGAATTGATCTGGGAGGTGCTCCATTAGTTTTTCTATTTTGGTCGTAGTGAGCCCTGTCATAGCGTGAGTAGGGCTTGTGTATTTGCTATGCGCCATATGTTTGTTGCCTGCGCAGCAATCCGTTTCTCTGACGCATCAATAACTTTAGATTCTTTGTCAGGCGGGGGCGTGTCACCAGAAGTCTGGGAATTGGCTCTTTTCCGTGCATTAGACACTACTAAAGAGTCTAGTGGCAGATGTCCCTTAATATAGACTGGATCAGATGGTGCTGGTCTATACTTCTTTTCTATTCTTGGATTTAATACCCTACATCGTACCGGGTCCTTAAATATTTCTGGAGCATGTTTAATGACTCCTTTGATCATGGTTAGTATTTGCGTAGACCTTTGTGACTGCTCAAATGTATCCAGTAAAAAATCCTCATCAATGGCATCAGAGTGCATTAAAACCCCATGGTAAAGGGCAGTTCTATTTAATAGATGATTAAACCCAATACTATCTTCTGGAGGGTAAGGTTTTGTTGGGTGGTACTGAGGATCAGGAATGTCTGGCACATTGTGTGGTGGGAAACCATATATATCGTCATCTTTAGGATATTCTGGATTGACATCTTCATCTAAAGGGTATGCATGTGGCTCTGGTACGTCATTCCCCCACCTAGATCATACTCTTCGTTAGTGTGGTGTGATGATGCAGGAGATTGAACAGGAGAAGCTGTAGGTTCAATGTAAGGAGGGATAGGAGAGGAAGAAGGTGAAGGAGAAGAAGGGTGCTTTGGAGAAGTTGCACAATCCTTCTTTTTAGCAGGACCCACAGGTAGAAGGTGTGTCTGCTGGTCTCTTCTTGTAAGGAATTGCTTCCACATGTCCAGTTTTTGGATTGATATGGACCTTTCTTTGTTTAGGATCTGGTCTAAATAGCTGTTCCTCCTCTACAATCTTCTTCGGCGTTGATTTTTTCGCTGCTGATAGGGGTTGTTTTGTGTGTTTTGCTGTAGGAGGTGTTCTTGAATTCTATGGCAAATGTGTCGGTGCCGAAGGTGGTTTCGGCTTGGTAGGTTTGTTAGATGGTTTAGGTATCTCTGTATCAGGCCTTGGAGTCTTTGGTACCGAGGTTGGAGATTTTGGAGTGGAGACAGGTCTTGTTGGCCCTGCGGCACAGGACTCTGGCTTTCAATCTTTATTCTTGGAACTAGAAGGTTTCGGAGTCAAAGCTTTCGGATCCGGTACAGTCTTTGGCTTCGGCCCGATGCCTCTTTTGGTTTGGGTGCCAAAGGATCTTTGTCTTTGGGCACCGAAGGGCGTTTTGGCTTCGGTGTTGAAGAGTCCTTCGGTGTCAAAGGATGTTTCGGTGCCAATGGAGGAGGTGGAATTGGCACATGTGGTTTCTTCCGTGCCGAGGCACCGGAAGGGGTAGTCTTTTTCCTCAGAGCCGAGCCCGAAGGCGGGGCATCTGAGGGTAAATTTCGGTCTCATCTGGGCCCCATGGGAGGAGTGCCGACCGTTGCCTTTGGCTTGGGTAGTGTATGTTGTGCAGGGGCAAGAGTACTCACGGGCTGCCGAGATGGAATGGAGTCGTCTGAGTCCACGGCCCCCGATATGATCTGGAGATCAGGCGAGTCTTCCTCGGCGACGAGTGGAGCCTCGTCCTCAAAGATATCTTTGAGCGGATCCTCGTCCCCAGAGACATCCTCTCTGACTATCTCCTCCTCAAAGATGGCCTCTTGCGCTGGCGCAGGTCTCCTCATCTCGTGTCGACGTGCCCTCCGATCCTGAATGGTCTTCTTCGATCGGAAGGATGCACAAGCTGTACAAGTCGACTCGTCGTGTTCCGGCGATAGACAGAGGTTGCAGACCTCGTGAAGGTCGCTATGAGGGAATTTTGCTCGACATACCGGGCATCTCTTGAATGGAGTTCTGGTCATGAGGCGTAGGCCGTACGGCGCCGATAGGCCCAACGGCTCACGTCGACGCACCGGAATGTAGCTGGTGATGTCGAAAAGTCTATTCGATGTCGAAAATGTTTGTATAAATTTTCACGCTTCGAAGTTGCTGAAAAAGTCTTTTCTAGCCGGAGCAGAAAACTTTCATCCGAACCCAGTGGCAGAAAAAAACAATCTGAGGATGGAGTCGATGACCATGCGCAGTATTGTCCAAGGGAGGAGTCACCTATCTCGTGACTACAAAGACTTCTTCCAAGAAGACAACAACCTGCAATCATCCGAGCCCAACACCAGGTGGCGATCTATTGCAAAAGTGTACGATCTGCAGCTCATATGCCAACCTATACCCAAAAAGTCCAATAATGGGCAATTACAATGATCAGTTTTGACACCTGCACATGTGGGCGATTATAATTAGGGCTCCCGGCTTTATGATATTTATTTTTTGGACATTTCCGTCTACATTTATATAGATTGAATTTTTGGCTAATTTCAGCTGTATTTATCTATATTTATTTTGGGTTTTGTGAAAAACATCAGGTGGAAACTGGTATATTTCCACAATTATTTACATATAAAGATGAACTCATGCTAGAAAGCCTGCCAGGTTTCAGTGTTACAAATATCTGAAGAAGATAAATCAATGTGCTTTATGTGAAAATATGCAAATTTCAGTATCAACAGTGTGCATATCTACAGCTGTTAAAGCCTCTTTACTACACTCCCTTTCTTTTTTAACCCCTTACCTATCAACCCACACAGCTATTGGTCTGGCAGTCATAGCAGAGAGTATTTAGAATCACCCAAAAGCAACCCAATTTTCTGTTTTTATTCACATTTAAAAATAAATATAGACTAGGAAACAAATGATTTTCTGTCTGCAATTATCTGAAAAAAGTAGTAAAAACTGAAAACAGGGAGCCTTAAGAATAATACTATAAGCACCCATTCCCTGAATCGCATTTCCTTGAGACAGTCAATAGTTCCATCATATCCCCGGTTAAAATTTACACTGAATTTAGAATGCAGGCAGGTACACACAAAGGGTTTATTCAAAAAAGACATTTGGAGAATGTTTTGTAGTATTACAAAACCTACTACAAACTGTTATTCACACACCTAGGTGGGGAGTTTCCGCTTCTCCTATTCTGCAGAGTTTCTGTACAAGTAGGTATACACTTTAGTAGCACATGAGGGATAGACTCAATGGAGTGGTTGGAAAATGGGTAATACTACTAAAAGGAAGAGGATTAGGAAGGATAAAGAGGGGTGGGGTAAGGTTAGGGACAGCTTTAGCGACGAATGCCAACCCACTCACAAATGGATCCCAAGGCTAGACTGGAAGAAGAAAACATGCGTTTGACAAAAAGCACAATCCTCTTGGATCCCCTATTCAGAAAAGGGGCTGGAAACGAGTTAGATTCACCTTACTGGTCAAGAGCTGTATGATAAGGCACTCAGGAGTGGGGCGATAGGTGAGGAAATCCGGGTCACCAGATGCCAGGCTGTAACATCTGACCACCTGCCTATTCACAGGAAGACAAGAGCATAGCTTAGATCAAGTGGCCATCAGAATATCTGTGAACATATTGTGAAAAGGAGGCAAGGGCTCAGAAGTAGATGTCTAGGCTATAAAATCTCTTTTTAGAAGACTTATTTTGGTTTTAACTGACCAAAGCTGCAATTTTTGTTCCTCATCTGCCCTCTAGAACACTAGAGCAAATGAGGCACTCTCTTACATTGGTGGCCAAATTGGCACTCAAGATGAGGTTTCAAGCCCCCTCCCTTGAGCACTTTGTAAATCAATGTACAATGCATTATCAGCATAATGAGGGGAGAGTAAGCCATCCCCATCTGGCCACTACCATCATTATCATCAACATCCTGGGGTGCCCTCTGCTCTGACAAAGGATTAGAGTCATAACCCAAAAAATAATGGAGCATCTGTGGTAGGTGTGGCATGGCAGAGGCACTGTGTTAGAGTCAGCTTGCCTCACACTGGTTGCACTTTAGTTCTTTTGGAGCGTGGCATCGCTCTTGCTCGAGCCAAAGATGGTTCGAGATCCAACATTGGCGTCAGCACCAGGCACTTTTCTGGTGGCAAGTTAGTAGTCCACACACACATACACCCTTGTCTTGAAGTATAGTTTCATGTATTGGCCAGATCAAATAAGGAATTTTCAACCAGAGGTTTAAGAAGATGAAAGTAAAATATATGAGGTAGTCAAAGGATGAAATACCCTTTGTAAACGGCGATTCTGTATGATTTTGTTAGCGGAGGTGGAGTTGTATGCAATGAAAAATACGTGATTTCTAGCCCTATACGGAATCACATACTTTGGATCAGGGAGTAACAGCAAATCAAAGCATATTTCACTTTCCAAATGGAAGTAAGGAAGATGGGATAGTAAAGTATGACTCTTCTCCAAAAAAGAGTGCAGTGAGACATTTCTTCCAAAAGACTCATTCACGTACATATGATATGAGAGGTCCCTCTATCCCTGTCACTCACCTTCTGGTTTTAACTCAAGTTTAGGACCACGCCTGTTTTGTGTCGGGTACCAAAACTAGGGCCCATTACAGAAAAGTGCTAGACATTCCATTGTTTGTAATTGATTAATGTTGGTTGTGAATACTATCTGTCCTTGAAACCAACTCTGCTAAGTTACCACTAGGAATAGCATTATTTCCAATAGTAAATACATTTTGTTTAGAAATTACTGGTCTTTAATTGGAGCAATAGAAGTAATTTACCACTGTTGTTCCATAGTTTTACCATACCATTGGACCAAACACTGAGCACCAAGTACACCCCTTTCACACCTGCTACACAATGGTAAGGTATTATTTAAAATTAAATAAAGTCCGTGCAATTTAGGACACCTGTGCTCTAATAGGAGTGGGTGGTTATGGTTATCTCAATCCTCTTCTTGGTTATTGTCTACCTTCTCCTCAAATTTAGTTAGGGCTAGATTCTTGGTAAAAATGGCCCCAAGGTTTACAGTCCTCCTCATACTGTTGCATTGTACCTATGTTACTCAGTATGCTTTTCTGCCTTCTAATTGAGGTGGGAGAGGGGGAGGGGGGCACAACTCCCAATGCAGTCATGCTGAGCAGGCCCTGGCCCGTCGGCTGCTACTATGGCCGCAACCTCACACCCTGTGTACTGGTGCATGCGCTAGCTGAAGACGTAAGGAGGCATGCATGCTGGGGAAAGGAAGATGGAGCCCTGCCAGTGCAGTTTTGGGACAAATGATCTTCGCGGATGGTTCATCTTCAGCCCCAAACACGAATCCACCACTCACAGAAAGCCTAAACCTTCAGCTGATATGACCCCCATCCAGCAGTCAAGGTACTTCAGGTGCCACACAGTCACAAGCAATTCATCTGTTCACAAGATGATTACAGGATCCAGTTTTAAACTCAAAGTGCCAAGATGCCACAAGCGCTTCACTTCTGGGAATGCCACAGAGTCCCAAAGTTTCCCCACATGCCATGGCAGTGTAGATGCTTGACTGGGTCGCAGAAGCTGAGGTCTGATTCTCTTGCCTCAGCTCTTCCCTGTTCTTTTGTAGGGAGCATCTTCTTCATGCAAGGGCTCCTTCAGGCCACCATCTCTGCAGAGCCCAAGCACTTCTGGCAGGTTGCAAAGCTTCCAGTTTCCAGTTCCTAAACCAGATAAAGGTAAGTTGGCAGTCCAGGACCCCAATCCTGGAAGACAATGTTCCTCAGTCTCCACGGGCGAGCGACCCAAGATTCAGGCTGAGAAACCATGGCACACTGGATGGTAGTTTCTTCCCGATACGTAAGACAAATTGTAAAACAGAATTTGCGTATTCCACAAAATCAACTCTGGAACAGGTTTTAGTGTTTTCCTGTAATTAGGAACAGTGGAGATGCTGCTTATAGGATTCCAGATATTCAGATGTACAATATTTCCTCGGTTTGTAGAGGCTAGTTTGCATATGTGTCTTAAGCCAGCTGATGGATTATCTGAGCTATGGCATAAAATCATGTCAGTAAAGTGCACTGGGGAAAATGGGAGTCAATAGCCAACTTAGGTGCACTGTTGAATGTATTGTAACGTGAAGTTGTGGCAAGTACAGGAGGGGTCTGTTTAAAGTAGGATGAGCTTTATTTAGTCAGGTGGAAATTTTACTTTTGGAGACACCGGTTTAGGGCCTATGGCTCAAAGGTGGAAGTTGGTGATTCTATTAAAAGGCCACGGTCTGATCAGGAGTGGTTTATGGTAGACGGGGTGTGAGACAATGATGTGAGAATGAAGACGACATTTAGAGTTTTGTAAGGGGTTTGGTGTCAGTATTATAAAGGGAGTGGTCAAATCACAGGTCATCAATTTTCTGCTTATTGTGCTACAGATTGCCATCCTCGATAGACCTGTGACAAGTAAAGATCTCGGGTTGCCATCATCAATAGGCCTATGACAAGTAACGATGCAGGACCAAGTCAAACCTTTGGAGAAACACAAACCTCTCACTGTGCCCCAAGATGATCATAATAGGAACACTACTCCTAGCGTTCAGAAACAAATTAATCATACATATCCTCAAGGAGTCCCTGATCAGTCATTTATAAAGGAGTGAAGCCCCTCTGGCTTTCTGCCTTCCAGCACTCTCTATTACTAACATCCATGAATCATACATTACAAGCCGCCCACAACCTAGAACTGCATTTCCCCATACTCTGTTGCCCCTTAGTTAAGTTTTGTATTTATAAGTATCTATACATACAGACATTACCAGGTATCCTGCTGTGAGGAACCGAATTATTATATGGGTGGGTGATTACCCACCTAAAGGAGCAATCACAACCCATGTCAAGGTGAGCCCTAAAGTCACTAAATTAACCTGATCTCGACCCCTGGGTAGCTATGTTACAGAGCAGACATGCTTAACTCAGGGAAACATGTAAATATCTATTCAGTACCAAAACAGTAACAAGGTGAAAATGCAAGACAAAACAAATCCTGACAGTAAAATGTAATCAACACCAAATTGACAAAAACCCAATGTTGGAGATCAGAGATATAGATTTTTAAAGTTTTATGTAGCAGTAGAGGCAATGGTAGTCAATGATTAGACCAGGACCTACACACAATTTAGGGTTGACCACAATAATACGCAGGGCGGATACACCAACCAGGTTCCTCCTGATTAAAAATGTAATCTTCTGACTAGGGTCCTGATTTAGATTTCGGCAGATAGGTTACTCCATCTCAACAGTGACAGATATCCTGTCCGCCGAAATATAAATCCCATAGGATATTATGGGAATTATATTTCAGCAGATGGGATATCGTTACCACTGTTACCGATTAACCAGTCCACCAGAACCTAAATCAGGTCCTTAGTCTTTTAGGTACTAATCCACCACCGAAGTAGACGTCCAAATCCCTCCAAGATCTCAGCGGATGCACTTGGATACTCTCAGTGTATCAGGCAAAGGCCAACAGCAGGGTCAGTTGCCACTAATCAGCTGGGCAGTTTAGGAAAGGTCTCTTGTAGGTTGGTGCATCACTATAGCTTGACCCGAAGGCCAGCCTTACAAACTGAGAGTCTACTTTATTGTCATGGGCACAAGAGGGAGCAGGTCTAGTCCTTCAGGGCTCCTCTCAGGTCACAGCAGGTCCAGTCCTCTTCTATTTTTCCTCGGGTCCAGCAGTGTTCTGAAGTGGGTGTTCACAGATGCCACATTTATGCCGGACTATAACTAGTGGGTGGGAAACACTAGTAGACACGCCCTGACAAATGGGGTTAATGCTCCAGGGGCCAACCCTACCCACCAAGGTAATTTTCAAGATGACGAAATGCAAAGTGAGATGGGGCCACTAAACTTGAACTCTGAGAGCGGAGGGTAGGCATGGGGAGTGTACTATGGTAATCTTATTGTCCTCCTATATCGAACACTGAAATCCAGTTTGAGGCAGCCATTGTACCCACAATAAACACAGGTCAGCACCCAGGTAGTGGACACATAAAAAGTTGTCTTGGCATCCTGCTCATTTCCTTTCAAGTATGCCCCAAGTGTTGTACGTTAACCAAGCAAACCTGTCAATCGGAATCTGACACTCCAGCAGGATTTGACACTGGTGTTAAAAAAGGATACCCCAAGGCCCCATCCTGCGTACTCGGTAAAGTTCAGATAAGTCATCTCTGCCTATTCAGTTCAGCCAATTGTTTCTGCCTCTGAGGCATTAAACACCTTTTTTGCACCTGTTAAATTGTTAATCATTGGCTGGGGGAAGATGGAGAGCAAATACAAATTAGCCTCCAGGAACCTCAGACAGGGAAACAGTAACTTTCTTGAAGTTACTTATCTTTAATATTTATAAAAAAATCTGTCTTCACCATTGAATTGGATTTTTAATAAATATTACCACTGGTGAGAAAGAATATATTGCAGCTTTACTGAAATCCCTGGCAGTCCCCCACTCTTCTTGTAAAACTGATGGTGATAACAAAAAGAGGTCTCAGGGTCAACAAACAAATGTCTACTCTAATGCATGGGCTTTGAAAGTCAACTCCACCAGAAATGTGAGAACTAGGATGGAATCACAGACACGTGCCATCATTGGTACAAGAGAAAATTAATTCAGAAAACTCTTTATAAACCTACTAATAATAGTTGAACATAATAAACACCCCCAGTATGACTCCAAAGAAATGCATAACTAGGTGCTAAATAATCCATCTTGGTCTCAACAATCAGTACATTCTGATCTAAGGAAAGGGAAAAATGGGGAATCGTGGGGCTATCCTCTCTATTTGTATTTTTGTATGTTCACTACTCTGACAATCTGGTCCATATTCCGGAGACATCTGACCTTGTGATAAAACTAGCCCCATCTCTACTTTGGATTGTCTCTAGGCTTTTTCTCAACCTCCAGCAATGACGCCGGAGGGTATCAAGTCAGTAGAAGGACCAGTCTTATGGCCGGAGATCCTCCCTGAAGGAAAGATTCAAAAGGGGATATAGACTAAGATGTCACTAGTTTGACTACCATTTCAACCAATGCGGGGCTATCAGAATGCTATTAACCGCCCATTCCTCATCCACTGATTCCCACTGAGTAGGACTGGGAAGGATGGAAAGGCATGACTATGGAAAAGGTCCAGTTTAGTGCAAGTCCAGGAGATTCCCCTTGCCCAACACCAAAGAATGAAAAAGGGAGCTTTCAGTTTGTACAATGTAGGCCTTTGTGTGCTATTCAATACTGGCATAGGGCCCTCGTGCTACATGTTGTTTTGGGTTGATGCCATGTGGTGCTATAACATATGACACGCCACTCCCTTGGGTTACAAAGCACTCTGTAAGATTCACTATGGAGATTGTGAAATATTGATGGTCAGTCTCCAGGAGGTATAAGGATGTGTAAAGTGAGTTACAATTACAGAAGAAAAAGCTGTCTTGAGACCAACACACTTGTAGGCATGGCCCTCCCTCAAGACATAAGAGAAAAATAAGGTCAAAACAGCATTTCTTACCCGTTTTACTTCTGTTGACCCCCCAATTAATCATTACTGGAATCCGGGCACCCTGACTAAATTAGATTGGAATCTAGGGACACCTACTGAGTCATTATTGAAATCTGGGATCCCGGCCTAAGCAATATCGCCGATTTGAACCACAAAACAATATTAAAAAATGCATAAATTATGAAATATTTAATTTAATTCATATTTTTAAAAAAACACATTTTAAACTTTATGGGAATGTTGAAGCTTTTCTAAATTCAACTGAGACCACCAATCTTACATACTATATTCTGTTTGATGCACTTGCACTGCTCCCATGAATCAATCTGAGGATACCAATTTAATTTTTAGCTTCTGGTTTCAAATTTCTTCACATTTACATCTATTCATAATATTTAATTTTCTACACAGTCACAGACTCTTTGAGTTGGCACTGCGGACCCCCAGGGGTGTCCAGACCACTCATGAAGAACCACTAGTCTAGAATTTTAATAGCCAAAACTGAAAAAATATTCCCCTAGGTGAAGGTTTATACTAATCACATTCATTCACCACACCTCCACACATACACTATGTTTATACTTTCAAAAAGATATATCATAAGAACACTGTGAAAAAAACACATACATATATAAAAGATCATTGCAAAGTATTTCTTAATGTTATAAAAACATCTATTAACACATTTTTCATATGAGTCATACACCATAAAAATAACATGAAACCTTTAAATCAAGTTAAAATCATCAGCAATTGTTTATAAATATCCACCAATTGATGTCACAGTGCAACCAAACTGAGTTTTCATATACAATACCTCAGTGCTGGTGGATTTTGTTTTTAATCTTCGTTGTGTATGTGTGGAGGTATGAAGAAAAGTGGTTAGTATAAACTTTCACCTAGGGTAATATTTTTTTAGTTTTGCTTTGTAAGCCCTGTCCTCTTGGTGGGAGGGGTAGATCTCATCTATTGTTTAGGATCTAGAACTTCAATAGTCCGCCAGTGAGCAGCAAAGTTTGCCACCATTGGTTCCGATGGGTATCTATCAGCAGAGTCGGAAGTACCAAGAAGGGAGGGATATAGACAGTATAAATTATTTCATATTCATGGAATAAGCAATGGCCAGGAAAGCCACTCCGCTATGGTAGATAACATGAAGGAATCAGAGTATCAATCAGACTGGAAATATCAGAGCTCTCACGTGTCCTGGTTCCATGAACAAGCAAACCATCAGGTCCAAGTTCTGTCTATGCTTTCTGGTTCAAGATGACCTGTTTATCCACATTCAAATTCAGGACTAATTACAGAACAGAAAGAAAAACCTGGATTGGATGAGCTACTCACACGTATCTGTACCTCTCTGATTAGAGCGGCCAATCCTTAATGATGAGGAATTTATTGGAGAGGAAGGTTTAGATTCTTTCTGGAAGATGATGAAAAGCTTTAAGCAATGTGTGAAACTTATCAATCTATCAATCAGGGGGTGGTAAAGCGCAACTACTCACCCGCGAGGGTCTCAACGCACTGGGGGGGAGGGGGGAGGAGGGGTGGGGGCAGCACATGGAGAGTTTCCTGTCTCCAGAAGCTCAGTATTTCCAGGTGGAGATTCTCTTTGCTCCGAACTGCACTAGAGCTGCATAAGAGTGGGAGGGATCTTGTGAGCGAGATACAGGGATTGAATTGTAGTTATGTGGATTGATCTGAGAATGTCAACTTCCCCGATGCCCCAGAATCTGTACTTTGGACAGAGAAACATGACTTCCATGGCCAGTCCTCGGTCACGACCTGCGGCGCAAGCGCAAACCCATCCAGGCATCTGCATTTGCAGACAATTCAGAAGACTGTGGCTCAAAATATTAATTTCCTAACCCAGGGGGTTAAGAGTAGGTTGGCGCAGCTGGTCTGGCACTGTAAAGTGTCCTGGGCTCAAAGTAAGGTCTCATAACAAACAAGTGTACATGCATAATGCTGCTCTAACAGCCACTAAATGGGATTCTCACTGACTGCAAACTGCCTTTAACCACAGAAGCACAGCCTTTTTTCAGCACAAAAATGCAGATTGCGTTTATTATTACATTCCTGTAGAGCTATCGCTTGGCCTCATCGCTACAGTCAGACGATGCTGGGGGGAATCATCTGCATAATGTGAAACCCTGGGGCACCTTCCTGCTTTTCAATCTCCCTTTTCAAAGTTTACATCTGCTTGGCATTTCATTCGAGCTTGTTCTTAAGACATCACTCGGCCCCAGCTGCGACGCGAGGCAATTAAATCAGACCTACTGCAAGGAACGACAAACGAAGATTCCAGATTCCGCCAACACTTGCAAAAGAACGGATGCAAAACAACAGCAAGGCGAACCCAATCGCTTTCACACTTTACAGCTTGTTTTGTATGAATGTAAGAGATTTGAATATACCAGTGTAGGAATCACCAAGATACGTAAACTGTTAAACAAACAAATACATCATTTAAATATTGTTTAAATGAATTTACGCATTAGACAAAAAGTCTGAGAAGTCTGTGTCTCCCTTTGGAATCATTTTCACCAGACTGCCTTTGGCAGATCTTCTATGTAAACACTCAATTGAAATTATTGTTAAAAGTCATTGGAAAGGGATGCTACCGCCATATCTTGACGCTAACAAAAAGCCAAAGAAATACAACTTGTGCACTCTTCTCAACACCAACACCTACAAATGTATTTTGAGGAATCTCCTGATCTTCTAAAGCAACGATTCCCTATCAATGGTCATACGAGCTGATTCTACCGCATGTCAAAATGTATGCTCCAAGCCATTGGAAAATTATTATTATTAATTAGCATGTATTAAGCGCATGGCTACCCTGAGGCATGCCAGTGCTAGCGGCAAATTAAGTTAAAAAGAGGAGGCTAGCAATTACTGTTCTGGAGTAGCCATGTTTTAAGACCCTTACGGAAGGAGAGATGGGAGGTTTTAAGCTGCAGATTGAGATGGAGGGTGTTCCACAGTCTGGCTATGTTAAATGAAAAGGAGCGGCCTTCGCTACGCAACCTATTGGAATGCAGGCTAAATTTAGATTGGCCAAGCGAAGAGATTGCTTAGGAAGATAGGCGGTGATCAGAGATTGATTTATGCGGGGGCGTGTGCCCCTAAGAGTCTTACCTGCAAAGCATAAGGCTTTAAAGGAGATCCTCTCCTTTATCGGCAGCCAGTGAATGGCTTTCAAACTGGATCTAGCCGACTGCGTACTGTCACAAGCAGTCAGAAGTCGTGCAGCGCAATTCTGTGCCACCTGATGCTTCCTTAGGGTAGATTTTGGGGATACCAAGTACAGTGAGTTACAGTAGTCCAGGCGCGAGAGAATAAGGGCCTGGACCACAATTCTCCTAGCTGCCGTGGCAAGCCCTCGTCACTGCCACTACCTGCTGGTCGAGTTTGAGAGAATCATCCAGCTACACACCGAAGCTCTTGATCTTGGACTTCGGGACTGGGGGACCACCCAGGCAGGAAGACCAGGGCAGTGTAGGAACTAACTGGGCAGTATTGCCCAAGTACATGATTTCCGTTTTTTCTCAGTTCAGATTGAGACAAGAATGTTGCATCCAGGTGGCGACTTTTCCCAAACAGAGCTCCAGGTCTGGAGGGCCAGTCCGCAGGTGGTTTATAGATATCACCAGCTGAGTGTCATACACGTAGGTGACCACTTTGATCCCAAACGGCTGGATGATCTCGGCCAGTGGCCTCATATATACGTTAAATAACGTGGCACTTCGAGAGGATCCCTGGGGCACTCCGTAGTTCAGAGGAAAAGACCTGGAGGTGGATTCCCCCTTGAAGACCTGAAAAGTCCTGCCATTAAGAAAAGATTGAATCCAGGAAAGGTCTCCTCCAATCCCTATTAACCAAATACACAACAACAACATGGAACTGTGACTGACACCTAGAATTGTAAAGAAATGGTACCCAGAGGCTTAAGTCGTATGGAGCCACACTAATTTAGATGCTACACAAATGCAGATGCATAACGGAAGGGGAATGCTAGAACCATGGGTATATACCCCAAAGACACAAGCCCACTTCCTTTATTAGTTTTGCAGCCAAACCTCCTCACCCATGTTCAGTTCTTCTCTCTGGTCTGTTCTGCTCCAACCATTTGCAACTCACAAACATCTCAAGGATGAAGGGTTATGTGAGGGAGTACAAATCATAGTCATCCATTTACGAAGAAAAAGTCTCAACTTTGCGGTACATCGAAGATCTTCTTCAATTCCACAGAAGATGAACACATTTATGATCCCATTTAGAACCTACCTTTTTTTCTTCACCAGGAGCAAGAACCCGGAATGTGAATATACTACTTCAGTCCTACATGTAAAGTTTATTTTCCCTATTTTTCTTTAAGGATGATCTCTTTCCTTCTTATCGTAAGCCACGCATATGATCAAGCCAGGGCACCGTCCCTCTTTATGTGACATTAGGTAGGTTGAGGCTTTGATGCAATCGCAGCTGTTAACATAGAGAGGTAATCTTTTAGTGCTGCTCAGGTTGTGACAGCAGAAAGCATAACAGGCCACTTCCATGCAGTACCTATTTGGAGTACCGATGTCTTCAACTGTTTTGGTGGCCTTGCCTTTCCACAAAGGCTGTCAAAAGATTTACCTTTGTGAATCCGGCCCTGTGTGCGTGGTTCTGTGGGGCTCAAGAAGCTGACAGTGCACATCAGGGCTGCCCGCCCTCTTGTGAATATTCATTTCTTCTTCTTTCTTTTCTCCTTTCTTTTTCTTCACCTTCTTTTTTTCTTCTCATTTCTGTCCTTCGCTCCTTTCTCCTTCTTTCTCGTTTCTCTCCTTCCTTACTTTCCCTTCCTTTACTTCTTTCCCTCCTTTTCCAGTCTTTCCCTTTTCGTGTTCCCTTTTTGTCTGTTTTCTACCTGTCTCTCTTTTTTCTACCTCTGTCTCACTTTCTAGCTTTATTTTATGACCAGTTTCTCCTTTTCTTCCACTAATTCCTGCCCTGTCTCGCCATTATTTTTCTCATTCTGTATGTTTCTTTCAGTTTCCTTTTTTTCTCTCCATTGTTTCTCTCGTTCTCTGACCTTTTTTATTTTACTCATCTTACGTTCTCTACTTTTACAACGTTTTTCTTTATTTATTTCCTTCTGACCCTTTATCTGTCTAGCTTTTTTTGTAAATTTTTCAGTTCTCTTCCTGTCTAATTTATTTTTCTCCTTTTTTTTGTCGACCTCTTTCTTTTGGTCTTGTCTTCCTCCACTTGTTTCTCTCCTCTATTCTTTCCCTCTTTCTTTTGGATTCCCTTTATTACTTTTCTTCCCCTCTGGCTCTTCAATCGCTCTTATTTTTTTTGCCTTACGTTTTTCTGCCTCTGTCTCTCCCTTCTCTATTTATTTGAATGGCCCTTCTCATTCTTTCTTTTATATTTCTTCCTGTATCCCTCCTTTTTATAATTCTTACTTTCTATGCTTCTTTCATTCGTATTCTCCATTCTTTCTTATATCATGTTTCTCTCATCTACTCCTTTCTCTACAGGGCTCTCCTTTCTCTTCCTATTCCTTCTCCTTTCTCTTTCTCACCTTCCATTCTCTTTTCCTTACTCACTTTTTGCCTCTTTCTCACGTGTTCTCCCTTCCTCTCTATTTCCCTCTTTCTCTTTACATTCCTCTTTTTCTATTTCATTCTCTCTTATTTTACATATCTTTCCTCCTCTCTTCCTTCTATCTTGCTTTCTTACTTTTTACTTTTCTTCCTTTAAAAGTGTTCAGCCTCTTCATGCAATAACTAATGACTGTCACTGCAGAGATATGTTTACTTGTAGACAACTATAAATTGTATGATTAGCAATGAACCTAGGTATGGGCGCATGTATATGTAAAAAGAAACTTTGGGGTTTGCTTATTTGTTGACCTCTACTAATGGTATAGCTAAACACCACAAGTCTTTAGTTCCCAACCTGGACACTGTGGCCCCAGTCATCCTGAGAACCCCGAGTACCAGGCCACAAGCCGGAGAAGCAGGTCTCAAAAGATTGTTGGACTCTATCCATCTTTCTCTGCCTCTGTCCCATCGGGCGCAATCCCCTTTCTCTTTTTTTATGAAGTCCTTTTACATCCTTTATTAGGCATTTCACATTGAGCTTGCGTTTCTGCACATTGTTATAGCTGACAGACATAGGGCATCTCACATTTCCCCTTCCTATCTTCCCTTCGTATGAAAACTCCTGAGTCAATATTTGGTCTTCACAGTGTAAACTTTATTAACTTCGTATACGGCCAATTACTCCATTGGCCTTACTTCTATTAATTTCCGTGACCATCCTTTATTCTTGTTTTATTTAAAACCACACAGCACACAAATAAGATATCAAGGTTATACGTTTCCATTGTATTTACAATTGTCTCTCCACAGGTCCTCTTGCTTTACCTTCGGGCTGTGCCAGCAGGCCACAACCAATATACACCCTCCTCTCCTTATGCTGACTGCCCCCAGCCAACAGAGCAGCAGGTAGATTAGTTGCCACTGTTTGTGACAAGCGCCGGCTTCCTGGGTAGAGCCAGAGAGTCCAGAGCCACCAGCAGGTCAGCCCCCTCTCCTGCCAGCCCGGAGCCCCTGATATACTGCAAGCCCTGTTCTGGGGCCCAACAGCCACTGACAAACTGAGTCCCTGTCATTTCTCTTGCCCAGGTCCCCGCCACAACGCGAGGCGCTCACTGGCGGACTCGACCTCCCCCTCCCTGCGCCTTCTAATTCTTCAGCCAGGGCTCCCAAAACCGTCTGTGTAAACAGCTCCAAACCTGCTCTGGACAGGTGTACCCCATTCGATGCTTACAAGTCTGCCCTTGACGCTTGGATCAACTTGTGCCTGATAGTACTAATGCTTGATTTCCTTAAAATCTCGGCCACAGACTGATTCAGTCTCCTTACTGATTTATTAACTGCCTTTGGCGGCACTTCCTTTGCCCATACCCGACGCGGTATCATCTCGGACCATAGTATTTTAGTGCTAGGCAACATGTTCTTAACTGCGGACAAAACAGAAAAAAGGGCCTCCTTTACTCCCCTCCTTCACGATGGGATCATATTGTTGCCACCTGAATGAATCACCAGTATATCGGGAAGCGGCATGCCCTTGGCCATGGCGACCTGCAGATCGGTTGGCACCTCCGCTAGTCGTTGCCCGCCTACCCCCACCCAATGGTGATCGGTTTCCTTCGCACACTGCATTCTCTCCTCACGCAAATTCTTAAAGAGGTGCCCTGCTCTGCAAATAAAAGAATGGCCACACCAGCATATCTGTGCCCTCCGACACGGTATACCTAGATCAAAGTTGAAAATGGATACAATCAGCTGACAACGGGACAAGTGGGGAAAGACTGACTGACGACTCATGCTAACTGGGGACGTACGTAACGTTCAAAACATGTTGACTTCCAACGCCCCACCCTCCTAATGATTTCCTCAGGGAGGCCTAGGGCAGCTGCCGACGTGGCTGCGCCGATGCTGAATGAGTGCGAAGTGAAATGCGTTGTTTCTACCCTTAAACATTCCAGAGCCTGCTTACATATCCTAGTGAACTGAAACCTGGTGAGAGGGATACCATCAGCATGCAATTATACCCTGCTGTCAGATTCCCCCCCCCCCCCCCCCCCCGGTCTAATCAAGAAAAAATTCCTGACCAAGCTCACCGGGCAACAAGTTACCCCCACAACTGATCCTAGCTGGACCCAGGTTCCCTTACCCAACGGATCCGTCTTCGATCTCCAAACCCTGACCTGAAGGTGTTCTGTGGTCAGGATTACGTCTTCCCAGCGTATGCCCCCTTTCTTGTCTGACTTTGACGCTGGTAACAGTTCGGAAATTCTAAAAGCCCCAAAAAATGCTAATGAGTATTCCAACCTGAGTAACTGCGTCTCATAAGATGTGAAACAGATTCTGGGCAGTATTTCCAAGATACTTGTAAGTCTGCTCGCATCTATGGGTCTCCTACTGTCCTTCACGCTCCCAACCCCTCATTGCTTTTTTCACCCTTGGGTCTTTTGTGGGATCTGGCACCCCCCCTAAACATGCATAAAATGCTACTGCCGACAACTGTCTTCACACCATCGCCATCGATCTCCCACTCCCTTTCTGATAGACTATGAACTTCAGGACACTTTGTGGTAAGAACCTCTCTAGTGACCCCGACTCCTTCAAGATAGTCAGGTATGATTGCCATGACCTCTCATACATACTCTTGGTCTTGGGGGCCAATGACGCTGTTATCAACTCAGGGGCTGTGGGGGCACCAAGCTTCCATAGTCTCTCCGGGAACTTCGTCATCTGTTTGTCTGCCTGCGGCTATCAGTGTGTAATTCTGCCAACTTAAAACGAGACAAGGCGTCAGCGACTTTGTTGTCCACCCCAGGCACATGTTTTGTAGACAAGTGTACATTGCGCTGCAAGCATCTTAAGACTAATTCCTTCAATAAGCGTAGGACCCAGGTACATTTGGCCCTCAGGTTGTTAATTGCCATACCTACTGACATGCTTTCCGACTAAAATACAATATGCCTGTTTGTCAGCATGTCGCCCCACAGATGCAATGCTACAATAATCGGGAACAGCTCTAAGAAGGTAATATTGCGGGTAAGGCCTGCTAACTCCCGCTCTTCCAGCCAGTGCTGCATACACCACCTGGGACCCAAGACCGCCCCAAAACCCACACTGCCAGCTGCATCTGTGTACAATTCCAACTCAGCATTATGGAGCCTCGGCTGTTGCCAGACCACCGTTCCATTAAAATGTTCAAGAAATCCTTTCCAAATGGCTAAATCGTCCCTGACATCCGCTGAGAGCCTGGTATGATGATGTTTGGCACGCAAGCCAGACATCGCCCTCGCAAAGCTTCTTGAAAAGGCCTTTCCCATAGGTATCAATCGAAGCGCAAAATTCAGCTGCCCCACCAGGACCTGCAATTGGTGAAGCGTCACCTTCCTTGCTGACAAACCAGACTCAATTGCCGACTTGAATTCTGCTACTTTCTCCGGAGGGAGTCTGCATACCCCCTCTCTGGTGTCTATTTCAATGCCTAGGAAAATTAGCCTTGTGGTTGGTCCCTCCGTTTTCTCCTCGGCTAACGGTATGCCCAGCGCTTTTGCCAGATGCTGGAAGCCCAGCAGGGCCTTCCTGCATGCAAGGGAACCTTGTGGTCCCAGAAACAAAAAATCATCCAAGTAATGCACCACCTCAACAGATGTCACTGATATTAGAAATTGCTGCACTGCCCACTCTAGAAACCTACTGAATGTTTCAAACACTGCGCATGTGATGAAACACCCCATTGGCATGCAGAGGTCAATGAAATATTCCCATTCAAAGGTAAACACCAGGAACATAGTGTTGTCAGGGTGTACCGGCAGGGGACGGAAGGCTGCCTCATTGTCTGATTTAGCCATCAACGATCCTTCCCCTAGCCCCTGCAGCTTCTGGATTGCCATATCGAATGTGGTGTAGCGCACCGTGCACAAATCTGGGTCCAGATTGTCATTGACTGACAACCCTGGTGGGCTTGACAAGTTATGGATCAAGCAAAATTTCCCTTTCTCTTTTTTCGGTACCAACCCGATGGTGAGTCAGGTCTCTGCGACTGTTGAAAGGGACCAGCCACCCTGCCCAAAGATATTTCCTTTGCAATTTTTTGCCTAGCCACCTCTAGGTTTTGGAGCACTGAGCATTGGTTGCGCGGTGGAGCCGTGGACGTAGTAGCCGAGGACGGAATACGAAAGCCGGAACTAAAGCCACTATGTAGGAATTGAGCCTCTTGTAACTTGTCATACTTGCTAAGGAGGTGTGTCAAGACGTGGAGCTGGATGGGCGTTGGTAAGCACCTAGGGTGCTTGGGCAGGGCGTCCCTTGGCTTGGGATTGGGTGTGTGCGGGCTGCTCTTTCCGCCTACCCAACTTCTTGAAGCATCTACTCTCCGGGTGTGCCATAACGCCACAGAAGGAACAGCAGTGTTTAAACTTACATGCTGTGCCCCGGGTGCACTCGTTCTTGTTGAACTGCCAGCAGACCAGTTTCTTATCCCCAGACCTCCTGTCCCCCCGAAAGGGCTGACTCGTCTTGGTCACGGGTATTGAGGAGTAAAACACTACGTGCCATATGTTAATCTCGCCCTGATACCAGGCTACTTCCGGGTGAACCGCCTTCATTTGTCTGAATTTGTTGTCATATTGGACCCACTGTGTCCCTGGAAAGTCTGCCGCCGCCGCATGGATCATAGACATGTAACTGATCAATTGGGCTGCCACTATGGGGTACCTTTCTACCATAATCGCAGCATAGATAGCGACCCCTGTGATCCAATTCTTGATCGACCAATCTACCCATACTCTTTTCTGCTTCAGCTCCCCCTCCTTCCCTGTCCTGCTTTTCCCCGGGACCACCCCAGCGTTTATGAGGTCAAACACATCCACATACTCTCCCTTGAATATTCTTTCCTTAGTCTCCTGTGGCACGTGCCACGTGATCCCCACCGAGGGGGCTAACCACATGGATGCCGACCCATAAATCAGTGGGCTGTAATGTTGGCTGCCCTGGGCTATAGACCCTACGGCCATGGGGGTTGCTATTGAGGGGACCAATGACCCTGCTGAACTATTACTATGCGTTTGTCCTTGCGACGTTGTCGCCACCACCACAGGAGATTGAGCCGCTCCCTCCCCCGACTGGACTCACACCTGTGCTATAGCACTGCTTTGATGTGCTACCACTGGAGGGGCGGCTTGCATCGCTATCGGCGTCGGGCCACTGTGACTGATAAACACCCCCCGTCTGCGGGACATTATTTGATGCTGCGGTGCCTGTCATTGCAATGGGCACCACGGCCAGGTCCACGGAGGGCAAGTTCATCGGTTGCGCCGTGTCAGCCACCAAGACTGTTTTGTCCATCACCCCTGCCTTACCAGAGGTAGCGGCTTGAGAGTCCCCCATTTTGCTGCGCTTCTCTGGTTACGCATCTTTAAATCGCTCTGGCGTACGCCGTACCCGCTTGGTCCGCGTGCGTCCTCTTGTACGCTCGTGAAGTGAAGTGAAGTGAAAAGGGACTTATATAGCGCGCTACCACTCCAAGGAGTATCTTGGCGCTTGGATGCCAGAAACCACAGGTAGTAGATGAAAAAGAGACTACCTTTGTAAGAAGCACATCATATGAATCCCATACATTCGGCGTTAGGCAAGGAATAAATCCATGTTTTTAAAAGCTTTCTGAATTTAAGTTCAGTGGAGGCTTGACGTAAGAAAGAAGGAAGTTTATTCCATACTTTCGCGCCGATGACTGCAATGGATTTTCCTCCTCTAGTTGACCTTTTGAACCTGGGGACGTGGAGTAGATTAGCTGTAGAGGACCGGAGTGATCTTGACGGGTGGTATTGATTAAAGTATTTGCGCAAGTACAGTGGGCCATGATGGTGAAAGGCTCTGTAAGTGATGGTCAGGACTTTGAAGAGTATGCGCTTGTGGATAGGGAGCCAATGCAAGGCATCCAGAACTGCCGAGGCCGAAAATTTCATGGGTAGCCTGAGGACCAGTCTGGCAGCTGCATGCTGGACCATTTGGAGTTTATGAAGGGCTGATTTGTTCAGTCCAGCATAAAGGCTGTTACAATAGTCCAGCCTTGATGTTATGAGGGCAACAGCTACCGTACGTCTGGCACTCAGAGGAAGAAGATCGAAGAATTTCCTCAAGCTTCTGATAATGCCAAATCATACCCCTGCCACTTCCTTGGCTTGTTGGTTGAAAGTCAGAGTGTTCTCAAATTTTATGCCTAGGTTTCGCGCGGCATTGATGGTATTGGGGGGAGCTTCTGCATTTTCAGGCCACCATTGCACTTCAGATGGTTGTGTGACATCCATTTGAAGGTTTCTCAATCAATCAATCAATGACACTTGTAAAGCGCGCTACATACCCGTAGGGTCTCAAGGCGCTGGGGGGGGGGGGGGGGGGGGGGGGGGGGGGGGGGGGGCCGCTACTGCTCGAACAGCCAGGTCTTCAGCTTCTTCCTGAAGGAGAGGTGGTCTTGGGTCAGGCGCAGGTCGGTCGGTAGGGAGTTCCAGGTCTTGGCGGCCAGGTAGGAGAAGGACCTTCCTCCTGTAGTCGCTCTTCGGATGCGGGGGACGGCGGCGAGGGCGTGGTTGGCTGATCGGAGGTGGCGTTTGGGAGCGTAGAAGTTGACTCGGCTGTTGAGGTAGCTCGGGCCTTGGTCGTGTAGGGCTTTGTGTGCGTGGGTGAGGAGGCGGAAGGTGATTGTTTTGTTGACGGGGAGCCAGTGAAGGTCTCTCAGATGTCCGGAGATGTGGCTGGTTCGTGGGATGTCGAGGATGAGTCTGGCTGAGGCGTTCTGGATCCGCTGGAGTCTCTTCTGGAGCTTGGCGGTGGTACCGGCGTAGAGGGCGTTGCCGTAGTCCAGTCGGATGGTGACGAGGGCCTGGGTGACGGTCTTCCTGGTCTCGGTGGGGATCCACCAGAAGATCTTCCGTAGCATGCGAAGGGTGTTGAAGCACGCCAAGGAGACGTTGTTGACTTGCCTGGTCATGGAGAGGGAGGAGTCCAGGATGAAGCCCAGGTTGCGTGCATGGTCTGTCGGTTTGGGTGCGGTGCCCAGGGCGGGAGGCCACCAGGAGTCGTCCCAGGCGGAGGGTGAGGGGCCCAGGATAAGGACCTCCGTCTTGTCCAAGTTCAGTTTCAGGCGGCTGGTCGTCATCCACTCAGCTACCTCTTTCATCCCTTCGTGCAGGTTGGCTCTGGCGGCGGTGGGGTCGTTGGTCAGGGAGAGGATCAGCTGGGTGTCGTCGGCGTAGGAGATTATGCTGAGGTTGTGTTTGCGTACGATGGCCGCGAGGGGGCTCATGTAGACGTTGAAGAGGGTGGGGCTCAGAGATGATCCTTGAGGGACGCCGCAGATGACTTCGGAGGCCTCTGACTTGTACGGTGGTAGGCGGACTCTCTGAGTTCTTCCGTCGAGGAAGGAGATGATCCATTCCAGCGCCTTGTCCTGGATTCCGATGTTGCTGAGGCGCCGTACTAGGGTGCGGTGGCAGACCGTGTCGAATGCCGCGGAGAGGTCTAGGAGGATGAGGGCCGCTGTTTCTCCATTGTCCATCAGGGCTCGGATGTCATCGGTGGCGGCGATGAGGGCAGTCTCGGTGCTGTGATTGGCTCGGAAGCCGGACTGTGAGGGGTCGAGGGATCCGTTCGTCTCGAGGAAGGCGGCCATCTGCTTGTTGACGGTCTTCTCGATGACTTTGGCTGGAAACGGGAGGAGCGAGATGGGGCGGTAGTTCTTGAGGTCGGTGGGGTCCGCTGTTGGTTTCTTGAGTAGAGCGCTGAGTTCGGCGTGTTTCCAGCTCTCAGGGAAGATGGCGGTGTCGAAGGATGTGTTGATGATGTCTCGCAGGTGGGGTGCGATGACAGCGTCGGCCTTGTTGAAGACGTGGTGAGGGCAGGGGTCGGTCGGTGATCCGGAGTGGATGGAGTTCATCGTGCGGATGGTGTCTTCGGTGCTGATCGGGGTCCAGGCGTGGAGGGTGGTGGTGGGGTGTGGTTGTTCGGTCATGGTGTGCGTTGGTTGGTTGTAGAAGCTGTTGTGTATGTCTGCGATCTTGTTGTGGAAGTATGAAGCGAGGGAGTTGCAGAGGTCTTGCGATGGGGTGATGTCGTTGTTTCCTGCGCTGGGGTTGGAAAGCTCTTTCACGATGTTGAAGAGTTCCTTGCAGTTGTGTGCGTTGTTGTCCAACCGGTCCTTGAATGCGGTTTTCTTGGCGGCGCGGATCAGCTGGTGGTGTTTCCGGGTGGCAAGTTTGAAGGAGGTCCTGTTGTCCGGTGTCGGTTCCTTTCTCCAGACTTTCTCGAGGGCTCGGCAGTTCTTCTTGGAGCTCTTGAGTTCGTCGGTGAACCATGGAGCCTTCTTGCTGCCGGGTCTGCTAGGCGGGGTCCTCAGTGGGGCGAGTTCGTCCGCGCAGTTGCTGATCCACTTCGTGAGGTTGTCGGCGGCCTGGCTGGGGTTCGCTGAGCTGGCAGGAGGGTGCTGGCTCAGGGAGGTGGCGAGCTGGTCTGCTGTGATCTTGTTCCAGCTTCTGTGGGCAGCCTGTTGCTGGTGTTGGTGGGTCGTTGTTCTCTTGAAGGTGAAGTGGACGCAGGTGTGGTCCGTCCATTGAAGCTCTGTGGCGTGGCTGAAGTCGATGTCTGTGCTGGAAGAGAAGACTGCGTCGAGTGTGTGTCCGGCGAGGTGGGTGGGGGTGGACACCAGTTGCTTGAGTCCCAGGTTGGCGAGGTTGTCGAGCAGGGTGCTGGTGTTGCGGTCGTTGTTGTTCTCTAGATGGAAGTTGAGGTCTCCCAGGAGGATGTAGTCAGCGGAGGGGAGGGCATGCGGGCTGACGAAGTCGGTGATGTCCTCGCTGAATTGTGTGCGTTGTCCAGGGGGTCGGTAGATCAGGGTGCCTCTGAGGGTGGTGTTCGGGTTGGTGTGGATCTGGAAATGCAGGTGTTCGGCGCTGGTCAGGGTGTTGTCGGTGCTGGTCGTGAGACGGATGGTGTTCCTGTGGATGATGGCGATGCCTCCTCCCATCTGGTTGGCGTTTCGGCCCCTCCGGACGATCTTGTAGCCCTCTGGGATAGCGATGGCGATGTCGGGAGCTGAGGAGGCGTTCATCCAGGTCTCCGTGAGGAAGGCAACGTCAGGGGCTGTGGCGTCTAGAAGGTTCCAGAGTTCGATGGCGTGTCTGTGGACGGAGCGGGTGTTGAGCAGGATGCACTTGAGGTGGGTGCTGCTGGTGTTCGACTTGGCGGGTGCTGGTGCGAGGCTGGTCCGGATGCAGGAGAACTTGCAGGCGTGGCAGCTGAAAGGTCCGTGGGTACGTCGTGGAGTGGCTTGATGGCATTCTGGGAGTCGGCCGGTGTTGAGTGCGGTGAGGGTGGCGGCGGAGTACGTCAGGCGGGTCGGTCGGGGTCTTCGGGGTCCAGGGGTCCTGGCGCTGGACGCGATCCGGTCGCGGACGGGCGCAGACGGGCTTACCTTTGGCGCACAATCGGCGCACCCGCTGCGCGTGACCGCTGCGCGTTCGCACGGTCGCCATTTAAAGGCAAAGTGCGCGGGTGGGCGGAGTAGCGGGGAGGGAACAGAAGAGAAAGGGGCGGGGCTAATGGCGGTGGCGGGAAGCGGGGAGGGAGAGCGGAGGGCGGCGAGGTAGGCGGGCAAACAGGAAGGAGACAAGCACAAATGCCCAAATGGAGGGCAACACGAAGAAGAAACGGTACAAAAATAAACAGGCAACAATGCAGGTCAAAACGGAGGCAAAACAGTTAACAAACTATCATACGGCATACAAAGAAAAAACAAGCACAAATTACGGTCGAAAACCAAGGGGAGCGCTCAAGGCGGCAGCGAGGCCGGCGCTGAGGCAGAAGGCAGGCACTGGGGCACACGCAGCAGCTGGTGGCCGTGCGGCGCGGGGGTGTCCCACAAGTGGGTCACACTCACCTGCGTCGCACGGTCGCCATTTAAAGGCCAAGTGCGCGGGTGGGCGGAGTAGCTGGGAGGCGGGAGCGGGGAGGGAACAGGAGAGAAAGGGGCGGGGCTAATGGCGGTGGCGGGAAGCGGGAGCGGGGAGGGAGAGCGGAGGGCGGCGAGGTAGGCGGGCAAACAGGAAGGAGACAAGCACAAATGCCCAAATGGAGGGCAACACGAAGAAGAAACGGTACAAAAATAAACAGGCAACAATGCAGGTCAAAACGGAGGCAAAACAGTTAACAAACTATCATACGGCATACAAAGAAAAAACAAGCACAAATTACGGTCAAAAACCGGCGAAAACCAAGGGGAGCGCTCAAGACAATCTTTTAATGTTTGTTCTGCGTTAGGTTGGTTTTTGTCAAGGGTCAGAACAAGCTGAGTGTCGTCAGCGTAGGCGATAGTACTGATGTTATGGGAGGAAATCAGGTTAAGTAGAGGAACCATGTAAAGGTTGAATAAGGTGGGGCTTAAGCTGGAGCCCTGCGGGACCCCAGTTTTAATTGATTTTTCCTCTGAAGAGAAGTCGCCTAGCCTTACAATCTGTTGTCTATGTGCTAAGTAGTTTTTAAACCATTCGAACGAGGTTCCTGCTATGCCAGCATTAGAAAGGCGATGTAAAAGGATAGCATGGGATACCGTGTCGAATGCTGCAGAGAGATCTAATAGGATAAGGACAGCTAGTTTGCCCTGATCCAATGCAGCACGAATGGTTTCAGTGGAAGACAAGAGTGCAGTTTCAGTGGAATGGTGGGTTCTGAAATCTGCTTGACAAGGATGTAAAATGTCATTTTCTTCCAGGAATGCCATTAGTTGTTTGTTGGCGAGGGATTCTGCAATCTTGCAAATGGCAGGAAGAAGCGAAATGGGGCCTAGGTTAGAGAGGATGGTAGGGTCTTGTAATGCTTTTTTCTGTAGTGGTTTCACTATTACTAGCTTCCATTGAGGAGGAATTTCTCCCGATTGAAAGGACGAGTTGATGATAGCATTTATATGCGGATTGACCACCTGTATTATGGAATTGAGGAGAGAAGGGGGACAGGGGTCGGACGGGGATCCTGATTTCAGGAGAGATATTCCCCGTAAAGAGGCTTCCAGACTGATGTGACTAAATTTTTCCCATTTAGGTTGATGGGGCTTGAGAACATCGTACCGGCCGGCCCCTTGCGTCAAAGTCTGTAATGCTCAGTCGATGTCTTTTTCCTTAGTGACCTCCAACAGCTCTGCCAGCATGAGATAATCATCCCTTGTGGCCATGGCATCCTTGCCCTTGCGAGCCCATCTAGGAGGCATTCTGCACTTAATGGAGACAAAAAGAATTAGTCTTCCTTCTCTTCCACTGTAGCCTCTTCTTAACCATGTTACCTGAGGCTCCCCACCGTTGTTTGCCCACCGTACCACATGCGTTTTACCCCATGCATTTGTCCGGGCACTGACCATACCTACTCCGCTCATCTTCACCACCATATTCGAACACATGCCGACGTGCAGATCCCCGCCACCCCCTGTTTGCTGTCCTGGTGCGGGAAATACACTCCCCCCAACTTGTCACTGCAACTAATGCACTTTCCTATGAGCGAGGGTCTGCTGGTTTTACCAATGCTTGTTGCATATCTCTAAACAGCCCTCTAATATCCTTTAATCATATTTACATTTAGGCCCTGCTGTGCAAAGTTATTGCTAATTATAAAGTATTTAACTTTCCCTTTTAACCTAATAAAACACTCCTTGGGCAGCTCTCTTGGCCTTCCTCGAGCCCCTGCATCCACACCCAGAGGCGTGTATTGCCCGCTCTGCCGCATATCTCTAAATAGCCATCAGGGCCATACATTTTAGGCCCTGCTGTGCGAAGCTATTGCTAATTATAAAGTGTTTAACTTTCCCTTTTAAACTAATCAAACATCCATTGGCCGGCTCTCTTGGCCTTCCTCGAGCCCCTGCAACCAGACACAGCCGCGTGTATTGCCCGCTCTGCCGCGCGGCGTCGCTGCCACCCCCTGCACTCCGGCCGAGCCGTTTTAATTACATTGCACATGTGTCTTTGGTATTGCAGTTCCGACCACCGCGTGCACACGCTTATCCTCACTATCCCCCACGCTCTTGTTACTCCGTGCTCCACACCGCACCGGAGCACTGCTCTCTTAATTGGCCAGAATCTCACTCTACGGTCCCCCGCCCCAAACCTGCGCCTTGCCCTTAGCAGCATGCTCGGCTCGCGTCAGGTTAACGCTTCAATGGGTCGCGGGTAGCGGTCAAATGGGTTTGTAGAGATGTCTGCGAGTTTCCTGATCAGTGGGTTTCCTTTTGATCTAATCCTTTGTAGAATTTCCTGTTGAGTTTGAGGAGATGGTCGTCCAACATCTCAATGCCTAGGTCTCTGTGGAGGTCTGTTGTTCGTGTGAACATAGGTGCACCTGCTGCAATCCGAAAGGCCTTGTTCTGTAGTCTCTGTAGGTCTACCCTAAGCTGCGGGCGGCAGCCACTCCAAACTGGTGAAGCGTATGTCATTGTTGGTCGAATTATTGCGGTGATTGCTCGCACCTTGCTCTGCATGGGCATCGACTTGGTCTTCAGGAGTGGGTATAATGCAGCCAGTTTGGCTGCTGCTTTCTGGCAGGTCTTCTCTATGTGGTTTCTCCTGCTGAGTTTAGAGTCCAGAGTCACCCCTAGGTAGGAGCTGCTGTTTTCCCATTTGATCCCATCCCCATTGAGGATGATCTGTGGGTGTTTCCTGTTCAGCTTCCTGGTGAATAATGTTGCTGTGGTTTTACTTGTGTTGAGGGTGATCTGCCAGTCGCTGTACCATTCAGAGAGACTGTTGAGTGATGTCTCAAGGTTCTTAGCCACTTCTAATTCGCTGAAGGATTGGGAGATGACTGCAGCATCATCAGCGTAAAGAGCCAGATCAGTCTTCTTGAAGTCTGTGGAGATATCGTTGGTAAATATGTTAAAGAGAAAAGGTCAGAGAATTGATCCCTGAGGCACTCCAGCGAGGATAGGGCGCATTGATGAGCTTTCCTCCCGTACCGTCACGTGGAAGGTCCGTCCTAACAAGTAGTTAGAGAGCAGTTTAATGAGATAGCTTGGGAACTTTGATGAGTTTGTAAATCAGTCCCTTGTGCCATACTCGGTTGAAGGCTTTGGCTACATCCAGGAAGACTACTCCTGTAGACTTGTGGATGTTGAATCCATGGCTGATGATGTCCACAACTCTGAGAAGTTGGTGATTTGTTGAGTGGTCTTTCTGGAACCCAAACTGTTCTTTGGAGAGGAGGTTTTCGCTTGAGGCAAAGTCCGTGAGGCGAGCGAGAATAACTTTTTCAAAGAGCTTTGATAGGCCAGAAAGCAGACTTATGGGTCGGTAGTTTGCCGGGTCTCGTAGTGGTTTTCCAGCTTTAGGGAAAACAATGACTCTTGCCTCTTTCCAGGCTTTGGGGAAGTTCTGCTGCTGCATACACGCATTGAATATCTCTGTAAGTTGATCCACTGCAGCGTCTGGGAGCATCTTGATGGCTTGGTTTGTTATTCCATCCTTTCCTGGAGCCTTGCCATTTTTTAGTGTCTTCATTAGGGCTTGGAATTCACCTGTTGAGCATTCCTCAATGGTTGAAGCTTCAGTTTCTGGCGGGTGCTCCAGGTGGTGCTTTGTGACCTCTTGTTCGACTTCTGCCGCCATTTTGCTTGCCTGGTTGGGCCTGAAGGATGCCTCCAGTGTCTCGGCGAGGACCTCAGCCTTGTCCCTGTTGCTGCATGCCAGGTGTGTCTTTCCTTGTATGGGTGGGTTTGGTTCTTTCTTTCCAGTCAAGCGTCGGGTCATTCTCCATAGAGAGTTGTCAGAGTCCTTTAGGTTGGCTGTTGCCGCTTCCCATTTCTCACCTCTGTGCTGGCTTATTTGCGTCTTCAGCTGTTTTGTCAGTTCGTTGTATCTTTTCAGCAGATCGGGGTGCGGTACTTTTGCCACTCTCTCCGGGCTTTGTTTTTGACAGCTATCGACTTCTTGACACCATTCGGGAGGTAGTAGATGGAGCAGCATTTGGGCTCTTGCTGGGGAATGCTGCGTTCGATAGCAGTATGGATTGCAGCTGCGAAGTTGTGGACCGCCTGATCAATTTCTTCAATGCAGCGTATGGGGCCAGGGGCCAGTGTCTCCTCCAGGCTTCTCTTGTAGAGATTCCAGTCCGCCTTCTTGTAGTTGTGCCTGGTGCCCTGTTGTTGGTTTTCAATCACATCTCTAACTGTGATCAATACTGGGTTGTGATCAGCTGTCAGAGTCTCAAGCTCCATAGATTGTGATAGGTTCTTCATGACTACTATGTCCAGGACATCGGGTGTGTACCGTGCAGCACCGGGTAGTGTGTTGGGCAAGTTGGGCCTGCCACTACAAAGTCCTTCTTCCTGGAGTGGGCAAGTAGAGCGTGTCCTTTCGTGTTTGCAGTGCGAGAGTTCCAGCACTGGTGCTTGGCATTAAGGTCTCCTCCAATTAGTGTTGGTATGTTGGGATCTAGTAAGGCATCCAGGTCTTTTGGGTGTAGCTTGTCTGGGGGTGAGTAGGCAGCAATCAACCGTAGAGGGCCTGCTGGTGTCTGGATCTGTATGCCGGTTGCTTCAATGCTCCCCACTGCTGATAGTACAATCTCGTGGTGCTTCACTTTTGTGCTGACAATGACTGCTGTTCCTCCGCCCTTGGCTCCACTGGGGCGATCTGTGCGGTACACCCTGTGGTTTGCTAGGTTAAGCTTCTGGCTTCCTTGGAGATGAGTCTCAGAGATAAGAGCAACACTCACATCCTTAGTTTCCATCAGGTGTAGGAGTTCATCTGTTTTCTTCTGAATGCTGTTAGCATTCCTCATCACGAAGAGAGAGTTTCTTTTAGTTTCTGCTGCCATGGGAGTTGCTTTCTTCACCTGGGAAAAGTCTGGCGATGATATTCGCCACCATTGTCACCACGGGGTGGATGTCCATGTCTGCGACTACTTTCGCAACCTTCGCAATGAGTTCCTGCCAGTTGATGGTTGAGCCCATTCCACAGGATGGTCCCGGTGTGGATGTTGGAGGTGGGCTGGCTTGCTTAGGTGCCGTGACGTCCGCTTATGTCCTTCCATCCATGTGTGCATCACTACTGCTGTCGTTTGTATTGGGGGTTGGGATCCTGTGTGCCAATGCAGGTCTGCGGTTGTAGGTCTTCCTTTGATGCTGGTCTGTTGCTGATGATTGTTGGGAAGACCTTTGTGGTTGTGGGGGTGGCTTGAGTTGTTCTACCTTCTTTGCATTCTGTAGGTAGGGACAGCCGCGATAGCTCGCTAGGTGGGGTCCTGCGCAGTTGGCACACTTTGCTGGTTCGGTTTCCCGGTTCCTTGTGCATTGGTTAGAGGTGTGTTCGCCTCCATAGCGTACACACTTTGGCTTCTGTTGGCAGAAAGCAGAGGTGTGCCCCAAGCGCGGGCAGTTGTAGCACATGACTGGTCCTCGTTTCCCTCTAGGTGCTTCTGTGGTTACGATGCAGCTGCAGAGCCGTGTGACTGCTGAGAGGTCTGCTGGCTTCCCATTCTGGCTTGGGGACAGGGTTACAACAAAGAGGGGACATTTCTTGTTCTTGTCTGCTGGAGAGGCAATCTGTGCGACATTCTTGACTGGGAGACCAAGATCAGCTACGTTCCCTGCGATATGCTCAAGTGATGCATTTGCCCAGAGCCCCCGTTTTACAAATCGCTGGGCTTTAGCCGCGGTCATAGAAAAGGTATGGTACTCCATTTTTTGTTCTGTAACTATGGTGGTCACACTCCTGTAGTCATCTGGGGTGGTGAGCATAATCTTGGCGTGGTCTTGCCTGGGCTTGATTGTGTAGGCGGAGTTGAAATGTTCATCCAGTAGTTCCATAAGGTCCTTGTGTGTGGGTAAGTTCTTCAGGATGATGGGGGGGGGGTCCGTACTCTTTTTGTGGGACATGGAGAGGTCCCTGGTTCAGCTGCCCCGTGGTCCTGGGGGTTGGCGTCGCAGTCCGGGGTATTTTGGAGAACCTGATAACGGTTTGCGGTTGGAACTGTGGGGCTAGTGAGAGGTGCGCGGGCAAGCTTTGCGTGTTTTTCCGGTGAGCTTGGAATGGAGTGGCACCCCTTTATTTTTGACTGTAAGCGCCATTCCATGTCGTCTCTGGTGTTGCTGGGTTGAACACCTGCATCCATGGTTGATGCTGCTTGGTGGGGGGGCAGTGGGTCGCCTTGGGTAGACATAGTGTAGTAGCTATGGGGCTTCTATGGATATAGTATCACTCAGCTTTTGCTGAGAAAAAACCTGAAAATCACAAACAGCTTGCCAGGGGAGTCGCAAGGTCCAGAGTATCACAAAGTCAATTGATGCAAAACGACAGAATCAGCTGATGTGTAATCACAAATGCAAAACAATGCAAGAGAATAGCACAGCGTTTAGCAGGTCAGAAGCGCAGGAAGCAAATGATGCGAAACCACAACTTCAGTTAATGCAAGATCACAAATGCAAGCAATGCAATAGAATATGACAGTATTTACCAGATCAAAAAGCACAGAATCAAATCACCAGTGCAATTGTAGCAGGTACTCACTGTTTTGCTGACCCCCGGTAATCCAGCAGAGACTCACAGGAAGGCTGCACGCCCCGATCGGGCCACGGCAGGAGCAGTCAGTCCAGGAGGACGGGTCTGGGGGAGGGTCTGGGGAAGCCCTTGGGATTCTCAGGTAGTCAGCCTGCCCCCCTCTCTGGTGCGCACCCTGACCCCGGTCAAGCCAGGGAGACGCAGGCCCAGCACCTAAGAGGAGCAAGCTGGGTAGTGGGGCTAGCCCTTCTCCTTCCCCTCCTTGGTGCGCAGCCTGGCCCCGGTCAAGCCAGGGAACGTAGGCCCAGCACCTTAGAGGAGTGGGGAGAGAGCGTGGAGCGAGGGAGGGAGGATGAGCCCTAGTCCAGTGCTGCCATCAGCTGTAGCTTCTCCTCCTTGGTGCGCAGCCTGGCCTCGGTCAAGCCAGGGAACGCAGGCCCAGCAACTTAGAGGAGTGGGGAGAGAGCGTGGAGCGAGGGAGGGAGGGAGAGCCCTAGTCCAGTGCTGCCATCAGCTGTAGCTTCTCCTCCTTGGTGCGCAGCCTGGCCCCGGTCAAGCCAGGGAACGCAGGCCCAGCAACTTAGAGGAGTGGGGATAGAGCGTGGAGCGAGGGAGGGAGGGAGAGCCCTAATCCGGTGCTGCCATCAGCTGTAAATCATCATGATCAATGCATCATACCCTTTGCCAGGATGCCCTTTGGGTGACAGGTCTGCGCTCTATAAGTACACCAACATACATACATACATACATCAATGATCATCTAAAATCAATCAATTATCAATCAATTATCAATGATCAGAGAGGGGCGTTACTGACCCTCTGGCTTTTAAACCCCACGCCAGATCCTGTCTCCTAGGGTCTCCGCGTGACGTGGATCCGGGTGATGACGTTTCCGGACTTTCTGGCTGGCTAGGGCTCACCTTCCTTTTCCGGGTCTCCTGACCCGGAAGGGATTCCTACTCTGTTTCCCCCTTTGCTGCAGCTAAAGGCTCCAAGCCCCCTAAGTGGGGGTGGCGCCCGTCAGTCCATACACTCACTTTTTTATTCAGTGCATTTAATTGGATTACCACAAAATGGCCGACAATTTACACAACACATCTACTATGTCAGACTCAGTATGTCAGTTCACCCCTCTGACCTGCGTTCAGAGAGTGAATTTGAGGCCATCAATAATACTTGATGGGGACAAAAAATGTTTCCACACAATTTGGCTGACTGCTCTGGCCATACTTACAGCTACTGCAACATCAACTCAGATATGGAAGGTCTCTCTTGATGCTATGGTACAAGTGTCCCTGTGCTCCAGTGAAATGATGAGCTGAAGCTGGGCCGATGAGGTCGGTGCCTCAATAGGTCGTAGGAGCTACCAACCGGCGTCCAGATCAACCGCACTGGCAAGGACTCAGTCAACGCCTGCTTTCTTCTTTGTATCATCAGTCCGTGGTCGCCTCAGAGGCCGAGAGAAGTGGCACTGCTCTTCCTTATGCCATCCAAGAGGGGTGCACAGATACTTCACGTATATTATCTTTCAAACAAATCACTTTTGCTGAGCCTGTATCATTCATTGGAGACAAAGGGTAACGGCGAGAGACATCCACGACCTTCTGGACCATCCCAAATTATTTATCTCTTTAATAGTGTAATCATTTTGCTCAGAGTAAATGTAATTTCTCATTATTGGTATAATATATATATATATATATATATATATATATATATATATATATATATATATATATATATATATATATATATATATATATATATATATATATATATATATATATATACACATATATACACATATATACATATATTAGGCATACAAACATCTCCGCAGTCGCGCAGAAAAATGACGAGACAAACCCAGGAATTGGTGCTGGTTATTTTATTCTGCTCTCCACCACTTCACCACCATTACGCGTTTCGGCCGACCACGGCCTTGATCACATGACAACGAGTAAGGGCGTGTGTGCTGACAGTCTGGCAGTAAATGATCTTCCTGGCATAGAAGCACTTGAGGACCTAAGAAATGAGGTGATGTTGGACGATGCAGTCAGCCAAGATATAGTGCAACGTGCGATGAATGTGGGGATTGAACAAGACAAAGAGGAAAGTCCATATAGACCATGCTCCACTTTTAACCCACAAATGCCATTCGATGCCCTGGACACTTTTTCGGAATCAATGATAAAGGATCTTCAAAAATTCCGAAGAAAACACTGGAAAACAGGGTTCCAATTTATCCCAGGAAGAGAGAAATGCACTAAACACCTTGGCAAATGACAATTCCATCATTGTAAGCCCTCGGATAAGGGGGGAAATGTGGTGGTGCAAACCAGAAAACAATACCATTGTGAGGCAATGAGACAATTACCTGATATGAGATGTTATCAAAAAACCACTTTTAAGGTCTATCAACAAAGTATACGACAAACTCATAAATAAGTGGTACAAAATAGGAATGCTTGGAAAAGAACACCTCTATCTACGAAGTTCCAATCCCATTTGCCCCACCTTCTACCACATTCCAAAGTTACATAAGGACAATCTACACCCCCCCCCCGGAAGACCCATTGTCTCGTCGGTCCAAGGACTCACGGAACATATCTCAAGGTTTCTTGACTTTTTTCTGGCAAAGTTAGTAACGAAATTATCTTCCTTTGTTAAGGACACCAAGTATTTTTTAACTATAATCCAAAATGTACAATGGCAATCTGACTACTTACTCATTGGCCAGGACATAACAAGTCTCTACACTTGTATCGAACATTCAAAGGGAATAGAAGCAGTAACGGTGTATCTGAAAAAAAGACAGCTCAGATACGCACAACATAATTGTATGTTAATTGAGTTTCTGCATTTCTGGTTAAATAATAACATTTTCCTTTTTGAAGATACCTATTTTAAACAAGTGTCTGGTACGGCGAAGGGCACCTGCTTCGCTCCCAGCTATGCAAACTTGTTCGTTGGCTGGTGGGAGGAGCAGGTGTCCAGAACCTACAGGGGCGAAATGTCCAATGGCTCGGTGATAAAGTGGCATCGATACATCGATGATTTATTTATCATCTGGCATGGGACAGAGGAGACTGCACGTCAGTCACTTCATTGCATACCTGAACGAAAACGATAACAACTTGCATTTCACGGGGACAATTAGTCCGACTTCTGTGGACTATCTGGACCTGAAAATACAAGTTGTTGGGGGAAAGCTCGAAACGTCATTGTATTGAAAGGCCACTGCTGGCAATTCGATACTATATGCAACCAGCAGCCACCCCCCCCAAACTAGTGCAAAGTATCCCCTATGGGGAACTGCTTAGACTCAGGAGGAACTGCACACGCGATGGGGATTTTGAAACTGCAGCCACCGAAAGTGTAGCCAGATTCATTGTACGAGGTTACAATCCTATCACTCTGAACAAAACGCTTTGCAAAGTGAGAGGCATGACTAGGGATAGTTTATTGGAACAAAGCAGAGGCAAAAAAACTGATGGAGGGAAATTTCGATTAATTACCCCATATTCAGCGGAAGCTAACCACCTCAAACAAATGCTTAAGAAAAACTGGCATATTTTCAAAGCTGATAATGTCATAGGTGATGATGTCCCTGCTTATCCTCTAGTCACATTTAAAAAGGCCAGATCCATCCGTAACCACTTGGTACGAAGCCACTTAGAAAAAATCCCGTCGAGAAGTAACACCCTGAGAAGTATGAAAGGTTTCTACCCCTGCCATAAGTGTAAAGCGTGCTGTAACAGCAAAAGGACGCTTACATATACCATTCAAGATACTGGCATGGTCAGGAAAATTAGCACGTTTATTACTTGCAGTACACCATATGTGGTGTACTGTCTTGTCTGCCCGTGCGGGCTTAAATATATAGGCAGCACAGTGCACCCATTTAAAATCCGAGTTCTAGAGCACATGAGAGCGATTGATAAGGTGGATCAAGCCTATCCGGTCGTGAGACACTTTGCAGATAATCATCAAAGTGACCGAAATCAGTTGTTGGGTTATGGATTGGATTTAGTTCCTGACAATATCAGAGGAGGGGATAGATTGAAGAAACTTCGTAGACTCGAATCTAGGTATATTACAGATCTCCATACCAAAACACCTTGGGGTATGAATAGTGGTGAAGACCTGATGGTTCATATTGGTACATGAATGTTAAAAACAGTTGATGGATTTGCAAAGACAACATTTCTAAACCTCATAGTATGTATATGTGTACAGAGGAATGAGATTTCAGGGTATTTCGGATGTATTACCTCTGGTATTTTTCCTTTGGGTTTTGATTGATTTATGACTCCTTGAAAGATAAAATTTGATTTGAATGAGGAGTCATGAGCTATACCTTGGTGTGTCCGCTGAGCGTAAAACATGATCTTGTTTAATGAAATGATCAAATGAAATAATGAAAAGATGAAATAATGCAGTTTGAAATGGATATATGTTAAAAAAGTATATGAATGTACAGAAAGTATAAGAAATTAAGGAACTGTTATTGGTTGATTTACTTTGATGGACAGACTCGAACAACATCGTAGGAAGGATAATAGCCGATCCACGGCTCAATTTTGTTGGAATAACAAGTAATGGACTTGATTTAGCATACGAAAATTGTATATTTGAGTGAGGTCATGAATTATGTACATCTCGCATTCCTATATACTTGTATTTATCGAGTGGTTTACATGGTTGACAACATTACAACATGTATAAAGGTGATAACATCAATAGTAATAATACACCACTCCAAGATGGCGCTGGTTAATGCCAGCTGACCAGTAGTCCTTCCTTGATTGTGAGGAATCAGTTTAAGAACATGCCGATGTCCGGTGGGTACCGACATCGAGAAAGGCTGTGTGCCGAAACGCGGAGGCGTCTGTCTTGGCTGTTAAAAAATAAAGCAACTTTTGGAGATTGAAAATCCCATGAGTGTGGATAATTCTTTGCGATGTGGAGGATTCGAGCAGAATATATATATATATATATATCTATACTACTATTATAAAGAGAGAACACAAACCTTTTGGCAAGGTAAACTCGGGAACCACAGCGCCAATCCAGACACCCAATACATTGTTGTAATCCTTAGGGTGTGCAGATGGACATAGGCTATAGAAAATTTAAAAAAAATACGTAAATTTAAAAATATAACTTTAAAAAAAAAGTAGTGCCCTGAAAGTAGCGCCGGCCGCAACACTGACGGCCACGACGTAGCGCTGGCGCAACGTACATGATGACGAGGAGGAGCAGCGGTGAAGTGAGGAGCTTGGGGAGGAGCGGCGGCTCAGGTAAGGCTCTGTGACACGGGACGGGAAGGAGCCGGTGCGGGAGGTTGGCCCGGAACAACTGCGGTAAGGCTCAGGGTCTGGGGGCAGCATTTCAGGCTTGCGAGGAGGAGCGGCGGTGGAGTGAGGAGCTCGGGGAGAAGCGGCGGCTCAGGTAAGGCTCTGGGACACGGGACGGGAGGGAGCCAGTGCGGGAGGTTGGGCCGGAACAACTGCGGTAAGGCTCAGGGTCTGGGGGCAGCATTTCAGGCTTGCATGCACTCTGGCCCCGGCCCCTGCCCGCCACGACATTGTCCGGGACGCAGACAATGTCGTGGCGGGCGGGGGCCGGGGCGGGAGTGCACGCAAGCCTGAAATGCTCTCCCCAGCCCCCTTCTGCCCCAGGCAACGCTGGGGCGGGCTGCTAGTATATACATATATATACATATATACATATATACATATATTAGGCATACAAATGTCTCCGCAGTCGCGCAGAAAAATGACGAGACGAACCCAGGAATTGGTGCTGGTTATTTTATTCTACTCTCAACCACTACACCACCATTACGCGTTTCGGCCGACCACGGCCTTGATCACATGACAACGAGTAAGGGCGTGTGTGCTCAATTTAAAGTGCTAGTGCCAATGAAAAAAACACATTGCTAGTAATAGACATAAACGACATACTGTCTTAACTTGTCTTAACTTTAATGCAGTTAACCAAAAGCCTGTCAATAGCTCATGAAAACCCAAAGGGTATTGCTGTATAAATACAGTGGGTAAACAATGGCGGTCACTCATATAAATACATCTATAAATAAATAGTTATAAATATAAATATGAAAAATATGAATTTTGAGCATAAATATAAATATAGTTATAAATATAGCAGCAATCATAAGAATAATGGCATTCCTATAATGATTCATAATAAAATCAATGTTGCTCCACCATTGCTGATATAAACTCAGATTTTACCACCTGTCTGTTGCCACAAAAATGAGACAACAATTGACATGTCAAGAGCTAAAAGAGGCATTTGTGCAAAAATTAGCAATAAATATTGGCATAAAAGATAAGTGCTACCAAGTGTGAACTAATACAACTAGCTAAAAAATGTGTGTTTAAAAACAATGCTCTTCAATAGAAAATTTAGGAATAGATATAGGCTATAGGTATGTTTACAGTTTACAATAAATTTGAAAAAATCATGTTCACAAGTAGGTGTAACAGTCTTCCCCTGCATTCAAACCATTCGGAGTCTTGGTGTCTAGTAAGATAATATGTCTAGTCTCCAAATCGACGCAATATGGCTTCACGGTCTCCTCCCCTCCTCTGGGGGGGCACTGTGTCAATTACAAAATATCTTAATTCTGAGGGATTTTTATTGTGCTTCTCTTCAAAATGCCTGGCCACAGGGTAAGCAGTGTCACCATTGGTTATGGCCCTGAGGTGCTGCAGAATGCGTTTGTATACGCGCAGTCTCGTACTGCCAACATAACGCAGACCACACGGGCATTCCAGCACATACACTGCATATTCTGTGCGACATGTTAATTGGCATTTGATGGCAGTAGGCTTGTCACTAAATGGCGTAGAATATTCCTTCCTGCTAACTCCATTTTTGCAAGCTTTACAGGAGGCACACTTACGAAAACCTCTACTTGAATCTAGCCATGATGTTGTGGTTCTGATTTCTGGGCTGCTAGAGACTAGACAATCACCCATACTTCTGGCTCGTTTATAAGTGATATTGGGACTATCCTTAACTAGACTACCTAATACCGGGTCACTAGAGATTAATGTCCCGTTACGTTTAATTATGTTTCTAATGACCAAGTGTTGGTTGCTAAATGTTAGGATAAGTCCGGTCTTATTATTGGCAATTGGAGATGATATGGTTCTGTTCTGAATAACACTAGACACCAATGCTGTTCTGTCTCTGGAATTTGCTCTGCTAATGGCCTTGTCTATGCAATCATTGGTGTATCCTCTTTTCAAAAATCTAGCTTTGCATACTAATTGAGCTGACCTACAATCACTTTCTGCACTACATATCCTTCTTATGCGGAGCATTTCCCCGTAAGGGATGCTCCTAATGAGATGGGCAGGATGATGGCTACCTGAATGGAGGATACTGTTGCCAGCAGTTGGTTTCCGGTATAGCTTGGTTTCTAGTTCCCCCCCTCTGGGAAAAACCTCTACATCCAGGAAACACACAGTTGTCTCGCTTATCTGTGCAGTGAACTGTAGGTTTAAGTTGTTTACATTGAGCTGTTTAATGAAATCGTTGGCCTCATTATATATATACCTGACCGCCAGATGCACGGCAGAAAACCCTCAGGTACGGACCTCTTCAAACTTTCCCCTTGAATCACGGACTACCACACAGTATGGCGTGTGCAAGCAGTGTGATATTTATTCCGGCATACAAAGCAGACAAGTGTCTTCCAAGAGGCATTTCAATCCACGAAGGAGCTTGATCACATGATGGGTATGACATATTTAAAGTGTGCTAAAAGCCCAACCGGCTTTCAAAAATAAACTGATTGGCAAGAAAGTGCAAGTAGTAAACAAACAACAGACTGGGGCATCGACTGCAGAAATATCATAATGCAGTAACTTCCTAGGAGTTAGCAATATGTGATCCACAAATCAAATCAAGAATAAATACATAATGCATGTATAGTCACTAATTAACATAATAAACAGTGCAAAATCAACAACATTAAAAAGCACAAATGCCTGAATAACCAATAATGCACAATAATAACTATCACTTAGTGACTTAAGATGGAAAGTGTGGATCCTCAAAAAAGTCAAATATGGCTAGTGTCTACCAGTAACAAATCCTGTATTCTTGAACCAGCTTTGTAGATTTATGACAAAACTTAAATGTAAAGGGAAAAGTTTTACATAGATATATTTAGTGCAAAAATTCATACTATTAGAAAACAATAAGCGGCTATCTCTAGAAGTACTCTCATGAAATAATTTCAATCTAAAGTGCAAATGCATAGATACAGAGAAACGTTTAGATAAACAGCACAATAAATGCATAATATTAGAATTAATGCAAATATACATTCAATTGGTGAAAGGTAAAAGCCTGCCCTATTTACATATTAAAAACATGAAAACATTCTGCAAAGCTAAAGTGCGCCAGTCATAAAGTGCAAAAGTGCTGTGCAAATAGTAACTAGTGTGCAAAAAGCAAATCATCATAGTAGCAGCAAAAAAAGAAGCCTTTACATAGATAAACCTCACTTATGAATACAGAATTTCGATAAATCAAACTCAAATGATAGTTAAAAAAAAAAAAAAAAGAGATCGTCTTATAGATAGTTAGGAAAAAATTAGACAAACGTATCCCTCAACAATGAATCACATTACTAAGACACTTAAGAAAATTATAAAAAATTATGAAGGTCCTCATTCATATTCAGGCCATTCGGGACTCTGGTATCAAGAGCTAGAATAAAATGGGTTTCTTTTTGTCTTAAAAGCTTCTCTCGATTTGCACCCCGTCCGGGGCTAGAAACAGAGCTTAAGACTGTATATTCCAAGACCTTCAGTTTGTTTTCATGTACAGACTTGAAATGTCTGGCCACCGGATAGTTATGATCAGAGTTGACGATGGCCCTAACATGCTGCAGAATACGTTTATATACGGGAAGCTTTGTGCTACCAATATATTCTAAATCGCATGTGCATTTAAGCTTGTATATCACATATTCAGACCGGCATGTTAGATGTTCCTGGATTGCAATCCCTTTCCCACTAAACGCTGTTTTATAGTGAGTGCCGTTCTTAGCGAATGTGCAAGCACGACATGATGAGCACTTAAAGAAACCAGTTTTTGTCAACCATGATTTTTTGGGTATTACCTTCGGCATAGATTTGTCAAGGGCATCCCGCATGGAAAGTGCCCTTCTGAAGGTAATAGCTGGCTGACTTGGCATGATAGGACCCAAGATATTATCAGTCTTGACAATCGGCCATTTAGAACAAATAATACGATGAATGGACTGTTCTTGAGTACAGAAAGTTGTTATGAGTCGAACTGGACATTTATTCTTACTAACAGTAGCTGCATTGTTGATTTGTTTAGAGCTAGACTGTAGTAACTCATCCCTTGTCCTGCCATTAGCTTTAATCAAGGCTTTATCAAGTGTATTCCTTTTGTAACCTCTATTAAGAAATCTGTTCAGTAGTTTTTTAGATATTTAAGGAAAAAAGTACACATATATCTGGGCGGAGCTGAGCTTAACGACACATCTCATCGTAAGATCTGATTGGATGTCAGCATTTCATCCAAGAAGTGCTGGCAGCCATCTTGGGACCAATATACATGATCGCACCTCATTAAAAAGCATTGCAGTTAAATAGAAGGTTTTAAGACTTTAGTTACATTATACATCATTTGTTGATGGTACCATACTCATTTTTAGCAATTGTGGTGTGTTCTAAGGTGATTTTACCATGTGAAAAAGCCTTTGGCTGGGATATCATGAATCATGTTTGAGAGAAAACTATTTTCTCATGCTTGTCCCATAGAGGTTTGGAAGGTGCTCCAGAAGATAACATGAGAGCATATTGTCTGTAAATTCACATTATCTTTCTCAGTCATTCGATAATGAAGTCTGACATTCTCAGTAAAACATGTACATCCAACAAGGGCGGAGACTGTCAGTTGGTTCCTTTGTGTTCTACTGCAGCTTCCCAGAGTGTTCTAAAGAACAACTTGAGCGCTAACAGCCTTTCCTATGACAAAAGTATGGCACACCTGAAGCCATCTTGATTGGAATAAACTGGTAACATTTACAACATTTAATTTTAAAAGGAACAAAATAAGGGGGTTTATTTTGTCATAGAAATTATGGTTAGTGATGTAGAAAGAAAAAATAGGACATGTTTTAAGTGAGATCTCAAATATCTTCGTGTTATATTTCAACAAGAGCAGCCTGTCAGTTGATTGCTTTGTGTTCTACTGCAGCTTCCCAGAGTGTTCTAAAGAACAACTAGAGCGCTAACAGCCTTACTAATGACAAAATTATGGCACACCTGAGGCCATCTTGATTGGAATAAACTGGTAACACTTAAAACATTTAATTTAAAAAGGAACAAAATGAGGGGGTTCATTTTGTCATAGAAATTATGGTTAATGTTGTAGAAAGAAAAATTAGGGCATGTTTTAAGAAAGATCTCAAATCCTCTTCTATTTACTTTGAAAATTCGGACATGCAGACTGAACATTCACTTTCAATACTAGCAGTAGACTTCCAGTTAACTCCCTGGTGAGCAAGACCCCTTACACTACACAAACACCATTGCACCGCCCTAAACGTTAAATCTACCCCAGCACGCCCACCTTCACTACCCAAACACCACTGCACTACCCTAAACCCTAAAACACTACCCCTTACACTACACAAACACCACTGCACTACCCTAAACCCTACCCGCAGCATGACCCCTACACTACCCAAATACCACTGCGCTATCCTAAACCCTAAAACACTACCCCAGCACGACCCCCTACACAACCCAAACACCACTGCGCTACCCTAAACCCTAAAACACTACCCCAGCATGACCCCCTACACTACACAAATACCACTGCACTACCCTAAACCCTAAAACAATACCCCACTATGACCCCCTACATGATGAGGAAATTATGCAGTGCCTTGTTTAGTATCCTCCTTTACAAACATGTCTGTTTGCAGTTTCACGGTTTCGCTTTTAGCATATTTTGTTTCCGTGCCTCTAGACTGAGGAGAAGTATTTCACTAGAGCGATGTCACATAATTGAGCCCTCCAATCAGACCCATGAAAGTGCCTCAGTCCTTTTTCAAAGGTTTGTCACAGATATTTCTGCAGGCAGTTTGTGCAGCACAGATGAACTCTGATAGATCGCTCGCTACTTAAACGGTAAGGCAGGTGTAAAAAGGGGCATGGCCTCGGACCACCTCTCGGCAACGCAGCTCTGTGGCGCTTACTGGAGGTACCTGGTGGGCTAGTTGGACCCCAGGGACCCTGAAGATTCAAGGGGACTTAATCCCCCTACTTAAAACGCGCCACTGGTGCGTTTGCACAGTGGTGAAGGAAGGGGGCTGGGCCTGAAGTGACATGTGTGCAAACACGCCCTGTGGCGTGTTTTAAGTTGGGGAATTAATTCCCCTTCAATCCTGAGGGCCCCTGGGGGCCAACTAGCCCACCTGGCACCTCCAGTAAGTGCCAGAGGCCTTCGTTGCAGAGAGGTGGTCCAGGCCATGCCCCTTTTTACACCTCTCTGCAACGCAGATCTGTGGCGCTTACTGGAGGTACCTGGTGGGCTAGTTGGACCCCAGGGACCCTCAGGATTCAAAGGGACTCAATCCCCCAACTTTAAACGTGCCACTGGGCGTGTTTCCACAGTGGTGAAGGGAGGGGGCGGGCCTGAGGTGATATGTGCAAACACGCCCTGTGGCGCCTTTTAAGTTGGAAATGAATTCCCCTTCAATCCTGAGGGCCCCTGGGGCCCAACTAGCCCACCAGGTACCACCAGTAAGTGCCAGAGGCCTGCATTGCAGAGAGGTGGTCCAGACCACGCCCCTTTTTACACATCTGCAATGCAGCTCTGTGGCGCTAACTGGAGGTACCTGGTTGGCTAGTTGGACCCTAGGGACTGTCAGGATTCAAGGGGACGTAATCTCCCAACTTAAAAAGGCCACAGGGCGTGTTTGCACACATGTCACCTCAGGCCTCTCCCTCCCTTCACCACTGTGCAAACAAGCCCCGTAGCGTGTTTTAAGAGGTAGTTTTAATCCCCCTGCCCTATTATGTACTAGGGGCTTACAAAGGATATCATGCTAATCACATGAGTACCCCAACACATAGTGTTCCCTAGTGTATGTAGGTGTTTTCACTGTATTATAAGTGTATTTTAGCATACCACTGGCTCTAGGCCTGGTTAGTCAGAGTCAGTTACCACCAGTACCCGTCTGAAAAAGTTGTGGGCACAGGATGATTTTGTAACAAGGCCTCTTTCTGCTCCTCTGTTGGTTCTTTCTGTACATGTCTTGCTTCTTCCTGCACCTTTCTTCATCTTTGTGGACTTCTGTTGCTTCTTTTGGCATTTCTTTTGCTTCTTTCTGTGCGTTTTTTCTCCTTTCTTCACATGTCTTACCTCTGTAGGCATCGCTAGAATCTAGCATTTGAAAAACCTTTGAAATTCACAGAAAAAACCATAGGTTTCAGGCACGTTATAGTTCGAAATTAGCATTTAAAAAACCTTAGAAATTCACTGAAAAAACCATAGGTTTCAGGGGTGTTATAGTTAGCTGGACATTTCACTCATACAAAACCATAGAAATTCCTCCGTTATAGTTAGTTCTGCTAACTATAACTCGCGCTCCTGCAATGCACTGCTGATGATGTCACATATTACATCACTCATGACATGGTCAAAGACATCACTGATGACATCACTTATGACATCTCAAATTACATCACTGATGACATTTCAAATTACATCACTGAGGACGTCACTGATGACATAATCCATGTGATAAATTGATGCATCTTCTCACACCCTAATATGACCTTTGATATGCCCACTCTAAATTACAGACTGCCATTCTCAAAACCATAGACTCTCCAACAGCAACACCTACATACATCCTCACTGATTCTTAGGTTTACACACACATCCACTCACTCACCTGTACAGTCACTCGTACTTATGGTCACTCAGTACAGGACTATCATATGCACTCATACACCACCACTCATCCATAGAGGTACTCACACACCTAGTAAGTCATGCAAATAATTAATCACACTGCCATTTACTCACCTATACAGTTATACACACACCAGCTCAATTACTCATACAAATACTATCACATTCTTACGCTCTTATACAATCACTGATACAAGCACACACCCATCCATACAGCCACTCTCAGAATCACACTCTCACGTATAGCCATTTATATACTCTAACACACATATATACTGCCTTTCACATATGTAGATACTCACACATGTACCAATGAGATATACATTCACTCACTAACATGGCCATACACACAGTCACACACCCATACAGTCTATCACAGATGCACTCTTGAAACCATGCAACCAGTGAATCAACCACTCACACATCTATGCACAGAGTCACACACACCCCACCAACATAAACACTGAGGCACCCATACAGATACTCAGACAACCAATCAATAAAACATATAGACACATGTAGCTATTCACAAACCCATGTAGCCGTTCACACACCAACAGACAGACGGATACAGACATTCACACAGTTTAGTAACTAACCCATGCATTCAGTACGATACGTTTAATCACTCACTTATAGTCAGTCATGCACCTACTAAATCATCCATTCAGACACGTATACACCCACTCATTCCTCAATATGCCTTTCCCTATATATATTAAACATATTTAAACTTTACAGAAACACAAAGTCACTGGATGATGTCATCAGTGATGTCATTTGACATGTCATCAGTGATGCTACTGACCATGTCATGAGTGATGTACTATGTGACGGCATCAGCAGTGCATTGCAGGGGCGCGAGTTATAGTTAGCGGAACTAACTATAACAGAGGAATTTTTATGGTTTTGTATGAGTGAAATGTCCAGCTAACTAGAACACACCTGAAACCTATGTTTTTTTCAATTAATGTATATATATATATATATAAATATATATATATATATATATATATATATATATATATACACATATATATATATATATATATACACCCAACAAACAAAATAGGAAAGTGATTTTTGATTCCTATATCTACTAAAAGATATGTTTTGTTAAATAAATTGGGTTTACTTAATGATTTTCGTATCACTGACTTCCTAATCAGCATACCAATTTTCTATATAAAATTACAATTCCTCCAAAGTAAAAGACTAGTGTAATTTTGGCACAATATACCCTAAGGGATTACACAATAAAACGGTCTACCTCAAAATAAAATTTTCCCAAACTCGCTGTTCTATGGACTTAAAGTGCAACAGGAGAGAATAGAAAAGAAAAAGAACAGTATTCAAAACCTTGTTGCAGAATGTGGTACAGAGAAGGGCAAGCTGACATGCAAACCATCCAAGTTCAGCAGAAAATAGCATATGCTGTATGTTGGAAGTGGGGGTCATTATCCCTCACCGCTGCCACCAAATGCTGGAGGCGGGAGTCCCTGTCCCAAACCGCTGTCGCCAGGTGAGAGATCCAGACCCCTCGTTTCCACATTAGGCTAAGTAAGGACTCGGTATGAGATAGCCCTGCTCACCCCCTTAGTAGCTTGGCACGAGCAACCAGGCTTATCTCTGCTGTGAGTGTGCAAGCACACTTACAGCAACCCAATGATGTCACCACAAATAGACTCCACACAAGTTTTTATAAAACGAGTATAATCTTTATATAAGACGATATACGATATGACCACACGATACAAAATCAAAATATAATAATGGGTAGTATTCCTTCCGGTGGATTGATAGGTTCTAATCTCAAACACCGCTTCTGACCAACAGTTAAGCTTAATTGACTATTCATGCATCAGGACCTGCTTTCTTGAAACAATCTCTATGTCCCTACAGACCGGCACGAGCACTACGGTCCTCCACAGCAAGCCTCCTAGAGGTTCCAAAAACAAAGAAAGTATCCTGTGGTGACAGATCTTTCATAATTATGACTGACAAACTTTGGAACACCCTGCTGCACCAAATCAAAATCAGTACATCTTTAATAACCTTCCGTAAGCAGCTAAAGACCTGGCTCTTCAATCAATCACCCACCACATAGTCATTCTTTCCTAATGCGCCGAGACACCTACGGGTATTTGCACGCTCAATAAATTCCATAAATAAATACATTCTAACCATTTCCAAAAGTTAAGGCAAGTCGTATTGCTAGAATCACACGTTGCAAAAAAAAAAAAAAAAGAAATACTGCATGCGTAACTATATACTCCAGTACTATTCAATAGAGAAACAATGCCATATGTAGCGCCACAGTCATGTACTTTGCAATAGAAGGAATAATGCAATGCGTATCACTACCAGCATGCCCTGTGCAAGAAAGAAACAAAGAAATGCGTCACGCTACAATCATGTATTGTGCAATGAAGAAATAATGCAATGTGCCACGTTATAATCATGTACTGTGCGATGAAGAAATAATGCATTGCGCCACGTTACAATCATGTACTCTGCACGGGAAAAAAAACACAGTGCGTAGCGCACCAAGCATGTAGTTCGTCAGGCTTAAATAAGGTCAGGCATCGTATGACAGTTCAGTAGTTCGTTAGCAGCAATAATGCAAAGTGTAATACAACAGTTTAGGTGCTCCGTTAAGTTGCCCCCAACATGGATCAATGATGACACAAAAGTACCGCTTCTCACTCCGGCCCCAGTACTGCCCCTCCTTTGGCCAGCACGGGCCTCGATCTGAGCCGAAACAACAGGCTCGCGCAGCTGACAAAAGCGAGAGGCCGAGAGAGTCTCCCTCCGATCCCAAACCCCACCTCCCCCAGGTGGAGAAGCGTGGCTCAATGGTTAGAGCGGCAGACCCCGATGCAGAGGTCTGGCCCGGGACAAGGGTTCAATTCCCCGTGGCTCAATGGTTAGAGCGGCAGACCCTGATGCAGAGGTCTGGCCCGGGACAAGGGTTCAATTCCCGCCTCGGCGGCTCTTGGACTCAATTTCCCCGGACCTGATAATTCTCGCCTCGGTGCCTAGTCTAATCATGGGTCCCACTCTGTGACTCTGGGCAATAGCTTGCTTAATCTCCACAACGGCCCCAGCAGCGCTGTGGATGCCTGGCTTCACCTAGGGGGTGCCCAGGAGTGGACATTTCACAGGAAAGCCAGGATGGGTTCCACAGCGGTATGAATACAGCGCTACGAGGCCTCCGGGTAGAAGTGCGCTATATAAATACACTACATTTACATTTACATTTGGTGCACCACGTTACCTGGGGCGGGGGCCGATCCCACTCTCCTCTCTTCCTTCAGCGACTTGGGCCTTGATCCAGAACTCCGTCAAGGGACATGGCGAGCTCGGGCCTGCGGCTCAGCTCCTCCAGGGATGCCGGTCTGGGCCGCTACTGTTTCACTCCGAGGGCCCAATGACCTGGCCCTCCTTCTGGCAGTCTCAGTGGACACCGAGACCCGCACTCAGCATTGTGGAGACTTACTTCGATTTCGGTGCACACACTACCCAGGCACTCCTCACCTGCGCTTCTGGTTGCACCTCGACACGCTATCTGCACATCCGAGACTTGCCTGTTCTCTGGTACACACAATGACCAGGCGCTCTTCACCAAAGCCCTGGCTTGCACCACGACACGCACCCTGCACACCCGAGTCTCACCTCTTCTCCCGGTGCAAACGATGACCAGGCACTCCTCACCAATGCCTTGGCTGCACCACGATACGCACCCTGCGTGTCAGAGTCTCACCTCTTCTCCTGGTGCACATGATGACCAGGCACTCTTCACCAATGCCTTGGCTGCACCACAAAACGCACCCTGTGCGTCCGAGACTCACTTCTTCGCTCGGTGCACACAGCGGCTAGGCGCTCTTCAGAAAAGCCTTGGCTGCACCACGGCATACACCCTGCGCGTCCAGGATTCACTTCTTTGCTCGGTGCACACAACAACCAGGCTCTCTTCACTAACGCCTTGGCTTTACCACGACATGCACCCTGTGCGTCCGAGTCTCCTGTCTTCTCCCGGTGCACACAATAACCAGGCGCTCTTCACCAATGTCTTGGCTTGCACCATGACACACACCCTGCCCGTCCGAGACTCAGTTTACTTCTGTGTGCCCGCGATAACAAGGCACAACGTCTGAGGGTCTCAAGCTGCTTGGGACTTCTCCAGAAACTGTATGTTCCTGTGTTTCCAAACAGGGAGCCAGCTCACCTCGGGCCCTTGGGGTTTAGGACACACCACAAAGCACAGTCCTGTTCAAGAAGCGGGGGACACCACCCACTGCAATGTCCCTTCAGTGTCTTCCTTAGTAATAGCTACAAACTGCAGGCCAGCCCAGACCTGTCAATTTCGCCATTCAAAACTACACCAAACTCTAGGGGTTTCAGTTCTCTTTGTTATACCCCTTCATGTCTTTGAATTCTATGTGCTCAGGGGTCCCTGACCCCTAATTAAATCGGTTCTGGGTGTCTCCCTCCCAGTGTCACATTTTCCCTTTGGTACTGGGGGTCTGTCAGCAGAAGATGGGTCAATTGGTTTATAGCACCAGCCCAGGCCTTTTAACCTCCGGACTTCTCCTCCCCCTACTCTCCAGCCTGGTGCCACCTCAACCCCTCCCTGGGTCAAGACCTCTCACAGCACCTCTTAGATCCAGTCAGTCAGTCCACATTTAGCAGAGACACACAGAAATGCTTAAAGCACAACAACTCAGCCACTTTCTAATAGAGTGTTTTCTGAACACACAGTGACAAAACCACTTTCACAGAATGATGTGTTATGACGGTGAGTTCATACATACTAAACTTCACCTCTCCTTTTTAAACTTATAGGAAACTAGGCTAACAAACAACACCCATTCTCCCCCATTCTGTCCTACGGGCAGGATGGCCTTTCAGCAGTGAAAAACGAAATGGAGTGTTTTTCACTGTCAGGACATAACACACACCTTAATATCTGTCCTGCCTTTAATTTACACTGCACCCTGCCCAGGGGTTACCCGGGACCTACCACAGGGGTACCCAATGTGCATGAAAAAGGGAAAGTAAGGCCTGACAAGTGGTTGCACTTGTCAGGACAACATGCTAAATTAGCAAACCGCTCGCAGGCCCTACACTACAGGCCTGAGTTCCCTTCTCCTGCGCCTTTGCATTACTAGCCCTGGCACACACAGTGCACATCTCTAGGGACTAGTAAGGCAAACATACCAATCATGGCCAATCAATTACCATTACACTTTACACAGGGAACACTTGTACTTTGACACTGATCAGCAGTGGCAAAGTACCCAAAACATCTAAATTGGCAAATCTAAGTCAGGAAAACGGTCAAGGGGGAAAGCAAAAAGTTTAGGGAACTTTAGCCAAAAAGGCCAAGTCCTACACTGTACAATTACAAGAGAGGAGGAAGTCAAACTAAGGGTTCCAAAAGCAAAATTACCTTCAAAACTCAGATAAGTATAACATTTTTAACATTTTTAATTGGGATGTTGCTGATCATTGGGTGGAAAGGGACAACTTGGCCAAAGAAAATCTGAATCTTTTTTGCCAAATAGATGGGTCCACCAGGCGCCATGGCGACATGTAAGAAACAACGTTCCTCTGAGAGAGTTATAAACCCAAATCTAAAACAGCTTTGAGCAAAGCTTAATCACAGTAGAGACAAGCATTGAAAAAATCAATATGTTGTGCCTTTGAGAAATATTGGGTCTGCGGGTGCCTTTTGTTCATTTTGTACCGCATGGGCAATACCAACTTTGAAATGATTTGTATCTATGTTATAGAGCAAAGCGGCTGCCGTTCAACAAGGCTAAAAATATTTTTCAACAATCGCTATGATGCGCTGGGTGCATCATAGTGCTTTTATAAAAGTAATTATAGCAGTGTGGACTGCCTTCCAGTCCCTTCTGTCCTCATCTCGCAACCCAGTCCCCAAACGGGAGAGTAGACTCGGGTATGAGGCAACACGGAGGGAGGGAGGACGGTAGAGAAGGAAATGGGTGGTAGAGAGAACAGGTGAGAGGGGATGGGAGAGTACCCAAACAATGGAGGGTAGATGGGAGTGGCTAGGGGAAACACACGGAAAACAGAGAGCGGGAGGATCTGGGGCAAGCACACAGACAACAGAGAGTGAGTGGATGGGGTTCAGGCAACCAAACAGAGAAGAACACGGACAACAGAGTGTGGGCAGGAGGGGAATGAAGGCGTAACATGGTGGGTGAAAAGTACAAGTGCTAGACAGCTGGAAATTACAGGCACTCTTGTAGAATTCTTAAACAAAAGTAGCATAAGAAAAAGGAACAAATGAATGAACACAGTAGTGCGTCTATGCTCCAAGAAGGACAAGCACAAGAAGAGGAAGGAAAGACAAAGGGAGTTGACAAATTAGAAGCACGCAAATGAAAGGGACAATGAAGCCAAGCATTGGTTAGTATTAGGCAAGCTTTAAGCCCACTGTTATGTAACAAAATGTCTTGCAACAGTCAGGGCTTGTGTCGTCTGAGGCGAGACCTAAAAATACAAACACTGAGCTCTGTAAGGCCAGAAAACAAAATGATTAGAGTAAGGTGCTCAAATGCAAGCACTCTAAACAGAGGAACACATAATCCTTGAAAAAATACATATTCTATAGTCCGAGATTGAAAGCATACAAGGAACAAGCATTTACAATGCAACGGTCTCGCCTTTGCAAAAGTTAGAGCTATTGGCATTGTAAATGACAAATTTTTTATTTATGTGTTGGTTTTGAAAACAGATAAATAAATGGATTTGTCATTTACATTGCCAATAGCTTTTCTGGCTTCCTAACTTAGTCAACTATGTCGCATAATTTGGTCCTCCTCCGCCACATAATTCAAGGAGGCCTTGCTTAGTGGTGCCTTAAACCAGTCACCTTCGTGCATTGATCTAATTTTGTGTCATTCCCATTTTTCTTTCATTCACTACTGGTACAGCATAGTGCAACGTGTCAGCCCACTTCAGCCATTGGCTAACTTCCCTGAGAGCTCCTGCACGATGAGCACTAATTTAGAAAAAGTAAGGTCCTGTAATCTCAGCGACTAGTGGCTCGGTGTAGGCTTTTTATTAACAAGATCGATGAAGCGAAAAGGGTTATCTAAATAAAGTTTTACAAAACCCAACAAAACTAGCTTTATTCATCAGTGTACTTTATAACACAGTTTCACAATCTCTTACTGATACCAATGTTTTAAAATCTGAGAGTCAACTTTCAAAGCTTTGTTGGAACTTAAGCGTAAGCAAAGTGGAGGTCTAATGTTGGCCACTTTTACACACATGCAGCTGGCTATCTATGTGAGTAAACGCTTTAGCATCCGCCATAGGAGTAGTACATGTTATACACATGGTTTTACAGTTTATTCCAGGGGTTGTCCGTCTGTAACAGCATGAGATCTTACGTGCTAGCAGAGGTAGTAAGCATTATATAAATGCAATGACAATCTACACTGCACACACAGTATTTATTACGTTTGGGACGCATTAGTCTGATAATGTGCTGAATGGCTAATCACTCATAAGGTCCCAAAGGTGAGACCTATTGGCTATGCCAATGCTGGTTTAATTTATGGCATGTTTAAAAAAGATAAAATACTAAAAGGTGGCCGATGCCAGGCGGGGGAAAGTCCATATATTAGAAGGAAAAAAAATATATATATATATATATATAGATTGGTATAAAAAAAAAGGGTGGGGTACCGATTGCATGGTTCGTTCCGTTCGTGGCAGCTTGTCTGTGAGACAAACTCATCAGAAGTTGTCAGGCATGCAAAATATTTGAAAGTAACATTGTTTAAATAAAGTCAGTATTCACTTTAGCAACACACTGCTAGAGAAAATGATATTTCATTGGGTTTTTCTACTGCCGCAGGTATCCTGAGCCACCGATCCTCACATGAACAAACCCTAGAAAAACTCACAAAACGCACTGAAACACACAACTCACCCATGCAGCACGTCAAGCCCACTGCCCACAGGACCTGCGCCGGGCTCATGGTAGTGCAGTGCAGGGAAGTCGCAGTCCGATACACCCCAAACACCAGCCTCGCTCAAATGCTTCCCTTTCTCGGAGTTGCCGGGTCTTGTGAAATCACCTAACCGGCCGAGATCATGTGGTGCTTGATTCAGAGTAGCCAATAACCGAGAACAGAACGTGCTGCTATTCGGAGTTAAAATACTTCAGCTTTTTTGCCATCCGTGCTCAGCGTTAACAAAAGAAGAACGCGCTGCCAGAGAAGCACTACAAAGCACGCAGCGATAGAAGTGAGAGAGGAGGCATGTTAAAAAAGATAAAATACTAAAAGGTGGGCGACTCCAGGGGGAATAAAGTCCATATATTTGAAGGAAAATAATAAACAAAAAAAATATATAGAGATTGGTATAAATGGTGGTTCAGCATGCAGCGCCTCCTTCGAGAGCAGGCAGAGGCTGCACGGTTATCTGTTACTGCTCAGTATTTCGGAAATTTGTATTCATAGCATTTCATACACCTGGCATTGTAATCAATTTTCGTACACAAATAAGCCTCGTGGAGGACTTTGCGTGTGATGGCTATGAATACCGATGTGAAAAGACTGCAGCTTTTTTAGTTAAAGTGCTTCATTGTCAGCATGTAGCGAAAAGACGTGTCATAATCATGTCGACAAGAATGAGTGTAATTCCTAATGGTCATGCTGCTACAAGGCTACTGTGCCTCCTGAACCGACCACCTTGAAGTAAAACATACACAAATGTGCCACTGTCCTTCTCAGACCATTGCTATTACAACAAGTTGCCGCCGGGCCGCCGCGCTGCCTGCGACGACCCGGAAGCGGTTGGGCAGCCGGCCAATCGCAGCGCGGCCCCAACCGGAAGTCTCGCCCCCATCGCGGCGCGAGAGAGAAGAGACTGTCCGAGGAGCCCCGAGAACTCCTGATCGAGTCCCGGTCCCGAGATGGGGGACCGGGTGAAGAGCGGCCGGGCGCATGAAGAAGGCGGGGCTCTCATGTGGTGAGAGTGCCCCGCAAAGCGCAACCGCCGCCCGAGAGGCACGCCGAGCACCGCCAGAACAGGTGAGTGTGTTGCGGAGGAGGAGGGGTGAGTGGGGGTGGGGTGTGCGCGTGTGTCTGTTGTAGTGTGTCTGTGCGTGCGTGCGTGTGTCTGTCTGCGCGTGTGTCTGTTAAAGGGGGGTGCGTGTGTGTGTATGCAGTGTGTGTATGTGCGCATGCGTGCGGGAGCCTTTGTGTGAATGCGAATAGCAGGCAGGGCGACGCGACGTGCGCGCTCACGAGCTGCAATCTCCAGGACAGGCTCGTCACAGTCTGATGTCCACACCATTCCCAGAAAAGTGGCAACATAAGTTGTCTCGCATAGACAGCAAAAGCTTCGCTTTTGCTTTCGTCTAGGCGAGACCTAAAAAAGAAATAACTAGAAAAGACAGGATGGTCAACGGACAGTAGTCTTGAGAACAGTCAGAAAATCTTGGAATATTCTAATAGCAAAAGTAAAACTGTAAATGAGGCCAGCATGAATGCAAATTAGTGGCATAGAATGAACCTAGCTAGGAAGCAATGCACCACTGAACAATAGGACAAGCCTGCAAAGTTATTGGGGCATAATGGTACAATGAAGATATTGGCAGCAAACCAGAGAATGCTTCAACACTCAGGCCCAGAAGCAAATATATTTCTGTGGGTTTGCATAAATGAGTACCATGGAACAGTTCACTATAACGATTACTCTAGTAATGTAGAATATTCTTACATTTGTTTATACTTAAGAAGAAAGTGAGATTACGCTGTTATGGGTGTAGAGGAGCATACAATAGAAGGCAAACTGGAATTCGATCAGGTGGAAGCTTTGCAACGTTTCACTTCACATTTTATATATGAGGAAGACTTGATGAAAACTAAAGCCTATCAAGAGGGAATATCTGTGGTTTAAGAGGTACACAGAGACTTCGGATACCGCACAGAGAAAGACAGTATAGGAAAGACAGCATCTTAAGAGCCAACCATATCAAACAGATAAAGCTCAGAGTGCCAGGAATACTAATTCACAGTACAATCAGAAAGATTGCTTGAGGCGATAAGGAGCACAAACAGAGGGAGTCTGCATATGTAAGCGTCGAACGACAGGATGAAACATCTGTCCATGCTTATAAAAAACGAGACAAACGCTAGGTAAATTATTAAAGAGTATACGTCTCAAAGTATGTAAACATCATCCAGACTTGAATCCCACCATTCCATAACAATGCATGATGTTCCGTGTGCTGACAATTGAACCTAAAGGAAAATTGAGCAGCTACCATAAAAAGCAATACCCTGCCCGACACCTGGTCTATATCTCCTGATTATGATTAAGCCTCACAACCTTAAGGATGGCAATTATTTTACATGGAGATCAGAGTCAAGATTTTTAATAACATCTCTTGATACAGAAACCCATGTGAGGCTCTTAAAACAGCTTACAAACTCACCAGTAAGGAGGATGAGATACAGAGGGACTAGCAATCCTTAGAGAGAGCATGTCCTAAAATAGAGCAGGTGTTTGTTAGGTGATAAAGGGTGTCGTTGGCATTAGTTGAGTCATTGACAGAAATTACTAAAAACTTGGAAGTGATATGACATATACATTATTATTATTATTATTATTATAGAGGCTTTTGTAACGCGCTCTGCTACTAAATAGTATAGTATCCTGGCGCGAAGAGAAAACAGAAGGGGACAGATCACAGTAAATGCAAGGGAGGGGCAGCCTTTAGGCATTGGTGTTGAAGAGGTAGGTTTTTAGGCCTTTCCTGAAAGCCATGATGGAAGGGGCTGTTCTCAGTTGCAGAGGCAGGGTATTCCAAGCTCTCGCTGCTCTAACAGAAATGGATTGTCCACCAAGCCTGCTATATTTGAACTTTGGTACAGTCATTTGGTGGAGATTGCTTGATCTGAGAGGGCGATTGGGGGCATAGAGAGAGAATCTTTTTCTCAAATAGGTTGGGCCTGTTAGGTGGAGTGCTCGGTATGCTAACACAAGGATCTTGAATAAGATCCTTTGCGCCACTGGAAGCCAGTGAAGGTCTCGGAGTAGTTGGCGGACGCTAGATCTTCTGGGGATGTTAAACAGCAGCCGGACCGCAGCATTTTGGATGACTTGGAGGCGATGGATCAGATAGATATGGATATGTAGTCAATCCAATGGCTCAGTGTTAGAAATTCCAAAAGCCGTCGGCCAAAGAAGAATAAACGCTGGGTACAGATATTAAAAGCACTTCAAGATACCGTCTTCCCTACACTGATCCTGGGATCAGACATACTCAGGGATCAAAATTGTTTACATGTATAGTCTTGGCTTCTGGGTTGAGATGTGTGTCTAGACTTCGGTCACATCTATACATAACTGTTTTTTACTTTCAGGAAACAACTATACTATGGAGAGCTTACATCTACAAGGTCAGCAACAAGATCTAAATTAAAGGGTGAAAGACAAATATCAAAGGTGAAGTAGAGATATGATATAGGAACAAAAAGAATATCACACCCTTGGGAGGTGTTAAAGGGTGCACAGACATAATATCGAGTCCAAAATATCGATTGGACATAATATCGAGTTGTAAATATAGACTGGAAAAAATATCGACAGGACAGAATATAGATAACCAAAATATAGTTTTTAAGTTAAGTGATGTAATATCGACTGTTAAAAATATAGAAAGATAAAATATCGAAGTATATAATATAGATAGTTAAAAATATCGATTTTTTAATAATATCTAATTTTTTATAGTGTATTTTTATGTTATAATATGTGTGAAAAGTGTGTATTAATGTTATAATTAATTTTAATTAATGAATTTTGTTTTTATAATTATTGCGTAATTTAATTCTGTAGCGGGTTGTGGGTTTATAGGGGAATAGGGTGGGAAGTAATTTAATTATAATTAATTAAATATGTAAATTTATTTATTGATAGTAATTTTTAATTACTTGTTAATTTATATTTGTTAATTAATAAAATTTTAATTGGTAATTAAATGTTAATTATTTGGTTAATTGGTAATTATGTAAATTTTACTAATTTATTTTCTGTAGCGGGTTGTGGGTTTATAGGGGAATTGGGTGGGAAGTAATTAAATTATAATTAATTAAATATGTAAAATTATTTATTGGTCTTTATTTAGAATTAATTATTAATTAAGTATTTATGGGTAATTATAAACATTTTATTTGCCAATTAATTTAATTTAATTGATTAATTGTTAATTATGTTAATTTTAATAATGTATTTTCTGTAGAGGGTTGTGGGTTTATAGGGGAATAGGGTGGGAAGTAATTTATTAATAATTAATTAAATAATAAAATGTATTTAATTGGAAATAATTGTTAAATAATTTTTAATTATTAAATAATTAATTGTTAATTTTTAACTAATTTGAAAATAATAGGTGATCAATTGAAATAATTATTGTTAATTAGTAATTTTAATATATTAATTATTATATTATATAAAAAATTTAATTATTTTTAATTCATTATTAATCGAAATTCATTTAAAAAAATTAAATAATATATGAAGTATTTACTTTCCCTAATGTTGTATTCTCTGGAGTGAGAATTGTAATTTTAACCCTTACGCTATCCAAAGCTTTCCCTACTGTTGCACTCTTTGGAGTGGGAATAGTAATTTTAACCCCTACGCTATCCAACGTTTTCCCTACTGTTGCACCCACTGGAGTGGGAATAGTAATTTTAACCCCTACGCTATCCAACGCTTTCCCTACTGTTGCACCCACTGGAGTGGGAATAGTAATTTTAACCCCTACGCTATCCAACGCTTTCCCTATTGTTGCACTCTTTGGAGTGGGAATAGTAATTTTAACCCCTACGCTATCCAACGCTTTCCCTACTGTTGCACTCTTTGGAGTGGGAATAGTAATTGTAACCCCTACGCTATCCAACGCTTTCCCTACTGTTGCACCCACTGGAGTGGGAATAGTAATTTTTAACCCTACGCTATCCAACGCTTTCCCTACTGTTGCACCCACTGGAGGGGGAATAGTAATTTTAACCCCTACGCTATCCAACGCTTTCCCTACTGTTGCACCCACTGGAGTGGGAATAGTAATTTTAACCCCTACGCTATCCAACGCTTTCCCTACTGTTGCACCCACTGGAGTGGGAATAGTAATTTTAACCCCTACGCTATCCAACGTTTTCCCTACTGTTGCACCCACTGGAGTGGGAATAGTAATTTTAACCCCTACGCTATCCAACGCTTTCCCTACTGTTGCACCCACTGGAGTGGGAATAGTAATTTTAACCCCTACACTATCCAACGCTTTCCCTACTGTTGCACCCACTGGAGTGGGAATAGTAATTTTAACCCCTACGCTATCCAACGCTTTCCCTACTGTTGCACCCACTGGAGTGGGAATAGTAATTTTAACCCCTACGCTATCCAACGCTTTCCCTACTGTTGCACCCACAGGAGTGGGAATAGTACATTTTACCTCTACGCTATCCAACGTTTTCCCTACTGTTGCACCCACTGGAGTGGGAATAGTAATTTTAACCCCTACGCTATCCAACGCTTTCCCTACTGTTGCACTCACTGGAGTGGGAATAGTAATTTTAACCCCTACGCTATCCAACTGTTTCCCTACTGTTGCACCCACTGGAGTGGGAATAGTAAATTTTACCTCTATGCTATCCAACGTTTTCCCTATTGTTGCACCCACTGGAGTGGGAATAGTAATTTAAACCCCTACGCTATCCAACCCTTTCCCTACTGTTGCACTCACTGGAGTGGGAATAGTAATTTTAACCCCTACGCTATCCAACGCTTTCCCTACTGTTGCACTCTTTGGAGTGTGAATAGTAATTTTTACCCTTACGCTATCCAAAGCTTTCCCTACTGTTGCACTCTTTGGAGTGGGAATAGTAATTTTAACCCCTACGCTATCCAACGTTTTCCCTACTGTTGCACCCACTGGAGTGGGAATAGTAATTTTAACCCCTACGCTATCCAACGCTTTCCCTACTGTTGCACCCACTGGAGTGGGAATAGTAATTTTAACCCCTACGCTATCCAACGCTTTCCCTACTGTTGCACTCTTTGGAGTGGGAATAGTAATTTTAACCCCTACGCTATCCAACGCTTTCCCTACTGTTGCACCCACTGGAGTGGGAATAGTAATTTTTACCCCTACGCTATCCAATGCTTTCCCTACTATTGCACTCTTTGGAGTGGGAATAGTAAATTTTACCCTTACGCTATCCAACGCTTTCCCTGCTGTTGCACCCACTGGAGTGGGAATAGTAATTTTTACCCCTACGCTATCCAACGCTTTCCCTACTATTGCCCCCACAGGAGTGGGAATAGTACAATTTACCACTACGCTATCCAACGTTTTCCCTACTGTTGCACCCACTGGAGTGGGAATAGTAATTTTAACCCCTACGCTATCCAACGCTTTCCCTACTGTTGCACTCACTGGAGTGGGAATAGTAATTTTAACCCCTACGCTATCCAATTGTTTCCCTACTGTTGCACCCACTGGAGTGGGAATAGTAAATTTTACCTCTATGCTATCCAACGTTTTCCCTATTGTTGCACCCACTGGAGTGGGAATAGTAATTTAAACCCCTACGCTATCCAACCCTTTCCCTACTGTTGCACTCACTGGAGTGGGAATAGTAATTTTAACCCCTACGCTATCCAACGCTTTCCCTACTGTTGCACTCTTTGGAGTGTGAATAGTAATTTTTACCCTTACGCTATCCAACGCTTTCCCTACTGTTGCACTCTTTGGAGTGGGAATAGTAATTTTAACCCCTACGCTATCCAACGCTTTCCCTACTGTTGCACCCACTGGAGTGGGAATAGTAATTTTTACCCCTACGCTATCCAACGCTTTCCCTACTGTTGCACCCACTGGAGTGGGAATAGTAATTTTACCCCCTACGCTATCCAACGCTTTCCCTACTGTTGCACCCACTGGAGTGGGAATAGTAACTTTAACCCCTACGCTATCCAACGCTTTCCCTACTGTTGCACCCACTGGAGTAGGAATAGTAATTTGAACCCCTACGCTATCCAACGCTTTCCCTACTGTTGCACTCTTTGGAGTGGGAATAGTAATTTTAACCCCTACGCTATCCAACGCTTTCCCTACTGTTGCACCCACTGGAGTGGGAATAGTAATTTTTACCCCTACGCTATCCAACGCTTTCCCTACTGTTGCACTCTTTGGAGTGGGAATAGTAATTTTAACCCCTACGCTATCCAACGCTTTTCCTACTGTTGCACCCACTGGAGTGGGAATAGTAATTTTTACCCCTACGCTATCCAACGCTTTCCCTACTGTTGCACTCTCGAGTGGGAATAGTAATTTTTACCCTTACGCTATCCAACGCTTTCCCTACTGTTGCACCCACTGGAGTGGGAATAGTAATTTTAACCCCTACGCTATTCAACGCTTTCCCTACGCTTGCACTCTTTGGAGTGAGAATAGTAATTTTTACACTTTTGTTATTGTACATTAATAATATTGGCTATTATTTAATTATATTTTGTTACTATATATATATGTTTTAACAAATATGAATTACATTTCTTTTGTTTTCAAGTATTTTTAAGTATATTTTAGTAATTAATTTTTAATATTAATTAAATTTAACATTGTTTTAAGTAAAGTCGATATTTTTAAAAACTATATTTTAGTAAACGATATTTTTGACTCGATATTTTTGTACTTACCTGTTTGTAGATAGAAACTCGATATTTTGTCTGTCGATATTTTTTCAACGATATTCTTGATGGTCGATATTCTGTCCCTCGATATTATGTCAGTGATCCGTTTTAAAGATATTAAAACCCCCAAAACATTATCTTTAACGACACAAGTGAATTCTGAAGAATCCAACTAAGCCTTTCATATCTAGGATAGATTATTCATGTGGATCCCTATTCTAACCAATGTGGGTCACGTTATTGAGTGCTCCTAACTGTAAAGCAGAAACAATGATCATTAAGACATTTATTTTGAGATCTGGTGAGCCAGAGATAATAGAGGAGAAAGAGAAGCTCCACAAAGTTCACCAATCTGACAGCAGTGGATCTAAGAGATAATCAGGAGTAAACATGCTAAAGAAACCTGTGTAGAACACAGGTACAGACAGGAGCTTTAACATGTTTTGGCACAGAAGGCTTTACTGTTGCAGCAGCAAATAAAATGTCTCTGGTTTGGTTTACCAATTGGTGAAAATGTGTGCTTCCACTCCTTGCTAATATGCTTAACTGACTGGATCACCAGTTAAACTGAAAACTGCTTTGAAAACATACCAAACATCCGTGTTTTTAGTATACGTCTGCAAGCAATGAGTACACGTGGGTAAGGTAGCTGATGAGGGACTGAAGGTGGACGAGGTGTTAACGTGCCACATTTAACCACTGTTCCAGGAACCCTGTCAAGTAGGAGCCCAGACGCTGGTGGAAGGATAATGGAACTATACTTCTGATCTTCCTTACGAGAACAAGTCTCTGGAAATGCCTGCAACAGAAGGCTTGAAAAAGATATCTTACTTCCACGGGCATATTATGAAATGCTATGTGTATTATAATTATCTCTGCACCGCTACGGTGCATGTCCCTTAATTGGAAAATTCCAATATGTGGAGATAAAGAAAACTTGCTCAGTTGGCAGACTTGATTAATATGTGTGTGAGGTGAAAGGCCTTATCAGCAGCAGATTAACAAAGGATAGGATTACATTATTAACTGCAAGTCAGATGCTATCCATCATGCCCCAATACTATGGCATGCTGAAAAGGCATTATCCACAGTGGGGCACTGAAAACATCTGACAAGTTTTATGGAAATGCGACAAATTCCAAGAAATATAGCGTGTTGTCTTCACTTTAACAGAGGTTGGTTTGGATGTCAGAACCTGTCTGGAGGGAGGCTACCTTTTAAAACATTTTATACAACTGTACTGCCAGATTTTTAATAGTGTTCAAAATAAATTTACTTACTGATCTTAATGACTGTAGGAATAAGGAACAGGACTCAACAAATAGATAATATTAAATGTGGATCGCCAATCGTATTGATACAAGGAAACCATAAATGAAGGGGAGGAGTGAATGAGCTATAAGTATTGTTGATCAGTTACAAGAACACATTGGCACGGAATTAAATTATTGGCAGAGTCCAAGACACACATACTGACAAGCAGATGGAGAAGACTTTCAGCCTAAAAGGGTAGTAGAGACAGTATTTTTGGATACTTGACAAGTAAGAAGTGGCGTCCAGCTTCCTTCACTGCAGGCCTTTTACATTGCGCCTGCTTTCCGAAATCCATGTATTACTTTCATAGCAACAGAGACCAGTAAACCCCGAGGCTTGACTACATCCCTTACTCTCCAGTAGAAAAGGGCCACAATACCAACCTATGGTGAAGCATGGAAGCAGGAACCGTCTTTGTGACCGATGTCTAACATCTGTCAGGTGAGTGGTTTGATAACACATCCAGCCACCTCCCATGTTGAGGTCCAGGATATTGTGCTCCGGCAAATGCCTTCTCCACACTTGTCTTGTTAAGATTGCATGGCTATCATGCACTCGGTGCATCAACCTGAGCTCACTTCCTTCACTTACAGATTATGCAATTTGGGATCTTTAACTGTGAACTCTCATGGTAACATCTCAATACTAGGTAAAGGGAGACATTAATAAGTTACATTGTATAGATTTCTGATGGCTGCAAATCAACTTTAAAGGATGAAAATGCCCTGTTTGCCATATTTCTAAATACTGTTAATCCTGACTGCTTTGGCATGTTCAGAATATTACGCATACTCCTAGACCTCCTAATACTCAATCCAGGAAAACAGTGGTCCAGGCACTCCCTGTACATTGGATCAACAAAATACATTACCAAGAGACTCCAGGTATTCGCTGCAGCTAGAACTAGAAAGTGCCTTGGCCTCCTTCCACAGGCTACCAGTGGAGGAAAGAATAACATTCACGGCACTCTATTAGGCACACAGAGGAATCAACCGCAAGGGATCCTCTTTGATTAGGGCCCTTCTGTCACCGTGCACTCCCTGCAGGACATTAAAATCCTCCAATATCGGACCCCTGAAAGTACCTTTATTCTAAAGGACCAGACAGGGTGGGAAATCATTCTTGTATCTCATGCTAAAAACCTGTGTTGCAAGGTGGAATAAAAACAGTGAAAATGCACTATGTGCAACGGAGGTGAGAGGGAGGACATTACGCATGCTTTATTCTTTTGTCCTGCTTATAAGATTCAAAGGACAAAGTGGATCAAACCTCTCTGCCTACATTTGGGAATATGGAGGTGTAAAGATGCTGAAAGAATTCTATTAACAGATACGCATCAGGTTTTTGTATTTGGCATAAGCAGGTATCTTCTTGCAGTGTATTATATAAGGAAAAAAGCGGGGGGAAAATGATGAACTGTATTAAGATAACTGATTAAAGTTGGCTCTGTTCAGGTTGATAGGAAATGTCTGTACAGTGTTTTAAATGAACTTTAAAACATTTCTTTAAAATAACAAATGCATTTCTAACCGTGTATTGCAAAAATTCGATTAACTACACATAGGTAATACCTGTATATAGTGATGTACTTATGTATATAATGTTTTTTTAATATATTTTATGATTGTACTCATGTATTTATGAACTTTTATGATATTTTTATCGAAATAAAGTTAATTGAATTGAATTCTTGTATCTGATCGCTAGGCTATGGAACTCAATGCCTGCGGAGCTAGGAAACAAACTTAACGAGACTGGGTAAAAAAACCAGCTGAAAACATGGCTATACCCCTGCTAGACTCCCCCCGCTTACTTTCCTAGATATTCTCAGGTGCACCCTATGACTCATGCAGCGCTGAGAAGCCGTCGGGTAGCTACACACTCTGTATATCCGTATATCATAGGACGGGTTCCATACTTTGTCAACTTTGTCAACAAAATCCCCCATCACGTTAGGTTATCCTTATTTCTGATGTGAAAAACACTGGTCTCATTTGCTGTTTGTGACGTAATCGAGAGAAAAATGTTCCACTGCATTTAAAAGGCATTCTAAATATCGAAAAATAAATTTTAACATCATATTCCTGGTTCTGTACGGAAGGCAAACATGTTGCTGAAGGCCATCAAAGAGGCGTCTGCCCTGGATCCCAGTTACTATTTCCTGCTGTTGAAGAACCAGCATTTCTTGCTCATCGAGGTGGCAAAAAAGTTTTAAGAGGGACTGACCCAAATATCTGAAGATCACCTGAAGCAGGATTTGATACAACTACTAATGCAACAGGAGCAAATTGGGGCATCTGGCCATTGTTAAGGGCTGGAGGATGTTCTTCTGAGAGAAACACATTGTTGTCAACTGCCCAGTCCAAAAGGGATTGTGTCTTCTTTCACAGGATGTGATACGCCTCATGTTGCGTGCTTTTATGAACATTCAATGACGCTTCAATCTTGAGAGGGATGTCTGGAATCAAAGAAGTATCACCCGCAAATCATCCATTTCATTCTCTTTTTTCCACAGTTACTTTGTGGAACATTCCTGTAGGTCAGACCCCTAACCCTCCCTCAAGTCAATAGTCATCAGGAGACAAGTGAGCGGCAGCAGACAGAATGGTAGCTAGGCTGACACCTATTCAGGGATTCTCCACGATAGTGCCTGTACGAAAGAACCATTTCTTAAGAATATGAGTGTACACAATTCAAGAAGTAAGTCCTTTATTTGTTTTGATTAATAACAAAATAGATAACACTTCTAGTATTTTTAACTACAGTGGCCTCATTCACGCATTTATGTGAGTAATACATTCACTTACAAGTGCAAACTTTCATTACTGACCACCAGAATTTGGAATGGTGTGAACAGGCAGTTATTTCTCTTTTTATTTCAAAATTTTTCTAAAAAGCGCAAACATGACCCGGCAGAGTATCTGAGCGCTGTAGATCATCGCCCACTTGTTAGGCTTGAGCGGGAAGGTATAATCGAAATCAACGTATAAACAGTAAAAGTAGATTACAGACAAAGGCAGATAGACATCAGCATTTTGAGCAATAGGTAGATTGCAACGAAGGTCGAAGTTGTGAATTAATTTCAAATAGTATGTGAGGTTACAGAGCTATTGACTCACATGTCTATTTATGATCGAGCCTATGATTACTGATCCGGCCGGTAACAGGGCAATGTATAACGTCGTCTGCTGGTTGATCTTGAGCAGGCAGAAAACCATAGAAAACGATGCAAAAATATTTAAAGCATAATAAGGCCAATGGATATGAACATCAGCATCTTGAACATTAAGCGGATTCCATTGAGGGAGGGGAGGTTAAGGATGTAGGGTCACTTCAAAAGTTTAAGAAGTTACAGAATTATTGTCTCCAATGGCTATTCATGAGCAGGCATTTGACTCCTTTTTTAAAAGAGGAGGATGAAGGGATTGTTCGGATTTCTGTCGGCGCAATGTTCCATATTCTCAGAGCAAAACTGGAGAAAGCGCGGTTGTAGAGTATTTGTACTTCTTAGTGTCTGATTCCCGCTCGATAGGTCAAGTTTATTTGCTACGTAAGAGGGCGTGTTATGGTGCAGTGCGTTGTGAGTCAAGCAAGACATCTTATACCTGATTCTTGCGTCAATGGACAGCCAGTTCAGTTGGCATAGATCAGGTGTGATGTGGTCACGCTTTCTTGAGCCGGTGATGAGTCTGGCAGCAGAGTTCAGAGTGGCTCTTAAAGGTGCCAAGATGGTTTTGGGAAGTCGAGCCAAGGTTGCCATTCCGTATTCTAAACGGGAGATCACAAGGGACTGGACAGCTTGTTGCAGGTCAGAGGGTGGCAGGAACCTTTTGATTTTCCCTAATATGCAGAGTTGGTAATTGGTTCCTCTTGTTTAAAGCACTGATGTGATCCTGCATATTGGCATGTATATGGGTCTTATAAGGTCGTCCCATCTTGACAACTGGATGAACATCCATGTTTGAAAAATTGTATTTGGACATGGTCAAAAATGTATTCTTGTCGGTACTAGGAAAAAATCTATTTTCAGGTTGGAAATGTGTAAGGCAAAACCAAACAATTTTTGGGGAGGGCAGTGGAAGGATTCTGTCTATCAGGACAAATATATTTCCCAGACACATGAAAAACAAAAGCACTTCAATATAATGCTTGCACTCCCAAAAATGTACAAAGGTACATTGCAATACACATAAATGTCTAAGCATGCAGTTACTCTCAGGAACCTGCAGCAGTCTCAGCTTCGCAGTTTAGAAGTTGGACATTTAATTAAAACGTTTTGTAAATTCGATCCATTGTGTTTCTATTTTGCATCATTAAATGTTCTAGAATTTTGTTAAAGACTTGCATTCCTTTTCATAGCAAATACCCCCTTGGTCCAGGAGTGACATAGTTAAACATTTTATTAGTGCCATATACACATCTTCACCCTAACACTGTTAATTGTTTGCAGTTGGAGATGAAACTGTTGCGTGTGTTTGTGTGTCTTTTTGGAGATGTAATTTAGGTATCTATTTCTCTGGCTTAGGTGCCCAATGGACCTGATGTCTGCAATTTAGCCAAGTAAAGGAAATCACGTTTTGCTTTGCTTTTAGTGTTTCTGTAGGTTACACTGTGTTTAGCAACATTTTTGTTTTACTTAAAGTGAAGTGTAATAAGCTGACTCTAAATGAAAGTATGGTTGACTTATGGTCAATCTAGAGTCCACTTCATTTACTGCCAGATAAGTTATAGAACTCTGGTAAAGAGCCCCTTCCAGGGGTCCATTTGGCATTGCAGCACTGGCCCAAAGAGGAGCTGCCCGATGATGAAGCATGCCACCTTTGTTTGTGGGTGAGGGCTCTTGCTCTTGCATGTAAATATTTTCAGCGACCTGTATTTCACCTACGTACACAAGTGGTTTTTACATGGAGTGTAAATAGACACAGCATATTCTGCATTTCTTAAACTTCAAATGCCAGTAACAGAGGAATGTGGTCTGCAATGCTGAGGGTCAGTAGGATTGGGACCAAGTCCCAAAATCAGCAAGGCTACCCGGAGATATTGCAACCAGCCTTAGAGTGGTAGTGGGTAGTTTGATGTTTTTTGGCTTAAGGGGTTTTATGTGCTTTCTTGTTCTCATGGTGATAACGGCAGATTCGGAGTCACATCTTTGCAAAGAGAAGGGCAATTGGATGGGACCAAGAATCCTAAAATCAGCATGGCTACCCTGAGACATTGAGCCCCACCTTAAAGTAGTAGTCTAATTTTTGCTGTCAGGGGAGTCTTGGCATACATTCATATTCTAATGCTGATAATGGCTTATTGCGTGTCATATCTTTGCAATGGAGGAGTCAGTAGAATGGATGTAAGGGCCCAAGAATCAGCAGGGCTAGCCACAGGCATTGCAACCAGCCTTAATTCAGTAAAATGTGCCCCCAGGTTCAGAACGCACGCTGCAGTATCAATCAGGCACAGTCAGCATAACTTCCTGGCTGCAGCCAGCATTCTGAGAAGCTGAATGGGAGGCTTTGTCTGGGACATGAGGTGACACCCTTTGGCTACTATTGTTTCCGATCAAAGGCCTCATGCTAGAGGTGAGAACAGAGTTCATGGGGAAGTGGAGGAGAATGGGAAGAAGATCTGAAGGAAAATTAACTTCTGTACACATACATAAAAACTGGTTTTTTCGCAACTTTCACAGCTCAGAGAAGAGCTGAGCTACGATTGAACAAAAGGAGAGTTCCCAAATCTGTGCCATACTGATGTCCTACATAACATGAGTGCCCATTTCATTTAGTAGGGCCTGGGGAAGGAGAGACTTTTATAAGGCAGGCATTCAATCCCTTCCTTACAACAGCCAAACACCCAAAAACGAATGTGTCCTCGTCAGACCAGCTCTAACTTGGGGCTGAGCCACCATGCCGTATGAGAAATGTCTCCATCACAGGTGGACCGAACATCCCAGTGTTCCACTGATGGGACCCAACCGGCCTATGTTTAAAATGAATGGGATGGCCTGACACACCCCAACGAGTAGGAAATGAGTGGCATAATTAAGCCTCATAAGTCCCAATATATCTTTTGACTATCCCTTCACTGCCTTTCAATAAAAGTAGGGTGTCCTTTTGGCAGGTGACAGGGATTTTAAAATAGATCCCTCTGACTCCCAATACTTTCTCTCAGTCTGTTGACGGAGGCCCGCCTGCTATGAGAGGATGATTTGGCGAGCATGGGTTGGCAGATGATGAAGCATGACACCTGGTGCCTAGCCAAAACAATGGGTGCTGGGTAAGTTTCTTTTCACCTCATTGTCTCCTGTTATCCCTGAAATGTCACTCATTGAAAATTAAAGTTGCCTGGGAGGACCTTCTAGAAGGTCTGGAGGATGCCTCCTTATGTAAAGTACAAAGGGCAAGCATCTTTGGGATCTAAGAAAAGTATTAGCCTCATATGGTGGGGTTAGGATAGAAAGGTAACATGAAGCAGTCTAATCCACTCTTGCACCTTCCGGGCAGCAACTGTGCAAGCGCATTTTCTCTCATCCTAGCATGCGCAGGCTGCCAGTCTGGCTGGAGTCTAAGCCACGACCTGTTTAGGGCTCACCCGACGGGTGGATGTCTGCCTTCAGGAGCTTCAGAGGGGTTTGGGGTATGAACCCCTGCTCAAAATATTGGCCGCCTCTGGCCTAGCAGGAGTTGGTGGAACTCCTGCCTTTTAAGTTTGTGTAGATTTTGCTCATGTTGCCAGCTTTGCTCTTCCACTTCCTTCTTCATTCATGGAGTGCATTTGTTCAGGAGCAGTCAGTATTATTACCTTTAAAAAAACATGGCTACTGCTCATGTTACTAATTATAATTCTTGCCCTTTTTCACATACTTTTACTTATTCAACACCTAATCTGGCTGGTGTATGTTGCCATATGGATCACTGAGCCTGCTCAAATTACCCACCTCTTATTTGATGTACAAACACTGAGCATCTAGCTGCCATTATGGCCAGACTGGTGATGTGCAGCGGTCAATATGTTTTAGTCCATATTACAATTATGATTTGTTCGTCTATCTCTCATTTACCCACACACATCATACTGCGAGATGCTTTGTTCCATAACATGATAACCGCAACGCAGTGGTCATTACGCACAACAGAAAAACACTTCCCACATAGGTTCAAAATACAAACAACCCCCTTTCAACCACACACACTACAAGACATAGCTTGCTATCCACGTAGGTAAGTGCCTCAGTGTCCCACATAGGGGTTGGTGCGCAAATGCAACAATAAAATAGATCGCTTTTGCACTGTCTACATAGCAAATCACACGCAGTAATACACATCTTATACAGAATCCTTCAAAATATAGCAGAATGTGTATGGGAAAACATCTGCATATTAAGAACTACTGTGCTGGACTATATGCTGAGCTGTGGGTCCTTACATTTTTGTTGAAAGAAATTTTCGGCAGCTGATAAATATGTATGCTTACAATGAATAATTTGCCCTCTCTAGTTCGATTCTGGAGACCGTCATGTTTCTAATAGTGAAGCCTAGGGAGAGAATGTGGCCCATCCGCTAGACTGCCGACTTTGGTGCTGGAAACCAAGGTTCGAGACTCAGGGTCGCGTCCACATCCTGTGACTCTGGGCAAATCACTTACAAATCAATTACCGATCGGTAATGGCTGAAATCGCCGTTACCTACCAGTAATAGGCTTTTGTGATGTAGGGGGGCAATTTACAGATTTAGTAAATACCGAATCGTTATTTACCAAATCGGTATTTACCGATTCGGTATTTAACGAATCATCATTTACAGATTCGGTATTTACTGAATCGGTAAATGACATGTAGGAAGCACTTTAAACAGTGCTCATGTGCTTTAAGGATTCCTTATTTACCACCAACTATTAGTTGGTGGTAAATAAGGAATACCTTTGCAAATGCAAATCAATGCATTTTCAACTGTGCCATGTGGCCGACATACAGGCCCTTAGGGCATGTATGAGTGCCACATGTGCACACATATATAAAAAACAATATCACAACTGGTATGTTAGAGGACAAATAGTAAGGATATGAGAACATTATCCATGGAGGTACAAGGAGACTATTTACTCATTACATGTGCTAAAAAAGCATCAGTTTAATCAACATTTTTTGGAATAGGACAGAAAAATTATTTACAGTTAATATCAGCACTGCAATTGTAGATACAAAAATTCTACTATAACCCAAGTGTGTACAAGGTGCACGAGTGGGAAGTGAGTGATACTACGGTGACGCAAGTGACAAAAGGATCAGCGTAGACGGCGCAAAGTGCTCTGTGCAAGAATATTTACAGTGACTTCGAACATAGAGGTTTCAATACACTTTCAACAATTGCTTTTGTTTATCATTTTTACAGAGAACCGCTATGCAAGAAGCGACTAGAGTCTGGCTGAAAAGTCGACGGCGTTTCGATCCATGCAGTTTAGGATCATCATCAGGACTAGATGGGTAGAATACAGTGCCGGATTGGCGAATAAGGGGTAATGGTAGTCGGGCTCCTATGCAAGGCCCGGAGTTCCGTGGGCGCCACGTGGGGCAGTCCTTCAATATATTGGAGTAGTAGGTTTCAGCTTAGGCGTCGAGTCAATTGTGCGTCAGCAATAAATCCCCATGTTGGTCTGAAGAATCACGGTCTCGGGAGGACCCGAGGACCAAGCCGGTGGGGAAGAAGTCGGCGGGTCCGAAAACCGGTCCACAGTGATCGGTTCGGTAGCAGGAATGAATCTCTATTCGAATGGCAAGTCAGGTGAATGAATCGCTGTGCCGACGTTGCTAGGGCACAGAAGCACTAATCAGGGGTGCAACAGAGTGTCAAAATTACACCCTGCCACCCTTGACTCTTTCCCTATTTTACCGAATCGGAGATGTACATTGACATTCATTCATATGGGCCTCCAGGCCCATTGGAATGAATGGCAATTACCGAATCGGTAAATACCGATTCGGTAATTACCAAATCTTAACGATTCGGTAATTTTTCCCGAATTTTATCTATATAGCAATTACCGAATCGGTAAAATTCGGTATTTTCGAATCAGTAATTTACAATTACCTACATCTAGCCCTTAATCTCCCCGTGCCTACCAACAAAAAATAGAAAATGAATGTGCCCTTGTGTAACGTAACCGGTGCTCATGTAAAGCGCTCCAATACGGTCTAGTTTGCGCTACATAAATCTAAAAGGAAAAAAAAACCCTGGCTATTCAAGCTGAAACCTTTCACCCACACGTGACTGGCATTGGGTTAAATATTTCAGAAAAAACGCCCCACCTAGGGTAGAAGTTCCGCTGTAATCTTTTCCTGTTCAATGCCACCATGGGAACCTGGTGATGACGCACAGGGAAACAAAATTACCTGCACATACTGTGAGGAAAATCCCAGCTCGTAAGGCCGTTGGTATTTTTGTCTTTCAATCACAAGCTCAAGCTCTGGCAGTTTGTTTTTGCTAAAAAAAAAACTCTTTACAGAGCAGGCACATTGAACCTGGGGTCTGTTCAACAAAGCTCCAGTGGAGCCGCCATGATGGCGGCCTTGCTGTGGCACAAAATTCTTCGCCTGCCTAGTTAGGAACTGTAATTTTGGTGGGCTGCACTCCCCCAGGGTATAGGTGTACATCCGTCCAGTGTCCTGGTGGAACAAACTACAGCCGGCCAGTCGCTTCATAAGGGCGTTATTCCAAATCTCAATATTATAACAAGTTAAAAATAGCTGTGGAGTAGTGGAATGTGTTTATGTAAAGGTCAATGCATGATGCCAAGTAAACAAATTATTTCCAAGATAGCAGATTTAATCCTCTTGCATCTAGCACTAAGGCACTTTTCAGAGCTGATTATCCTTAAATAATTGCTCTTACCTCCCTTTGCTCGCTGCAGATTTTACAGAGCCACAGCGGTCGCTTCTGGCTGCCAAGGGTTTCAATTCCACATTTGGTGCATACTTTCTAAAAAGGAAGGCAGAGAACGGTAGGAAACATGTAAATAGAGTGTAGGCTTAAAATAATATATCAAATTATTTATCATAAACTTCCAGCTTCCATTAGAGCTAAAATGTCAAAATGGAGATTTCTAAAACTGAACAGACTTTTGCGTTTCGTTAAATGGATACAGACATTTTCTGGTGGATAGTGCTGTGCCATTATTCAAGAGACTTTACAAAGGACAGGCATATTTTTCAAAGCTTGAGAGATAATGACACATTCAGTAATTCATGGTGGTCAAGATAAGTGATCATTGTCATGAAATTATGGGTCACTAGAGAGACAATTTTATCATGGAAATATGTCAGTTTAGTTTGTGAATTAAATATATCTTGGTCCACTTGCCAGACAAAGATTAAAGAACTTTGATGTATTCTGTACTATTTCCCATGAGCTTCTCAAACCTTCTTTAAGCACATTGCTTTTCATCACTGCATTCAAATCTTTCTTCACCGCCTTCGTTTAGATTTAATGTATGGCTTCCCTATGTTTCTCCAATATATCAGTATCACACATGGAAGAAAACCTGAACTAGGACACAAATAAGACAGGTAAGGTTGGCACTGTTAGATGTTCATACTGCTGCTTGTGCTCTGAGTACGAGTCTCTGGTTTTCATATTCTACCAGGATATACCGGAACAGTGTATGGTGGCCCTCCTTGGGCTAAGGGTGTTTCATTTCTTTCAAGATGACGTTTGCTTACTTTTAGAGGCATTGTTTTTTTTCAATTAATTTTTTATTGAAAACACAAATCAGAGCACATTTAGCAATATAAAAGCACAAAAGCAAGAGGTGACCATGATACAAACATCGGGACAATTCAGAATCATTTCTGGTAATCAAGGACGCGATCAAAAATCAAACCACATACAATCATACAAAACTTCCGATGACAAAGAGGAAAATACACACAACAATACAATAATCATACTTATCAGTTTGGGTCGCAAAGCACGTTTCTCAACCTGTCCATAGCCATGTCCGTAGTGGGAGAGCTACAGATCTCACCCCTATATGCATTCCATTTACCCCACTTCTTGTCCCATTTCTTGGGGCACCCTCTGAGTTTGTAAACTGTTTTTTCAGCGACCATAGCTCTATCCATTTCTGCGATCCAACCCACCACCAGAGGATGGTCAGGAGAACCCCACTTCATCGCTATTGAACGTTTTATAAGGAGACAGCCGAGGGCCAGCCGTTGATGTTCTATCTCTGTCAGATCCGTTGCCCCCCCCAGACATTGAGGAGCCCTCCCCTAAGTGTCATTGGGATCTGCTTCCCCAGCGCCTCCACCATTTTCTGGGTTGCCCTGGTCCACAGGAGTTGAATTATGGGGCATTCCCACAAGGTGTGATAGAAAGTACCAGTTAAGGCGCAGCCCCGCAGACATAAGTCGTTTGGGCTTTTACCAAGTTTAGCCAGTAGGGGACCGGACATGCATGTCCTGTGAAGGATTTTGAGTTGTATCAGGCGGAAACGGTGATTAATTGCCGATTCCCTTGGGGACATCAGCGCCGTCTGCCAGTCTTCCTCTTCTAAGTGTTCCACATCCCGCTCCCATATGTCGCGCAGGGTCTGGAAAGAGTCAGGTAGATTGTTACAAAGCTTGTGGTAAGTGCAGGAGATAGCCTTCGTCAGAAGGGGTTCGGAGAGTAACCTGTCTTCGAGGGGTGAGGCCGATGGGAGGGAAGGGAGGTCGGGTACAGTCGTGAGGATGGCATGTTTGATCTGGAGGTATCGAAAGGCCTACCCTTGGGCAAGTGCATGTTTCTTCTGGAGATCAGAGAAGGATAGGAGCGTCCCCTTGTGTAGGAAGTCTCCCAAGTTCGATATGCCTATGGTGTCCCATTTGTCGAAACCCAGTTGGAAACACAGGGAGCCAAGTGCCTGAGAGGACCAAAGGGGCGTGGCTTTGGTAAACCTGTCGGACCATCCCAGACTTTTTGTAGCTTGGTGCCATATGGCCGTCGTCTGGCGCATCGGACCTACATAGCGGTTACGAACGGGTTTACTGTATAGTGCCCCCAAGTAACCTTCACGTCCCATATGGTATCGCTCCAAATGGAATGCTGGGTTTGTGGGTGATCCGTGGATCCAAGAATTGGTGGCCACCAACTGGGATGCCCAGTAGTATAGGCGCATGTCGGGCAGGGCAATGCCACTGTCATACCATCCCTTGGTGAGTTTACGGAGAGCGATGCGAGGAGCCCTTCCGTCCCACAATAGCAAGCGCATGTCTCCTTCCAGCGGGGTAAAAAAGGAATCCGCATAGGAAAGGGGCAGTTTTGGAAAGCGTATAAAAAGCGCAGGAGGGCTAGCATTTTAAATAGGGCGGCTCTACTGGGAAGGGACAGCGGCAGTGACCTCCAGTGAGAGACATCATCATGCAGTCGTTGCAGTGGACCTTTTAGGTTATGGTCGTAGAATAGTTTTGGGTCTGGAGTAATGAAGATCGCAAGGTATTTGAAACCATTGGGTGCCAGGGGAATAGGGTAACCTCGGGGCGGAACGGGTGGGGGGCCATGTAATAGGTATAGGACCGACTTTGACCAGTTAATGGAGTAGGTGGAATACACGTTTGCTTACTTTTGCCTGGAAAAATAGGCTCAACATGTAAATACCAGTCTTGGTCAGCATTAGTAAAATACAAATTAGGGGACTATTTCCTTAGCATGTTTCGACTACTCAATGACACGCCAACAGTACAGGTAAAAACAGGCCGTTATATGTCAGAACTGGTACAGGTGAGCAGACAGACCAGACAGGGATGCCCCTCTTCCCACTGCTCTTTGCCTTAGCAATTGAGCCACTAGCAGAGGTGCTCAGATGGGAAATAGGGGAGGGAGACGCCGCACACGTCACATTACTGTTTGCAGACAATCTCTTGCTATACGTCAGAGACATCCATCGAATACCCCAACAATTGCCACACACACTGGACAGATTTGCTACCATATCAGGACTGAAGGTGAATGTCCCCAAATCCGGCCTACACTCCTGTGGCAAAAGCGATATAGACCAGGGCTACACACTGAACTGAGAATGAGTTAAATGGTGCGCAGCCACATTGTGTTATCTCGGGCTACACATATTTCGTAACCCGTCAGATCTACTAGATGGAAACATAGGCAAAGCCCTAACTGCAGTCAGGTCCCAAATGGCCTTTTGGAAAACCCTGCCACTATCAGTAACGGGTAGGGTGGAAGTGACAAAGAAGGAAATCTTACCCCAGTTCTTATACCATTTTACTAACCTCCCACTCTACGTTCCCCCATCCTATTTCAACCTCTTAGAGAATCTCATCAAAGACTTCATATGGGGAAGCTCAAGACACTGTGTAGCAATTAAAAAGTTGTATCCACCAGTAGACAAAGGGGGCCTAGCGGTCCCGAAACTAGAACAATACTACCTGGCTGCCCAACTGTAGTGGGTGTCCAGGTGGATGGCAGACAGATATAGAGACCACACTCCCACCTGTGCAACTCCCCAGACCAGATGAGGCTTTTCCACCCCTGTGCGAAACCCAAATCCCCAGACTCATTACTGCTTTGTGCGGCACATAAATGCTTCCGCATCATAGAGCCGCTGACCTGTCCCCACTTAGGCAGCACTGGGAGGACAGGATAGGTCAACTGCTCGCAAATTCAGAATGGTCTTTGATTTTGCAGAGCCCTACACACATCCCCACAAACACACGATTACATTTTTCATCATACGCAGAGCATACCTCACACCCGCAAAAATTAACCAATATTTCAAACGCCAAGACGCAATGTGTCGCAGATGCTCACTCACAGATGCTGATTTACTACACATGCTTTGAGGATGCCCTACTCTGAACGAATATTGGAAATCCAAAGCAGAAGACCTAGCACCCTGCACGGGCAGAGACCTCTCCCCAGAATGGTATACATATATTTTACATCTATATCGCAGGAACCGCAATAATAAAGTTAATTCCTGATCTCTGGATCTGGGGATGGTGGTATCAAAGAGGCTGATCACCAGAAAGCCCCTCATTCCCAACACATCATAATATGGAGACGCTCAATGCTCACCTGGGCAAAAGCAGAGAGTGCAGCACTCCATAGGGGAGACACGCTAGGTCTTCGCAAGAGCCCCATTGCTAGCAGCTGAGATGAGATCCTGTCAGCTCTGTCCCACATCCATAATAACGTCAAGCTCACCTCACCTCCAACAACAGTAACGACTTAATATGAAGAGATATACAACAAGAATAAATCAAGATGCTGACTAATATATAGAGCAGATAGAACTCACAACAACTACAGGCGGACCCCCTCACAATCCAACCAAGACAAACACTGGCCACACATATTTTTCTTCATAAAACAGAATAACCAGGGCGCCCACACATTAATTCCGAAGCCTAGATCAAACCCCACTATATATTATTTGTTACTGTTACATTATAACCCACCCCCCTCCCATGGTTTAACCTGTTTGCATGCACAATCATTGACAGAGTATGGAAGTAGAGGGCAAGTTACATCCACCTTAGAGGGATGGAGCAGCTTCAAAAGTAAAAAATGAAAGACGATTAAAGCGGAAAATACGTACTGTACGGTGAACTGATAATAGGGCTGTACTATATGCATATAAGGTTGTGGACTTGATCAGCGGATGTATGTACAAAGCAACTTTAACAAGCACCAGTTTGATGTATATGTGAAGCTCGCGTATGACTTGCCATAATTTTTTTTTTGTAACATCGTTTTTATTGCAGCACCAAAATAAATGTACAGACAATATGTTTATTACATATCCAATAAACATATCAGGAAGGCGCATGATCAATTCGTTCTCCCCATCAAGTCAAGCACGTCTCCAGGCAGAAGACTAGGCAGCCATCGCACTGAGTCCATTTCCCGCTCCATAGTTTAATGTCCGTAACCACATGCACAGGAAGACGTGGACTGCTTTTTAGATTTTCGCCCCTCCCCCACCCCCAACAACCACCCCCCCCAACTTCCCACAGTCCCAACCTCCCCCCCCCCCGTGGCAGCGCTGTAGTAAAATCCCAATGAGAATAAGGTCTGGTGTGTACAAGGAGGACTTATACATTCACTAAGGTGTGCTCCTAGGTGCGCTAGTGGGGTCAGCTGCTACAGAGTCCGCATCTTCCCCTTCCTCCTCATCATTATCATCCCGGAGCGCCTGTACCATCATTTCCCAAGCTGTCGCCCTCTCCATGGCTTTCTCATCATCGGTCCTCCTAGCCATCTGGTACCTTAAAGTGCTTTCACAGGCTGCCCACCTCAGACATTCACCATACCACCGTTTATACGTGGGTCCCACTTTAAATTTCCAATTCCTTGTTATTTCCCTCTTTGCCAGGATCAACCCCAGATCAATGAATCGACTGGTAGTTTTATTTTTGGATGTGTGTGGAAACCAGTGTAGCACCCCCACTGCTTTGGTGTACTGTATTTCTCTGTCTGTAGCATTATTCAGGGCCCTCCTAACCTCCTGCCAGTATACCCCCAAGGTGGTGCAATCCCACAGCATGTGACCAAGATCCGCCCCAAGTGTGTTGCACCTGGGACTGTTCCATCCCAAAGTACTGCCGTAGTTTCCCTGGCGTGAGGTATGCCCGATGAATAATATAAAAGTGTATGAGTTGGAACCTAGCGTTCCTTGAGCTCTTCCGCGCCCTCCGCAATAATTGGCCCCAAGTTGCGTCTGGGATTTCCACTTGGAGGTCCAGTTCCCACTTCGCTTTTAAAGCTGTGAGTGGCTGCAAGGCCTCCCGTAACATTCTGGAGTACAGGCAGGTTACCGCCTTAAAGGTTCCGGCCGCCATCATTGTATATTGGCACGCCATGGAGGTCGCAGGTTCCTGCAATCCCTCTCCCCAATGGTCTTGCATGGCGCCCGTTATTGCCGCATGTAACAAGTAATCTCCCCATGGGAGGTCGAACCGCTCCTGCAACTCTTGAAACGGAAGCAATGCACCATCCTCATACAAGTCGCCCAGCATTTGAACTCCAGCCTCTTCCCAGCCTATCAGTCTCGACCAGTCCCCACCATGAGGCAGGGCTGTGACCATTCTCAGCGGGATCTCCGGAGCATACATGCGGCGGATACCCGCTCGTTTGCGCGCCCGGTTCCAGCAAAGTCGGAACGTCTGTTTCTCTACCGTCAGATCCCTCAGCAATAGCTTCTGGTGTAGCGTGATGTTTGCCAACACATGTCGCGGAGTGCCCTCATCTCTAGCATGCTCCGGGCCTCGGTACACCCTCGCGACCTCCTGAGTGAAAGCCTGCAGTTGAGCCGCCAGGTAATAACCTTCAAAATCAGGTACCGCCATGCCTCCCTCATCTTTGGGTCGCAAGAGGGTGCCCAGCTCGATTCGTCGCCTGCCCGTGCCCCATAAGAAAGCTATGGTCAACGATCTCAGGCGCCGAAAGACGGAGGCCGGGACCCATACCGGAAGAGTCCTAAAGTAATATAATAGCCTAGGCAGAGCCACCATCCTAAGCAAGGAGACCCGACCAGCTAGTGAAAGCGGGAGAGTGGCCCAGAAGTCCATACACCCTCTCAGGGCAGTAATACAGCGATTAATATTACCATCCAGCATATCTGTTGGGGTATGGTAGATATAAACGCCGAGATAGTGCAGGCAATGCGGTTCCCAACGGAGTTCCTGCGCCGTGAGAGGGCACGGCTCCCCCTGTCTCAACGGGTATAGGCACGATTTGGGCCAATTGACCCTCAAGCCCGACAGCCTCCCGAACAACTCTAGCAAACTTCTCGCCCCCAACAACTCCGCTTCCGCATCGGCCAAGAACATCAGCAGGTCGTCTGCATACAATGAGATGACATGCGGCCTGGCCCTGTAGACCAACCCCTTATAATGGCGGCCGGACCTGGCTTCCGCTGCAAAAGGCTCCATTGCCAAAGCAAACAAGAGGGGAGAAAGGGAGCACCCCTGCCTAGTGCCGCGTCGTACCGGATATTGCTTCGAGATCAATGAGCCCACTCTGACTCTAGCCGTGGCTTCTGTATATAGGACTTTAGTCCGGTTGATATAACCGTCCCCTAGCCCGAAACGCCTCATCACCTCATACAGATAGTCCCATTCAAGACTATTGAAGGCCTTCTCTATTTGAACAAATTTTGAGAATCTATTAACAGCACTCCTAAGAAATCGTATTTCTGATAATCCGGGCAAAAGTAAAAGACCCTCAATGTAACACACTCTACTAATATTAGAGTATTCCACAAAAATCAGATAACAAGGTTAGATTCAACGGGGATTTCCAAAGAAAGTTCAACGTATAGTCCAATTAATTTGTTTTCTTCAGACTTTCCTTTATTTTCAATTTCGTAAAACAAATATTCCCAGCAAAAAAAGGTCACCAACACGTGTTTCGTCCTACACAAGGACTTTTTCAAGGCATGAACACGGCGGAGTGAAGCATTTGTTGAACATCAAGGTAAACGAGATAAGCCGTGGTTTGGCAATGAAGCGAGATATCAAAAATATTGATGTAAAGGTAATTAGTCCAAATACGGAATGAGGAATGCCTTCAAGTCTGGTCAATAGTCACGAAAGTCAAATGAGACACAGCATATAAGCTAACCATATGTTAGATGATACGTGAATAAACGTCTGAAATTATTCGATTCATGCAGACCAACACAGGAAAGTAAGCCTGTGTTATTCAAGTAGTAAACTTACAACCATGATAAGTTGTAGAGCGAACGTTAGGCTCATCGCATTTCCTCACACAAGCGGTCCCCGCAACGAGAAAAAGGCCTTCTCTATATCGATAGAGAGCACGAATGGAGTAGTGTCTTCCGACAACTGAGCCCCCATCAGCCTCGTCAGCCTGCGGATATTGTGGGTAGTGTTTCGTGTCGGGATAAAGCCGCATTGATCTTTATGAATCAGACCCGTCATGTGAGTCAACAACCTATTTGCTAGGATTTTGCTCAGGATCTTGTAATCCGTCGTGAGCATAGATAATGGACGGTAGGACGAAAGGGCATCGCTCGCTCTGACAGGTTTTAGCAACGGGATCATAAGGGCCTCGCACATGGAGCTTGGAAGTCTACCTCGTGATCGCGCCTCATTATAGACCAATTGCAGTTGTGGAGCCAGATATTCCAGGTATTTACTATAAAACTCTATCGGGAGACCGTCAAGCCCTGGAGTTTTATTTCTAGCCATCTGCTTCACCGCACTCCCTATCTCTCCGATCGTTATAGGCCGACCCAGCTCCTCTGCTTCCGATTCCTCTAACTGTGGTAGCTGCAACCCTTCGAGGAAGGTACCCAACTCTTCCGCCCCGCCCGTCAGCCCGCTCTCATATAAATCCTCGTAATATTCCCTGAACCTATCCAGGATCCCGGCTTGGGTGTGGCAAAGCCCTCCCCCTTCCGCCTGAATCGCCATGATCGGAGCACCCCGCCTAATCGGGTTGGCAAGCCACGCCAGCATCGACCCCGCCTTATCACCCTCCGCATGCGCCTTTGTCATATACGCCTTGTGGTCCAAGCTGCGCAACCGCTCTAACTCCACCGCTAGCGCTTCCCTGGCACCACTAACCCCCTCCTGGAGCTCAGGGTGATTTGGGCGTTCCCTCTCCCTCTATCGTCTCTCCGCTTTCTTGAGATCATCCAGCAAAGTTTTACGAGCCCCTGCAGTATTCCCAATACAGTGACCCCTGACCACCACCTTAAACGCGTCCCACTCCACAGCTCTAGTAGAGGCGGAGCCACTATTCTCCTCAAAATAACGTGCTACTCGCTCCCCCAAGGCCTCCCTAAAGAGCAAATCATCCAATGTATCAGGTTGCAGCCGCCATGTTGGAACACAGTTGATTTCCACCATCCAGTTCAGGGACAACAACAAAGGGTTGTGGTCCGACAGCGTGCGGGCCAAATACTCCGCGCTACCCACTGCCGAGAGCATATGCGACGAGCACAGAAACACATCCAATCTATCATGCAGGTCATGTAAAGTTGAATGAAAGGAGTAATCCCTCGTGGTGGGGTGTAGTACTCTCCAGGCGTCCCCCAGGTCCCAACTCTCCTGCCAATCCAATCGACGCTTCGCTACCCTGAGTACCGGGGAGGTGTGCAGTGGGGGATGAGATCTATCTAAATCAGTATCCACCACCGAGTTAAAATCCCCCCCCCATGAGCATCGGCCCTGCCAAATAACTCGCCAGTTTGCCTGAAAGTACGGTTAGGAAAGCGGGCAAATCTACATTTGGGGCATATACACTACAGAGAGATACCATCCGACCCCTGAGTCTCCCCCTCTACAGCCACAAATCTACCCTCTGGGTCCACCACCGTTTTAGTGACCTGGAAAGGAACCCCCGCCCGTATCCAAATCAATGCCCCCCTCGCAAAGGCCGAATACGTTGTGTTAAAGAGCTGCCCCCTCCACCTCCTTTGTAGCGCTATTCCCTCCTGTTTGGTGAGGTGCGTCTCTTGCAGAAAAGCTATATGCACACCCCTGCGTTTTAGATAAGCGTGAACTTTGTGTCTACGCACCATGGTATGGAGACCCCGCACATTCCAGGTCACACATTTCAAAGCCCCCGTATTAGCCATATCCTCTCGTACCCGCAGACAGAACAATAATAGCCATCGACCATGCGCTTTTGCCAACAACGTGCTGCCCCCCCTCCCACTCCAAACAAGTGAACCCCCCAACCCCCCAAAACCAGCTTGAGCGTCCCCCGCCATTGGAAGTGAACCCATCCAAACTATCACAACTAACGATCCCCTCAAAGAAAGGCACTAATATTCGCAGTCTCCTTTGCGATGACCGTAAGGGCCAGTAGGGCGCGGACCGATGCCGAGAGAGTACGTTAAAACAAATCAGTCCTGCATATCCCGCCCCATGATCCCCCCATAACAGACTCACGAAGTCCCATACAGTAGTAAACTGCGCACACAGGCACAGCGCCCCAGTGTCTGACCAGCAGGCCGCTCCTCGAGTCCAATGTTCATGCTTCGACTATCTCCCCAGACGTCTGAGGCGTGACTATAGGGCCCTTGGCTCCTCCGTATTCCGAGAGTCCCATCTCCGATCCTGTGCCCTGCTCCTCAGAGTCCGTGCCCTTCCCGGACTGACTTCTTGTCGTGCCAGAGAGGTCCACCACCGCCTGTAGGGCCGCCTTTCTCTCGGTCTCCGTCTGCGACACCGATGGTTTTCCAGTTCTCCGACGATTTTTACGAATCCGTTGCGATTTCCTGATCGGCTGAGTCTCTCTAGCCTCCTCCGCCCTGGCCTTAGCTCCGTCCGTTCCAGCTTTGTACGTGTCCCACCAGGCCCAGGCATCCGCCGAGGTAGTGAAAAAAAGGGACTTGTCGTCCACCACAACTCTCAGCTTCGCCGGGAAGAGAAGGGAGTATTTTATGCCCTCCCCACGGAGCTCACGTTTTAAGGACAAGAAGTTGGCCCTGAGTCTTTGGGTCTCAAAAGTGTAGTCCGGGAACAGGGTGACTCTGTTGTTGTCAACTTGAAAGGGTCCTGCTTCCCTCGCCCTCTGTAGTAGCCAGTCCCGATCCCTGTAGTGGAGCAACTTGATCACCACCGGGCGAGGCGGCAGGCCCAGGGCCGGAGGTCGAGCTGGAACTCTGTGGGCCCGTTCCAAGGAAAAGAAAGGAGATAGTCCCCCAGGCGCCACCTCAGTGCGTAGCCAATTATCGAGATAGCCCACCATGTCATCGCCCTCAATTTTCTCCGGTAGGCCCACGAGGCGAACATTATTGCGCCTACTCCTATTTTCCGCATCCTCGGCCCTCCTCTCCAACACCTTCAGCCTATCTAGAGCATCTGCCATCTGGGCTTTCACCGCTGCGTGGTCCGGGGTCAATTCCTGAATAGTAATCTCCATAGATTTGACTCGGTCTTTAAGTTTGTCATGATCCGCTTTCAGGAGTCCCAAGCCCGTCGCCACCTGGGCGATGTCCTGTTGCAGGGCATCTTTCGTGGTTGCAATGGCCTCCAGTATACGGTCCTGCATGCGTTGGAGAGCAGATTGGTCGCGATCCGCTCCATCCACCATCTCTGATTCAGCCGCTCCGTCCCCCTTCCCTTTCGGTTTCCCCATCGTGGCTGCGGCCGGCACCGGCCCTTAGGACCCCTTAGGTCTCCTCGCTGTCTCCGCACTGCAGAACCCCGCCACCGGATAACCCCTCGGGCAATAGGATCAGGGATTCAGGATATCCGTAGAGCACTGGACTCTGCCCTGATCGCACCAGTGGGTTCAGTTCCCGGGAGTCCTCTGCTGTAGTGGGGTCTCAAGGTGCCAGATTGTGCTCGGAAAATCGGGGCCGTCGTCACCAAGCCGCCGTCATTTTGGGGATTCCTCTGCGAATGTACTTGCGGTCGCGTGTCCCAGTAGCACGCACCAGAGCGAGGAAAGGTCACCTGTGCCTGCCGAGAAGGTTAGGAGGGGCCCTCCGGTCCAATAACCACTGACAGTGTTGGATCAGCAGGAGAATCAGGCCTCATACCACCGTCGCCACTTCGTCCAGGCCTCAGGGCGCCATCTTAGATCGACGGCATCACACCCGGTGCTGGCCTTCAAAGCCGCGGCCTCCGTGACGTCTTTAGATTGCAGATTATCCAATTTTCACTGGAAATCGCGCGGATAATCAGGATGATATTCGGGATCGGGCGCGGAGCTCCGGGCTCACGCTGCCTACCTCCTCGGCATCCAAGACACGCCCCATGACTTGCCATAATGTGAACATTAATAAAAACTGATTAAAAAAAGTAACATTACAATTTTAAATATGTGAAGTATCCAATTAATTTGTCCCCATGCTAAAGTTTAGGCTTTATTATATAAAAGCATCTAAAAGAGTGGAATCTTGAATAAAAAGACAAAGTCCAAAGGCAGAGAAATCTTAAACAAACAACACTCACATCTCTAGTAAATAAAGAACAAGAAGCTCACATCTCGGTAAGATCTACAAAGAAGGGTCAAGTGAAGAAAGCTGTATACAGGAGAGGTATCACAAGAAAAATCTCAAACGCTGGCGCTATTCAGATGATGTGAGAAGGCGATAAGAGCCTTCTAGCAGAGATCTCATATTAACCACATTGCAACATTTGAGGTGAAAGTTACTAGCGACATATCTTGAAATAGTTGTAGAATTAAAATAATTTATGTTAACGTTACTATACTGCTTTTCTTACAACTCTATTTCCATTTGGTGCAGATGTTTCGACTCCAACATCTTCCTTCCCAACATTTGTCACTTTTATTCCATTGGTCTCTTCCCTCCTCAACGAAAAAGAAGGGCGATTAAAAAGTAATGCAGATAAGAAGTACTGCATGGCTGCCAGGTGAGTCGTTTTAAGCCACCCCAGCTTTTTTAGCCAACAGCACTTAGGACTCTGCAACTTGTAATTTCACTGCTGTGATTCCACAGATGGCCCTGTGTGTCTCAGCATGCAAGTTGCTATTGGATAAATTACTCCGATTTATTGGATAAATAAAGCCGGACAAGTTAAAGATGACCCATATTGCACAGAAGGAAAATAAGAGCGACCTAATAACCTCTTGTGAGCTTGGTTATCAGTATATAATGAGATATTTACATTAATAGGTGTGTACTGAAAATGATGTAAAGGTTATTCATGTGTCTAAGTATAAAGACATGTCAACTTAATCAATAAAACAATGAATGTTAACATAAAACTAGATAGGACAGTAGGTGTTTAACTACAAGAGCATTTAATCAATGAGTTATATGGTTCCATCAAAATATAAATGAATCAAGATCGGGTACATTAACTAGCAAAGATCATATACTTGTAATGTGATGTAATGTAAGTCAGTTTTTATAAAGCGCGGCTATCACTCCAAGGAGCATCTTGGCGCATATAGGAAGAAACTATAAGTAGATCCAAAGTTGCCTTCTACAAATGTATGATAATCCACTCCTGTTGTAGAAATAAATAATCCATAAAATGTAACACGTCGTGGATTACATTTTCTTGTTTGTTAAAATTGGAAGGTATAGCAATAGGAGAAGAGGAGGAAAAATATTTTTGAACTCAATTAAGTTTAGGTCTGGCTCAGCGGACCCTTGGTGGGTGGAAACATAGTTGTCAGAGAATCCAGAGACACAGATGTGTTTGATAGGCAAACCACCAATTTCTACCACCAATTTCTATACTTATCTACTTATTTTTGATGAGTGTCCCAAGTGTAGAACATTTCGCATATGCTAGGCTAGGACTGCACCGGGTTTTCAGGTGCCACTTCAGGAGCAGTTGCTGGAGAACTCTAAGCCGCCAACTCCGGTCTATCGGGATAGTATTGCTACTATCAGGCTCATGGTCATAAGTTTTCAATACGAGTCCACAGTGAACGTAGAAGTCACAAAACCTGGGAAATCAATATCTGTGGTCGCTGGCCTGCAACACTCCCAGAGGACCTTGAAAGAACTAGCCTTCATGGTTTCTCAGGAAATAGCTGCTCCTATGCCCTGCATGTATTTGTTATGGTCAGTTCGTACTAGTTCAAGGCTACTGTGACTGTGGCGGGACAGACTATCTGGTGCAGAACCCTCCCAGCTGTAAAGTACTCCAAGTTCTGAGCACCCACCTTGCATGAAGAGGCCTGCACCTGAAGGCACCACCTTCGCTCAGCCTTTCTGTCATTTGGCAGCACAGTTGGGTACCAGCTGTGTTTAAGGATTTCATTTCTGCACTGCAAATCTTAGAGCGACACTCTGGATGGTCACACATAATTTTTTGTTACATGGCCATGTATGATGGGCATCTGGCACAAAGATGAGAAATTACAGCTCCCCAGGATCTAGCCTGGTGTAAGGAATTCATGTAACCTGATGAACAAAACTGGTTTGTGACTATAAAAGCAAATTATGATAGTGCAGGGCAGTAGATCCCATGAGTACCATAGGCCCATGTTTTATGTTAGGGTGTAAAAGCATCTAAGGGGAATCCCCAGTGAAAATACCACCGGCATGCTGGCCCGAGTGCCCGTGTCATGTCTTGGACGACTGTCTCCTCAGAAAGAACACACTTTCTAGTATCGGTGGCCAATTGTTTCAAGGAAATAAAATGCTGAAACTCCAAAGGGGCAAAGGTCATGAAGGGAGTGGTCACCGAACCAGCCTGGCCTTTAGCATTTTACATGAAAACAGTGCAAAACAAGCACATTTTAGAATTAGATAACCGGGGCCCAGGCACTGAAGATGGTACCCTGGGATGGTTGCCTACCCATCGGAAAGCACTCTGGATGAACAACATTCTCCAACGCTTTGACAGATGGACGGAGCAGTGAGAAGGGAAAGAAAGGGTCATAAGACACAAGGGTGGGCTTGGGAACATGGGCTTGGCCTTCCCAGATGAACAGGCGCATCACTATGGCCCCCTTCACAAAACTGGCTAAAGAGATCCTATGGGCACAAGGTAAGATGGAGTTGAAACCTCTAAAGGCACATGGTAGTGCCAGGAATGTTCATGCTGCAAAGCCCAATATTAGGTGTTCCTACAAATGAACAGGTTGTGCAATCGCTTTTGCAGACACTGAGTGCTATCTTACAAAACGACATGTAAATTGTGCTAAAAAACTCATGGCAACCGTATGACCGGCAGGTCACAATCATTTATTTGGGTCCCAATATGAAAAGCGAGAGGGTGACATCTGAGTGTGATTTCCTAAGAGGTGACCTATTAAAAGTGGCGTCGTAATGATTTACCGTGGGAATTTAAAGTTGTTCATAGCTGAGAGCAACTTTACTGACATTTTATTACGTGGCTAAAGCAATGGCTAGCACTCCCAACAGGCAAAAAGCCATTCGAATATCTACTGCTAGGTTTAATCGAGGTTAAAAAAGTAAGCCAAGACGATGGTTTTAATAGTCAGCAGCAGCAGAAAGTGATGATCTCCTGTGATTCATGCATCGCTGCAGGCCACAACACCCCACCTTGCTGCTGCCTTCAATCTGTCGCAGTCTATGTGTTAATTGCTCGCACTTGCTAATCTGTAGATAATTTGAATGCAGCATTCCCTCCTGATGCTGCTGAGACTAAAGCCGACATACAGACCCAGGTTATTTTGGATAATGAGGATGCATAGCTCCAATTAATTTTCCACGCTCTTTATTTTACTTATAACATAAAAAAAATTCCCGCAATGTCTGCTGAACAATCGGAAAGAGCAGAACCAAATACCTCACCAAAGGTTCAAGTTAACTACGGATCTGCAGAGAAATATTTTGTTATTGAGTTGGACAACGAGGCAGATTCGAACTGTCCTACAGGCCAATAAAGAAGCGCCCGATGGGCTTGGTTTGACAGATCATTATGTGGGCGTTTTTGTTTTTAATTAGCAGTGTGTGGGTCTTACAAGTTCAAAACTGGTCTGATTTTCAAATGCAGAGAACTTTTTTAGCCATCTTGTTCGCTAATGGGGGCTACTTTTATTTTGGTGCACAGTCCTTTTTTTGTTCCACTCCGACCCGGAGGTATATGTCATAATCGTGGAGTGCGTCCGCATACAACCTATGACAAGAGTGGGATATTTCATGATATATAGGTCTGCCGATGAAATAAAAGGTCAGTCTGAACTCGCTCATGCTCCTTGTGAATGTGGAGGTAGGAAAATGGATGAGATAGCTTTTAGGGGTGGGTGAAGAATTCCGCATTGCCGGCAGAGTTCGCAGACCTTTGCCCACTCCGTGCAGAGTTCTGAAAAACTCTGCAACACGGTGCAGGTTTTTTTCTCTCGCGCAGCTCGCCAACATCACGTTGGCGAGTGAGAAAAATTGTGCGCTAGACCGCCTCCCAGTGAGATTTCTGAACACGGGCGAACGCTACCACTGGCGTTGAGAAAGCTGTCGCTCGAGTAGAAAATATACTCAAGCAGCAGAAAGGAGCAGCGCTCTCTGGCGCAGCAATTCATGCTGATTTTACAGCATGGGAATAACTCCTTGCACTGAAAATCAGCGCGACATACCGGATGCCGCAGCTCCCAGAACTCCGCAAAGCGCGGTTGAGTTTTTTCAGCACGCTGCTTAGCTCCAAGCAGCACAACTTCACAAACTCTGCCCAGGTCTAAAAGCTTTGCATAGAAAACAGAGACTGAAAGCGTTGAACAACAAACAACTGAAGATGAAAGATGATGGTCGGCCTGAAAATCAGCAGTTCATAGAAAACGGGGAAGATGGGGGCAGTATCAAACAGAGATTAAGTTTAGAAACTATACACCTGAAACAGAGGCAAGAGCCAAAGGCAAATCCAGCTTCAGTTGAAGGGAAAATGAATAAACCAGCTTTATCCAGCAAAACCAGAGCCAGTTATTGAGGAAGTGGACTTGGCCGACCTCGTCCCATGGAAGTCAGACTGGGATTTGAAGCAAGATGTGGCAAAGATACTGGAAAAACTAGAGAAGAGGACACAAAGGGCCAGTGCAGAATTATTAAAAGACGACCTGGCAACAGCGAAGCAGGACGATGGGGATTCTGACTAAAGGGGTTAAAAGGCATAACTAGTTACCCGAGTCCTTGTTGGATCTGTCACATGATTATAAAGTGCTGCACCAGCCAATTTCTATCCGCAGCCTGCCATGCCTTGGATACGGTGAATTCTGGTGTCCTGACTACGAACAACCTTTCCTAAAGTGGACAATATGGCCTAATTTCTTCAAACCTCTGATATTTTCAAAAGCTATTTTTGCTACAATAGACTGTACCTTCAAAGACTACACATTGTTTGCAACTTTAGAATGCTAGACATTTGCAAGGTTGAAGAGATGCAGATATTTCATTCTAGAGCATGAATCCCCAAAGCATCTGTGTTTAAGATACTGATCGTGTTCTCGAAATACAATGCAAAATGGCATTGGGGTTCATAACGCTGCTACCCCAAAGCATCCTGGTACTGCAAGAGAGGAAAACAAGAAATATTTCCCCGTGGGAGATAGGGAGGAAGAAACCCAACATAGCAGCATCTCAAGAAGGTTATTGGGTCTGATGAAGATACAGTAACAACATCCGGCTGACTAGACCTTAGTCTTGTTCATCTTTTAAGAGGCATCTGCCTGTGGAGGATCCATTGATTCCTCTTTTTCTATTCCTTCTCTCCTAGTAGGGATTTCATAAAATCCCCTCATTTTGAGCTTTCCCACCCCCTTGGTACTTTCATTCCTGAGAGTGATTTGCCACTGTATTATGTGGCAAGAAATTACTTTGATAGCAAAGATGCCTGAAGTACAGGTCTTTTGTACTGTTGAAATCCCATATTTTGTCACCTACTTCTGATTGTTGTTCTTTTTTGTTTTTTAATCAGATCAAATATTTATTTATGACGAATAGTCTCATGGGGGGACTTTGTTGTCCACACAAACATCGATTCAAACTCTATATCTTACTAGGGACAGCCTAAAACACAGGCAGCCTGTGAAGGACACCACTAGAGGTTTGTTAAATAGTAAGGCCTTTAATTTGCCTTTTCTTTACTGCAGGTACCAGGTGAAAGAAGAAAGTTGTACCAGGTGAAAGAAGAAGTTTGGGCAAGGGATTGCTGGGCAGAAACATCTATGGAGGCATGTCAGACATCAGCAGGATCACAAGCTTCTGGTCCTGGCTGGTCAGGGCCACTCTCATTTACCAGACACAGTGAAGCAAGACCTTCACTGAAGATATTCACAGAGCACACTGTGGGCTCTTTGGGGAGCATTTATTTACACAAGGTTGTTTGCTCAATGTAAAAATTATACTCGGTATAGAAAATAAAATAAAAAAATACTATGCACTGAAAAACATACAAGGGCATACTAGCAATGTGCTAAAGGGACTGGGTTTTGGGCACTCATGTTTATATTCCGCATAGCAGGAAGGCACATATTAGTATATACGGTGAACACGAGCAAAGATATGGATTATTGTACAACATCATACTTTGACCAACCAAAGCGCAACATCAACGGGTTCTTGACGCAGGTTGAGGTGTTCATCTTCAGTAATGATGAATTTGTGATTACCATGGCTGTGTTCAGAGAGATTCAGTACAATTATTATGTTTGCATCCCAAACACGTTCACAGAGAAGAGATAGGGGCAGCCTCTGCAAATAAGGGACAACACAGGGCCCACAATGGCCACGCTGCATCCCCACACTCTTCCAACCAAGCACAACAATGAAATAAAAGGTTAAGCATCCTGTGTCTTGCTCCTTTAGGCTGCGCCCCACATCAAGGCACAGTGACATATTACTAGATAAGGTCTCAACTTTGGTCATCAAAAACGTCTACAAACGCCACACTACAAACTCACACCTTTCAGACCAACCACAAATTAAAGAGCAGCATGCTATCTGTCCACAAAGGGATTCATCAACTCATCAGGGGTAGGAAACACTATAAACAACAACTACAATACAATATAAGTGGCCATGGATGCAAATGAAAACTGATTTTAATGTTTAATTAATTAGTTTCCCTCCCTCTTCTTCTCAAACAGGAAGCTTCCTAAGGTTATACACCCCTGAGCCCCAGGCACCCACAGAACTACTTCTATCCTGTTAGTTGCCATGGTAAGACTTAATTTAGTAACTTGTTAGTGACTGTGAGGACACTGCAGTCAAATAAATTAAAGTGGTATTGCCTTCGAATAAGAAGAAATGCAAGCAATAGTTAAGCAAGGTTAAATGACTTAAAGATCTTCATTCTGGTTGCCAACTAAAGAGTGACTTTGTGCGAGGCGCACACAGTGTTAATGTACTGGACAGACTCTCTGAAATACAACCACCTTTCAATGCCCAGCACCAATTTAGGGTCTCACCCGCTAGCTGGGCAGGTGTCTCCATCAGCCAGAGTGGTGTGGTGGTAAACCCAAACGCACAACAATATGATGGGAGAAATGCTTTCAAATAGTCTAAACTCTGGCAATCGCTCGGTGTAGCATTCCACCTCATAGTATTTCACCCATTGTACCACTCTAGACAGAGGCCCGCCTAATGCAATTCAGTACAGACCCTGCTCCTCATGGGGACAGCCCATCCTACAATGACTGCCATGCAAGGCACCATCCAGAAGAGACCACAAGCAACCCCAGACATGTTTCAGCCTATTCAGCTCTCGTTAGACAGATAAAGCTTAGATCTTGTGGCACAGCAAGCAAAGGGCCCACTCCTGGACATACTCCTGACAATTTAGGGTGTTACATCAAACACACCAAAAGGATGATGGGAGGAATGCTTGCAAATAGGCTTTATCAGTGAGATGTAGCTTGGATGCTGGCCTGCTCTGATTTTATGTAATAGGGAATTTATAGAGCGCACGTTCACCATGAGGTCTCTTGGCGCTAAGGCAGAGGAACCAACAAAAGCAGCAAGATTAGCCATAAGCTTGTTTGAACATAATTGGCTGATGATCTAAAGTCAGGGGGGAAGGGTATTCCAGATTTGGGGAGCCATTACAGAAAATCCGACTCCTCCAAGCTTCTTCTTTTTACTTCTTGCAACAAGATGTGGAGCAGGGTCAGTATTTCCCATTCCTTGTTGAACTCCGAGGACAGTAAAAGGACAGTAAGCAGCAAACAGATTGTGCACTGCAAGAAAGAGAAGCACACCAACAAAAAATTTAAGAGAGCCAGCATGTGATGCAAGCAATCCCGAGGTTAACCTGAAAAAAGAAGAAAAAGATTCAGAATCAAAAGCTCATTTAAAGGAAAAAAAAGTAACTGGATTGATAAAGAAGATCTATGTCTCAGAAACGGTGTTTATTTCTGGGGAATAGGACTTAGGCAGGCAGCAGTAATTCTGGACAAGTAATAGTTTGTCAGACTCAAAAAGAGGTTCTGCTGATGATTCCAGTTGAAGAATGCATACGGGCTGAAACACCAGATGTGCGCATAAAATCTACTGATAGATTTGTAAGGTAGAAATAAAAATGTAAGGGGACATAGTGACCAATATTAAAGCAGTATTCTGGCCACTTTTATCTGATGCTTACAAAATCATTCTCGCATGGGATGGTTGGCCTCCAACACGTCTTGTGAGTAAGCCTCAAGTTCAGGCTCAATATTAATTAAATATCCATTAAAGTCAGAAGCAAAAGTAAGGTAAAAGGGCCAGCCTAGATCAACTACAGTACAGGGTGTAATGGTGCCTTGATATTCAACTATGAACATTCCCCTTTCCCGGTGATGAAACCAGGTAATTCATACATAGTTTTGGATTATAGAAATGTAAGCACTCACAATACTGGCCTGATGAGAAATTTAGTAAGGAAAATATCCAAAACTACATTATATATCTCAAAAGATTCTTTAGTGAAAATAGCTCTTGGGTCTAACCGCTTTCTCATTCGGTGGAATTCAGTGTGCCTTTATATTAGATTGCCTTAGGGGTATAAGGATTGCTCTAGGCTTTTAGCAGCTAAAAAATAGGTTCTATCATACCTTGATGACATCCACTTATGCTCCAACTACAATATTTAGAATCGCATAAATATTTAATAAAATACTAGTGACATTTGTTAAGATTGTTTATCATCAATTGAACCAGATGCATCATCAAAAACATTTGGTCCACCACTAACATAGAAAACTGCTGTATATATTTGAAGTAATTACAAAGGTATTGCCTCGACAGACAGTTTTGGTGGCTCCTTAACTTTTAGCCCACTTTTTTCAGGACCAATAACTGAATTTAAAGCATTGATATTCTCCAGGATTTATATCCTATATATTGAAGGTGCCTTGCTTTCAATGTCCTTCACCCATAATAGTTCGAACAGTCTGTTTCTTTCCCAATTAGATAAGAAACTATTATTTAAGGCTTTGTTATTTGAAAGCACACAGCTCAAATTACTTAATGGTACACCAACTATGCCAAGTGTACTGTTCCCTTCCTGCCCTGAGCAATACCACCGCAACAATAATGTAGATTTTAGCCTCAATAAATTGCTCCTTAATGCAGCATCTTCAATTACCTGTCTTTTTGGTGCAGTTCACACAGTTTGTTATTTTTGCTAGTTTACAAACTGACAAGTCTTGCAGGCTGCCAATATGGTACCCCGTGTTTCTTGTCAAAAATCAGGGTCCAGCAGGAACACAAACCATTGTTCTTGTTTTTGAAAAGAGGATAAAAGGCCATGTATGTGTATGTACAATTTTCTATTTAAAGCTACAGGTCAATTATCAAACAGACCAGATCCTATGACTGTAACTACTTGTAGTGTAGGGAAGTTGTGTCAAAGATGGCTGTCATAATGTAATTTGAATGTTGTTAAAAACATGTCAAGATTAAGTGAAGATATGGATTTACATAATTTTCTTTTGGGACCAAAACCTGTGAAGCATAAAAGGTTGATATCTATGATGATTTGTGCTGCTATAAAAGAAGTACTGACATATTCTATGAGAAAAACTGCCCAGTTAATAATATAAACTATTTTCAAAGTTATTAACAATGGCTTTCAAACTAATTATAATTCTCTCTATAAAATCCCAACTATCTTCTTCTTTGCTTTAAATCTTTTGGAGGAAAACTTGAGTTTTTTATAATATGGGCACGCTCAAATGTGTGCACTGACATAGTTAAGTTGGGTGCTTTAAACACTCAAGGTACATACGGTGCGTGGGTTTTTGATAAACAATTCAGCTGTCTTTCTTCCTTTTAATCTTACTGCTAGACAGATAATCTCCCACAAAAGAGGCATGCTGTACTATTTTGTCATTTGAACAGATAGAGAGGACACCTTTTTCGGTTGCTGAAGATCAACACTTTATGTGGTGAGGATGGGAGAGGGAATACCAGGCCCATAAAAACAGCGAGACTCTTAGAAGGCTACTTGATGGCCAGAGACAATACAGAGAATTGGCAACTAATGAGGCGAAGACCCAATCCCTCGCCACTGCCTATATGACGTGGGTGACAAGTCAGGCAAACTTTTAGCGTGGCTCAGTAAAAAGGAGCGGGCGGCTAGATGGGTAGACAGTATTTGTACCGCAGACGGGACTAGTGTTAACACTGGCACCGAGATAGCTGAAGCATTTGCTACGCACTATGAACATTTCTACGCAGCTCGAGATCTTGTAACTTGTGAGAAAGCGTTACAATACATGGAACAGACGGACCTGCCGGTGCTGCCTCCTGAGGCCCTGGTGGTCTTAGAGGCGGACATAACGACTGATGACATCGCAGAAGCCATTGCCAAGCTGAGACAGGGCAAAACCCCGGGCCCGAATGGTTTCCCGGCCGAGTACTTCAAGCGCTCGGCGGACCTTTTGACACGCCATCTTAAAGGCCTCTTTACTGGTGCCTATCAGGAGGGAGAGCTCCCTCCAGATCTCGCCATGGCAACGATTGTCCCAATCTACAAGGAGGGCACGCAATGAGAGAATTGTGCCTCCTACCGCCCCATCTCCCTCCTTAATACGGAAGTAAAACTGTTAGCAACCATCTTGGGGGTCCGCTTAAGAGCGGTTATTCCAGGCCTTATACATCTAGACCAATCAGGTTTTTTACCAGATAGGGCGACTAAGTTGAACCTTAGAAGAAGCCATAACTAGCTGCAGGAAGTGCGTGGGCGGAGCGAACCTCACTGGTTCCTTTCCTTAGACGCAGAGAAAGCATTCGACGCGGTACACTGGCCATTCCTCTATGCAGTGCTCCACAAGTTTGGTTTCGGACCAAACTTCGTAAAATGGGTCCAGCTCCTCTACACCATCCAGAGAGCCAAGGTGAGGGTAAACGGGAAAATGTCGCGTGAGTTCCGGATTCAGCGAGGTACCCGTCAGGGTTGTCCCCTGTCGCCCCCTCCTCTTTACACTCACTATTGAGGTACTCGCAGCCAGGATCCGGCAAAACAAGGACATCTCTGGTTTTACAAGCCACGACACGGAGCAGACACAAGTAAAGATCTCGCTCTATGCAGACGATGTCTTGCTATATATAACTAAACCAGAGACCACCATCCCGGAGTTATTCCGGGAATTGGAGCAATATGGCGGGCAGGCGGGACACAAAATAAATTGGCACAAGTCTATTCTTTATGACCCTGGGGGACGTGACAGTGTCGCGTTCTAATCTAGGACCCCGATCAATACTGTGACCTTATGCCCCTATACGGCTATAATCCCTTTGTACCCCTATATTGGCATAAACGATCAAATGCAATATTCAGAAACTCGTCTCTGGCCTCACACGATTAGAGCCACATTTCAGAATCTCTTCCTCTGCAGCTTCCTCTGCAGCTCATTAGAGCAAATGACACAGCAGAAGCCACTATCTAAGATTCCTAGATTACACTCCGAGTTCTTCAACAAGATAAAAACTCAGCAACCTGGGAAAGCCCCTCTTGCTATGTTTTGATTAGTAATAGAACTCTAATGAGCACTGAGAGACGATCACTTCCTAGTGACATCTTTATTGACGTCTTATGTCCAAAAACGTACGTCAAACAAGGCACCTTTCAGGTATAAATATTACCAACGTTGCCTTAAGCAAACGCTGATACTGATGCTATCACTGCCTCAACGACATCAATGATAGCGATGGTGTGGTGAACATAGGAGCAGAACAGCTGTCCCCTGCAGAGCTCAGCAGATACAAGCTGCCCACGGACGCTGCCCCTCCTCCTCCTCCTTCTCGACGCGCTGAGAGAGACGCTGTCTTTTCTCTTGCTGAGAAAATCCAGCTCTGGCGTTTCCAGCCCACTCTTGCGAGTGACTGGGATATCGAGTCCTGGAAGGAGACACAAGACCTCCAACATTCTTTTCCAGAGGTATGGTGTTGACTAAACCCTTAGAGAGAATTCTTGAAGCAAACCTTGGCAAAACCAACTTAACTAAAACTGCTACTTACTTACTCCCTTCCAAGTATTAGGCTTAGGTCAGGTACACTGGGGTAGGCGTAGTTAGAAGCACCAGTTGAGTACGTTAGCTAAATGTATATATGAATGTATATATGTTTTATTCATTTTAAACCATTGTATGGCTAAGAAACCATATCAATGCTTTTACAGTATTATTTCGCAATCCTCATTTTACTGTACGCACTTTTTAGAATAACTAGTCTTGCAATTGTGGCAATTCATTTCTCTTGTATGAGAAGAAAGACTGTTCAATAAATAATACCTTTTTATTGAAAACGCCTGTCTCTCTATTCTCTGCATATTGGTGAAAGTAATCTGCACAAAACTGACTGAGTAAAATAACTGTCTATTGTTTCACACGACTCTAGAGATTGACTCTTCTTCTAAGGAGCAAAGTTGTCATGTTTATGCGGTTGTTGGAAAACTGAATTCCTTCTTGTCTGTACCAGGGAAGCTGATCACTTTCTATTCAGTCAAGACAGTTTCCAGTGACCTCTGAGCTAGTTGGTAAGAAACCCAATTAAGTTTAGCATAGTCAGTGGAGACCTGGAAGATCCGCACTTCTCCGTTTATACTACTGTTTATGTTATTCCAATGCGCAGGGCCTATTGGGAAAATAGGAACTACACTACATGGCGCCCAACGTTAGGTAAGGCGATAAAACTAACGCAAGACGTTAGAGTAACTCAGTCGTGCATTTTTCACACAGACCCCTTTCTACCGCAAATACTCCAATAGACGTCTGGAGTGGGTGAAAGCTTAAAATCCGCCCGAACTTAGTAGGAAGAGATTCCTATGTAAAGCTCTGGTTTATTCAACGTTGAAGGATACAGTGTTCCAAAATATTGTGCACCTAATCTTTGTCTCCTTGGAGACCTGCTCTGCAAAACCTTCCTGACAATAAAATGTCAGACGATGATACCGCAGTAAATGCGACTCAGCAGGGTCCCGACGGTACTACTGAACCGGGTGCAATAATCATCCCGGCACATTTAAGAAAATCTATAACGTCAAAACTTATAGAAAATGGACTGACGACACAAGGTGGCACTGTCGTCTTCGTGATAGAGGCACACGAATATCGGCAGACAGAGGTATTCTATTCTTGGAAAAATTTCCAGCGGCAAACACCGCAACAAACGAGTTCCACTATTACAAAATAGGGGATCCACTGGAAGAGTACGCTCCTTTCAAGGAGATTGAAATCCCATTAAAATTCCAAGAGCATCTGCTCTGGTTTAAAGGCGCCCTAAAACATAATGATCATATTACCAGGCTCAGTCCACTAGGTAAACCAGGAGCAACGTGGCCGGTTCTAGCCAGCTACACACCACATCCAGACATTGATAAAATGTCAAGTGAAGAACTAATAGTTAAAATAAGAGAATTAACAAAGGCATATAGAGAGTTAGAAAAATTATTTATTAAAAATAATTCAAACACTCCTAAAAAGAGCTGGGATGGAAATAAACAATCCACTCCCAAAGAAAAAGTTTTCCAGTCCAGAGGAAGGTCTCCTCGGCGGAGGGAAAGAACTCCGACTCGAGAACACCAGTCTCCCCAGAGGGAGCCCTCTGAGAAAAGATATAACCTTAGAAATAGGGATAATTTGAAGAAGCCTGATAGATATCAAAGTATTGATACACGTCCCTCTCGATCTTTTTCGCAGAAATTGGAAAGAAGAGGACGGTCAGACCCAGGAGAGCACACCAAGTCCAAAGACAAGGAACCTGCTCAAAGTAAAAAATCACAATTTCCCAAAAAAAAGGTAGCCAGTATTAGAGTAATCAAATATGCCGAGAATACTGAGGACACAGTTGAAAAACGGGGAGTGGGCACAGACAATGTTAGACAGTGCAACAGAAATCAGTATAGCTCGCAAGATCCTGATGAGCCATCTGGAGACAGTGGACACGAATGAATACATTCAGGTTGAAACTGCCGACACCAGAGTTAGCGAGCCCCATAATATATACGACATAACACTGCATATAGAGGGTGATAAGACTAGGAAAATAAGGGGTCTATTTTGGGATAAACTCTCAAAAGGCTATGACATTCTGTTAGATGAAAAAGATTGGCCCCCAGAGTTTGTCAGGGAGTGCCCTCGTGGCGAAGAAATGATTATGCCTGCCTTCTCGAATCACATTCCGATTCACAAAAAATATACTTATGCAAGGAAATGGGCAGTAGCCCAGGCACCAGCATTATATAAAAATCATGTAGGATGGCATGAGGACTCTCCTCCTCACAAAATCCAGTTAAAAAGTCAACCGACTACACAAAGGCAGTATCCAATTAAGCAAGAAGCTAAAAAACAAGTCAGGGAGATTTTAGATCAACTTGAATACCAGGGGGTGATTGAAACACCTCTCAAATGAACAATCCTTTGTTTCCTGTCTCCAAACCAGACAATTCATATCGTCTAGTTTTGGACTACAGACACCTTAACGCATGTTGCAAAACATTTGCAGTACAAAATTCGCATAGTGCTGCACTAATGAATAACATAGTTCGCAAAAAATACAAAACAACATTAGACATATCTAATGGTTTCTTTAGTCAAAATATTGCACCAGAAAGCAGATACTTGACCGCTTTCTCAGTAATGGGGTCTCAGAAAAATTTCTGTAGGCTCCCACAGGGATTCAAGAACAGCCCAGGACTATTCTCAGCCAGAGTAACAGAATTACTACAAATATATGATGATGAGGCATTATCTTACGTAGATGATATCTATCTCACAGACGACGACTTGGAGACTCACTTGAAAAGAGTGAACACCATTATACTTGGGTTCGCAGCAGAGGGTTACAAATTCAACTTTAAAAAGTCTCGAATTGCCCATCTGACAGTATTATTTTTAGGATACGAATTATCAAGTGAAGGAAAAAGCCTAGCGGACAACTTCTTAGAGAAGTGTGCTGTACTCCAAGCTCCAAAAACGCTGAAGAACTTACAATCGATTCTATGTTTTCAGAATTTCGGAAGAACTTACATTTTAAATTATGCGGAGAGGGTTAAACCTCTCTACGAACTAATTAAACCTGATTTTAAACCAATCAATTGGACTCAAAAACACACAGAAATTTTGAGATCACTGCAAACAGACATGTTAGCAAAAACAAAATTAGATACACGTGACAACACACGCGATCTTGTAATCAAAGTCATCCCAGGAGGACGCGGATTCACATACCTGACCTCTAATGAGAGAGAAAAGGTACCAATTTCAATTAAATCTCACTTGTACACACAAGCGGAAAAAACATTCAGTCCCACAGAAAAAAACGTGAAAGCAGTAGAAACTGCATTAGCGAATGAACGAGAACTAGCACATGGCAGAAGGATCAATATCCTCACAGCGGAATCCGCCTTCGAGGCGCTATTCAGCCCAGTAAACCTGCCCACAGTGTCACTGGATCCGAAATGGATACAGTGTATAGATTCTCTTGGAGCGGAAGATGTGAAATACTAATTCGCCCCGCAATTCGAAAAACTGAATGAATTGACTTATGAAGAAGATTATCCTCTGCCAATCGAACTTCTGCCTCTCCCACAGTACGCCTGTATAATCTATACAGATAGATTTGTACAAGATTTCAACGTAGAGAGCAAATCCTACGATGCAGCCTGCGCGATTGTTAAAGGTCGCTGGTTGTGCGGTAAACTCAGACCGAAAATAACAAAAACTGAATCAGTAAGAAACTGTTCGGCTCAGAGAGCTGAAATCAGATGTTTAAAGATGGCGCTTGAAAATGCAGAACGTGAATTCCTGACACTAATCGTGTGCGATTCTCATTTTTGCGTCAACTCTTACAATAATAAGTTGCAGAGCTGGATTGAAAATGATTACAAAGATGACACAGGTGCCACAATAAAGCATAAAATGCTTTGGAAACAGGTAGCTCTTTTACAGAAAGAACTACAAAAGACTCACATGATACACACTCTGAGTCATCAACGTGATGGCGTTCACGTTGCAGGGAATTCATTGGCTAATACAGCCATAGTGGAAGCAACTAAACCGGCTTCCGTAGCCACAAAAAAGCGTTCAGAAAACTACATAGACGGGGAAACCATACTGGCAGTAAAAACGTCCGTAAAAGGCGACTGTGCAGCACTACCCGTGAACTATCCACTCAATTATGCATACGTAATTGATGCAAACTCCGTTCCTTTTGCTCGAATCCCTGGAGTGGGGGATAGGGTAATTCCAAACATGAACAGGAGAATATTTTTAATAGCAGACGCACACATGGGATTGGGTCCTAGGCACAAAAAGATCAAGGAATCTCTGACTGAATTACAATCAGTATACTGGTGGCCAGGAATGAGCGTGCAACATCAAATATATGTAAAGAACTGTCCAAATTGTGACAGGGATCTCAGTAGTGAACTGGTCCAGTCTGTTGCCCGGCTACCAATTAGAAACAGCGTAATGCTGTCTACATGGCATCCAGCGTCCTATTCATTATTAAGGCTAAATCCACTTAAAAAATGTGGCCCCAGCGCTCGGCTGACGCCAGAACGGTTATAAAAGATCTGCGAGTCTTATCGGCACATACGCAATTGCCATGTTCCATTCTGACCAGGGTCCTGCTTTCAGCTCTCGGGCTTATAAGGAGGCCATGGCCATCATGGGCGTTGGCTTGCGGTATTTTTGTCTGTCACACCCCGAAGGGAATAGTGTGGTAGAAAGAAAAAAACGGGACATAAAGCAATCTATAACAGCGAAGGTATTAGGTTCGGGTGATGGGTGGGTCAAACATTTAATAAGTGTCCAGTTAAGCCTAAACAACTTGCCAAGAAATTCTCTAAAAGGTTTCAGCCCATACGAACTATTGTTCGGAACTATAATGCGAATTCAGGACTTAGATAGTCAGGTATCAGTGGTAGAAGATAAGAAAACAGACTTTGACATCAAAGACCGTTTGGCTGTTTTACAGGACTTGAATGAAACAAGAAAATCCTTAAGCAACATAAAGTTAAAGCAACAGCCAGCTACCACTGACGAGGCACCACCAGCCCCAGCAAGGTCTGTCTGGATTCCAAAGATTGGGGATCTAGTCAGAGAAAAAATAATAGTGAAGAAGGAATTTGGGCCTTCTTACAGAAAAGCAGTACCTGTCTTAGCAATCAACGGAACAAGATCAGTAGTACTACCGCCCCTTGCTGGTAAAAAGGAAAACAGAGTTGTATCAATCGACCTGGTAAAACCACAAGCATGTGGCCTATAATCAACAGTAGGCCCAGTGGACTCCCGAGAAACAACAGAATACCCAAACTTGCAACAATTCAAGAGGTTCAAACTGAAAGACTAATCACATTCGATCAGCCTGCAGTGCACAGAGAGGGACTACGCAATAATGCCATGGAACTTGTGCCTCTTGAGACACAGATTAAAACAGTTCGTCAAGAAACACCAGTCTACAATGATGTGGCTTCAGAATGTGCTACCGAAAGACAAATTGAAAGAACAATCCCAACAATTGACAGAACTGCCTCTGGCTACTTCATCAACTTCGATAACTTTTCTGAAGATCAAAGCAACCCCGAAGTGATGCCAGAAACAAAAAAGACTTTAAAGAAAAAGCAACAGAACTCTTTCATCAACTCAAGGAAATTTACCTTATTTCTCCATGGTTAAAGTTCTGGTTTGGACTAGGTGTATTTTTCCTCCTGCTTTGGCTCATCATGGTACTTTGTTTGGGAAAATTCATTGAGGGAAAATATAGTACAATGGACACAGCAAGTCAAGAACATCAACTTAGTCCTCAAACCACACAGATCATCCCACGTGAAGAAAAGAGAACTGTCAACAGTAAATGTCACAGCCATTCCAATACCCGGCGGGGAAGTATGGGACAAAACTGACTATGAAATATATGGTCCGGTCGAAATCCTGAAATATCCTCATCAATTCAAGGTTTCCTTAAGTGACTTTGTAAAACCTAGTACATTCTCTGATGGTTGGGACTTTGAAAGTATTAATAATATGATGTCTGATTTAGTAATGTCAGCTAGATTCACAGATCATGATTATTTACAAGGTTCGTCTAGTTATGAACAGATGTTCTGCTACACACACTATGGTGATCATTACTTGCATAAATCTGCACAACCTAGAAATGTTTTTAAGTATAACCAATGGGAACATTGTGCTACACCACCTAAAAGCAGTTCTAAAACATTCTTTGAGAAATTTCAGTACTTCTCAGGGTTTAACACCAGTGATGCAGAAACGTTTTATTATAAACTGTTAGATAAAACAGGAATGAAAACAATGCTGACAAATACTAAATTGATATATTCAGAAGCATTTTATGAAAAAATTATGACATTTGGTTTTGATTATTGGAAAAATAACATTGAAACAAAAACAATCTGGGGTACAAAAGATTGGCAGGTACAAGGCATAGAAGCACTATTTCGAGCCTGCATGATCCCAGAACAAATAATGTTTTTAAATGAAACAATTCAACAAACAACTTGTCTTGGCCTAGCTAAGATTAAAGACCTTAACAAACCGTCTATTCCAAAGCCAATACCTGATAATGCAACAACAGATATTGAGATAGACGTATCTAAAATTTTTACATTTAAACAGAACACATCCTGATTGAAAAAAGTGGTTAATCTGGCCTACTGACACAAACAACTGTCAAGATAGATTCCTGAATAAAACACAGGGGTTAACAATGTCCAGACAAGACCCTAGATACTCCCAGAGACAACATCCAGGGATAGTAACAACATACAGTGTATGGAAGCTGTGCCTTGAATGGCTAAAATCATCCACACTGGCTGAAATTAAGCAACACTTATCTTTACTTAAAGATGTTGCTGATTTGCGCGATTTTATTATAGGAGCACGCAAACAGCGTCAAAAGCGTTTCATAGCGACCAGCATCTATGCGGCATACAACGAGGCTTGGAAAGTCACACAAATTGAAACAGCTGAAAAAATACGAGAAATTGATCGTATTAATTTGGAAAAATCACTTTCTGTAGTGGACAATGGGTTAATGACTCTGTCCTCCAGAATATATTCGTTGGACAATATTGTATCATCTGCCATAGATATAATAGACAAAGACTTGCTAATGTTACAGCATGGCCAGTCACAATTGCGTTCTATTGTACAGTTAGGCTGGATGCTGCAAAATCTTCATTCAGGCTATGTGCCTTGGCGTTTAATCAACACAACGTCATTGTTTTCCATCTTTAACCTTACTGATAAACAAATCAGCTTGGCACAGAAAGGAGCAGACTATACAATCCTGAGCATCGAAAAACTTGAGAGATTACCTTTGACAAAATGTCAGAAAGTCCTGTCATTGAATGGATAATACACGGGATTATCACAATTCCGATAACAACTTTCCAATTTAAAAATTGCCTTGAATACATACCTACTGGCCAGTATGAACGATTGGGTAAAGGATACATTAAGTCAACATGGAAATTACCATACACACACACATGCTATAGTGACAGCAACAAAAATGTATTTCTTAGTGGTGAAAACTGTAAACATTCACTAAGCGGTATACTTTTGTGCCAGGGGATTAATTTACACGGAGCCTGTGAAGGAAATTCTAACAACCTTTCATGCCACCAACATGTCACACCTGCAACGCAGATAGAGCCTTTCTTTATGCAACCCGCAAATGGGAGTTACATTCTAATAACGGATCACAGCGGTTGTGGCCTTTTGCCAGGAAAAGCCTATCTCGTAAGCGTAACATCCATGGTCAAATGCTGTATGCAAGCATTGTTTCCAAACGGCCTTGGAGACTCCGAGACTCTCTTATGGCCTCGTTTGAATTTCTCTTCTATACGAATTGATACTTTAAGCAGAATGAAGTCTGTGCTTTGGCAGACAACAGTGCCCATCACGTCATCAAAAGAGACGTATGATCTCCTAGTTGCAAGGACGGCTACGGAGATACATGACCTTTTATCAACAAATTGCCCCGTGCATTTCACAGAAATGCTTAGCCAACTCCTTAACATGTCTAGTGCCATAGGCATCCCAGGCATATTTAAGACGATATTTACGGGACTGCTAACACCATTCAAAGCAATTCTAGGAATCATTCCTAATTTTGTCCATTCAGTCTTTGGCGGCATACCCCTATTTTTGGTACTTGTAGCAGGCATTTTATTTTTGACCCTCCTGCTCCGATATGGCAAGCCAAAGCTCAGACATGACTCCTACAAGGATGGAAGAAACGATCCTAGCAATCCACTACCGGGAAAGAATAACTAGAGTCCTTGGATTGGCCAGGCTGAGAGATCTGAACATGACCTGGTTTCTTTCATTCAGACCGATATGGCAGACCTGCATCTTACCTGTGCTTCGATGTATGCTATGCGGAGATGAGTGCGTGTTGGACATAAATTGCACTTCCATCAGCAGTACCAATGGATATCGATACTTTACTAAGTCCGATAACGGCTCACGCATTGTGTTGTCCCCAGCGGCTACCAATCCTGATGACGGCATTCGTTGAGACTCCTGTGCTACGACTAGGTGGTGACAGTTGAGCGAAAAATAAAAGCAACATCACCCAGGTACGCCCCTCTGTGAGCATTGCTGATCCAGACTTTGATGATAGCAATCATTCTCACACCTGCCAAGTTACAGCACTATCGAACTTGGTCGAACTGTCACCTGATTTTGTAGACCAATTTTTTGAGAGCCTGTCTGATATGATGTTCTCCCCTAAACAGAAACAATAAACTTTAGAAAAGCATTCCAACACACAGCGTTCCCATGAACTCTGAATTCGGCCTTCAGTTTTGATCAACAAAAAACTGCTGAAAAGCGTTGGAACTCTATTCCCCCGTTCAACAAGAATTTTTTTTTTAATTGAACAACTTTTAAAAAAATATTTACCTTTTTCTGGCACAAAAGTTATTTGCTTAAAGTAGACCTATTCATAGAGAACAGAAGCTTCTATTTTTAGGTAACTCTAGAGACATAAGAACTTTACATCAGCCTCTAGCACATTTTATAACAAATGCATTTATATGCGATGAAATTATCTCGCCTTTCTTTTCTGTATTAAGAGATATTTCATGTGTAATTTTTTCGCAAAATCGTTCATTGATTACATATGCTATAATTTTGAATGATTTCCATGCTTAAAACCGTACACAGTACCAAAATTACCACGTATTTCAGATACGCCATTTCAAATGCATATATGTATTTTGGGGTGGGTAATGTTACACATGCATCTTTTGCTATAGTTTTTAGTAAATTGATGGACATAAATTCGTGGAGTGGGTGTCGCGTTCTAATCTAGGACCCCGATCAATACTGTGACCTTATGCCCCTATACGGCTATAATCCCTTTGTACCCCTATATTGGCATAAACGATCAAATGCAATATTCAGAAACTCGTATCTGGCCTCACACGATCAGAGCCACATTTCAGAATCTCTTCCTCTGCAGCTCATTAGAGCAAATGACACAGCAGAAGCCACTATCAAGATTCCTAGATTACACTCCGAGTTCTTAAACAAGATAAAAACTCAGCAACCTGGGAAAACCCCGCTTGCTATGTTTTGATTAGTAATAGAACTCTAATGAGCACTGAGAGACGATCACTTCCTAGTGACATCTTTATTGACGTCTTATGTCCAAAAACTTACGTCAAACAAGGCACCTTTCAGGTATAAATATTACCAACGTTGCCTTAAGCAAACGCTGATGCTGATGCTATCGCTGCCTCAACGACATCGATGATAGCGATGGTGTGGTGAACATAGGAGCAGAACAGCTGTCCCCTGCAGAGTCCAGCAGATACAAGCTGCCCACGGACGCTGCCCCTCCTCCTCCTCCTTCTCGACGCTGTCTATTCTCTTGCTGAGAAAATCCAGCTCCGGCGTTTCCAGCCCACTCTTGCGAGTGACTGGGATATCGAGTCCTGGAAGGAGATACAAGACCTCCAACATTCTATTCCAGGAGGTATGGTGTTGACTAAACCCTTAGAGAGAATTCTTGAAGCAAACCTTGGCAAAACCAACTTAACTAAAACTGCTACTTACTTACTCCCTTCCAAGTATTAGGCTTAGGTCAGGTACACTGGGGTAGGCGTAGTTAGAAGCACCAGTTGAGTACGTTAGCTAAATGTATATATGAATGTATATATGTTTTATTCATTTTAAACCATTGTATGGCTAAGAAACCAGATCAATGCTTTTACAGTATAATTTCACAATCCTCATTTTACTGTACGCACTTTTTAGAATAACTAGTCTTGCAATTGTGGCAATTCATTTCTCTAGTATGAGAAGAAAGACTGTTCAATAAATAATACCTTTTATTGAAAACGCCTGTCTCTCTATTCTCTGCACCTTGGTGAAAGTAATCTGCACAACTGACTGAGTAAAATAACTGTCTATTGTTTCACACGACTCTAGAGATTGACTCTTATTCTAAGGAGCAAAGTTGTCATGTTTATGCGGTTGTTGAAAAACGGAATCCCTTCTTGTCTGTACCAGGGAAGCTGATCACTTCCTATTCAGTCAAGAAAGTTTCCAGTGAACTCTGAGCTAGTTGGTACAAACCCAATTAAGTTTAGCATAGTCAGTAGAGACCTGGAAGACCGCACTTCTACGTCTATACTGCTGTTTATGTTATTCCAATGCGCAGGGCCTATAGGGAAAATAGGAACTACACTACATGGCGCCCAACGTTTGGTAAGGCGATAAAACTAACGCAAGACGTTAGAGTAACTCAGTCGTGCATTTTTCACACAGACCCTTTCTCCCGTAAATACTCCAATAGACGTCTGGAGTGGGTGAAAGGTTAAAATCCGCCCGAAATTAGTAGGAAGAGATTCCTATGTAGAGCTCTGGTTTATTCAACGTTGAAGGATACAGTGTTTCAAAATATTGTGCACCTAATCTTTGTCTCCTTGGAGACCTGCTCTGCAAAACCTGCATTTATACAATCCCAGGAGAAAACGGAACCGTTAAAGCCGCAGTAAATGCGACTCAGCAGAATCCCGATGGTACAGGGACTACTGAACCGGGTGCGATAGATATCCCGGTCAACATAAGAAAAACTATAACGTCAAAACTTATAGAAAATGGACTGACCACACTAGGTGGCACAGTCGTCTTCGTGATAAAGGCTCACGAATATCGGCAGACAGAGGTATTCTATTCTTGAGGATAAAATTTCCAGCGGCAAACGCTGCAACACACAAGTTCCACTACTACATAGTAGGGGATCCACCGGATGAGTACGCTCCTTTCGAGGAGATTGAAATCCCATTAAAATATCAAGAGCACCTGCTCTGGTTTAAAGGCGCCCTAAAACACAATGATCATTTAACCAGGCTCGGTCCACTAGGTAGACCAGGAGCAACGTGGCCGGTTCTAGCCAGCTACACACCACATCCGGACATTGCAAAAATGTCAAAAGATGAGCTGTTAATATAGCTAAAAACATTAATTAAAATACATAGACAATTAGTCCAATATGTAATGCGGACTGCAACAGTCCAAACAGCTATTAATGTTCCACAGCTGACCCCTCATCAGGGGAACACAAATAAAATTACACCACAGAACATACAATCATGTCTTGGTAAAACACCTATAAAACGGGAACAAATTCCTTTCTGGTTAGCAAAGAAAATTACTCAAATAAAGGCAGTATTTCCGAATACTACCCCTATTGAGAAAAACAGAATTCTGACCATCTGCCTTCCAATGGGGGTCGCACCACACGTGGTGGACTGTGACACTTGGGGTACAGTCTTTGCTTCCATTTAGCTGGGATGGAAATAAACAATCCACTCCCAAGGAAAAAGTTTTAGAGTCCAGAGGAAGGTCTCCTCGACGGAGGGAAAGAACTCCGACTCGAGAACACCAGTCTCCCCAGAGGGAGCCCTCTGAGAAAAGATATAACCTTAGAAATAGGGATAATTTGAAAAAACCTGATAGATATAAAAGTATTGATACACGTCCCTCTCGATCTTTTTCGCAGAAATCGGAAAGAAGAGGACGGTCAGACCCAGGAGAGCACACCAAGTCCAAAGACAAGGAACCTGCTCAAAGTAAAAAGTTACAATTTCCAAGAAAGAAGGTAGCCAGTATTAGAGTAATCGAACATGCCGAGAATACTGAGGACACAGTTGAAAAACGGGGAGTGGGCACAGACAATGCTAGACAGTGCAGCAGAAATCAGCATAGCTTGCAAGATCCTGATGAGTCATCTGGAGACAGTGGACACGATTGAATACATTCAAGTAGAAACTGCCGACACCAGAGTTAGCGAACCTCATAAGATATACGAAATAACACTGCGTATAGAGGGAGATAATACTAAAAAAATAAGGGGTCTATTTTGGGATAACCTCTCAAAAGGCTATGACATCCTGTTAGCTGAAAAAGATTGGACCCCAGAGTTTGTCAGGGAGTGCCCTCGTGGCGAAGAAATGATTATGCCTGCCTTCTCGAATCACATTCCGATTCACACTAAGGGGGTCATTAGGATGGAGGATTTTCCGCATCCTCCGGGCCGGCGGAAGCCACCGCCGGCCCGGAGGATGCGGAAAATCCTCTGCGGACCCACCAGGACCCACCGCCACATTAGGATGGCTGGTGGGTCATCGTTTAGGTCCGCAGCTTTTCCGCCGCGGCTGGCTTACAACCGCGGCGGAAAAGCACTAAAATGGTGAAGGTGTCTCTTAGACACCTTCAGCCAGATTAGGATGTGCATGGAAACATGCTTTTCTGCGGCGGCTTTTCCGCCGTGGAAAAGCATGTGTAACTGCACTGCAGGGGCCCATTGCGGGCCCCCTAGGTGTAGTGGGGGGTGCACATGGGGGTACCTATGGTACCCCCCTGCATTTGCGTGCACAATGCAGCAGGCACCGCGCGGTGCCTGCCGCTTTGTGCACGCAAATGCTGTGCATGCATTTTTAACATTGCTGCGGGTGCAGCTTGAAGCTCCACCCGCAGCAATGTTAAAAATAGAGGATGTGACCGCCACCCTGGCGGTCACATCCTAATCTGCACAGAGGGAACGCCGCAGCCCATGCGGACGTTCCCTCATGCTCTGGGGTCGCGGACGGACTCAAGTCCGTCCGCGATCCTAATGACCCCCTAAATATATATATGCAAGGAAATAGGCAGTGGCCCAGGCCCTGCATTATATAAAAAACATGTAGGATGAGATGAGGACTCTCCTCCTCACAAAATCCAATTAAAAAATCAACCGACTGCACAAAGGCAGTATCAAACTAAGCAAGAAGCTAAAAACAAGTCAGGGAGATTTTAGATCAACTTGAATATCAGGGGGTGATTGAAACATGCACCTCTCAAATGAACAATCCTTTTGTTTCCTGTCTCCAAACCAGACAATTCATATCGTATAGTCTTGGACTACAGACACCTTAACTCATGTTGCAAAACATTTGCAGTACAAAATTCGCATAGTGCTGCACTAATGAATAACATAGTTCGGAAAAAATATAAAACGACATTAGACATATCTAATGGTTTCTTTTGTCAAAATATTGCACCAGAAAGCAGATATTTGACCGCTTTCTCAGTTGGGGTCTCAGAAAAATTTCTGTAGGCTCCCACAGGGATTCAAGAACAGCCCAGGATCAATCAATCAATCAATCAATCATTGACACTTATAAAGCGCGCTACATACCCGTAGGGTCTCAAGGCGCTGGGGGGGGGGGGGCGCCGCTACTGCTCGAACAGCCAGGTCTTCAGCTTCTTCCTGAAGGAGAGGTGGTCTTGGGTCAGGCGCAGGTCGGTCGGGAGGGAGTTCCAGGTCTTGGCGGCCAGGTAGGAGAAGGACCTTCCTCCTGTAGTCGCTCTTCGGATGCGGGGGGCGGCGGCGAGGGCGTGGTTGGCTGATCGGAGGTGGCGTTTGGGAGCGTAGAAGTTGACTCGGCTGTTGAGGTAGCTCGGGCCTTGGTCGTGTAGGGCTTTGTGTGCGTGGGTGAGGAGGCGGAAGGTGATTCTTTTGTTGACGGGGAGCCAGTGAAGGTCTCTCAGATGTCCGGAGATGTGACTGGTTCGTGGGATGTCGAGGATGAGTCTGGCTGAGGCGTTCTGGATCCGCTGGAGTCTCTTCTGGAGCTTGGCGGTGGTTCCGGCGTAGAGGGCGTTGCCGTAGTCCAGTCGGCTGGTGACGAGGGCCTGGGTGACGGTCTTCCTGGTCTCGGTGGGGATCCACCAGAAGATCTTCCGTAGCATGCGTAGGATGTTGAAGCAAGCCGAGGAGACGTTGTTGACTTGCCTGGTCATGGAGAGGGAGGAGTCCAGGATGACGCCCAGGTTTCGTGCATGGTCTGTCGGTTTGGGTGCGGTGCCCAGGGCGGGAGGCCACCAGGAGTCGTCCCAGGCGGAGGGTGAGGAGCCCAGGATGAGGACCTCCGTCTTGTCCGAGTTCAGTTTCAGGCGGCTGGTCGTCATCCACTCGGCTACCTCTTTCATCCCTTCATGCAGGTTGGCTCTGGCGGCGGCGGGGTCGTTGGTCAGGGAGAGGATCAGCTGGGTGTCGTCGGCGTAGGAGATTATGCTGAGGTTGTGTTTGCGTACGATGGCCGCGAGGGGGCTCATGTAGACGTTGAAGAGGGTGGGGCTCAGAGATGATCCTTGGGGGACGCCGCAGATGACTTCGGAGGCCTCTGACTTGTACGGTGGTAGGCGGACTCTCTGTGTTCTTCCGTCGAGGAAGGAGATGATCCATTCCAGCGCCTTGTCCTGGATGCCGATGTTGCTGAGGCGCCGTACTAGGGTGCGGTGGCAGACCGTGTCGAATGCCGCGGAGAGGTCTAGGAGGATGAGGGCCGCTGTTTCTCCATTGTCCATCAGGGCTCGGATGTCATCGGTGGCGGCGATGAGGGCGGTCTCGGTGCTGTGGTTGGCTCGGAAGCCGGACTGTGAGGGGTCGAGGGATCCGTTCGTCTCGAGGAAGGCGGCCATCTGCTTGTTGACGGTCTTCTCGATGACTTTGGCTGGAAACGGGAGGAGCGAGATGGGGCGGTAATTCTTGAGTTCGGTGGGGTTCGCTGTGGGTTTCTTGAGAAGAGCGCTGAGTTCGGCGTGCTTCCAGCTCTCGGGGAAGGTGGCGGTGTCGAAGGATGTGTTGATGATGTCTCGCAGGTGGGGTGCGATGACAGCGTCGGCCTTGTTGAAGACGTGGTGAGGGCAGGGGTCGGTCGGTGATCCAGAGTGGATGGAGTTCATCGTGCGGATGGTGTCTTCGGTGCTGATCGGGGTCCAGGCGTGGAGGGTGGTGGTGGGGGGTGGTTGTTCGGACATGGTGTGCGTTGGTTGGTTGTTGAAGCTGTTGTGTATGTCCGCGATCTTGTTGTGGAAATATGAAGCGAGGGAGTTGCAGAGGTCTTGCGATGGGGTGATGTCGTTGTTTCCTGCGCTGGGGTTGGAAAGCTCTTTCACGATGTTGAAGAGTTCCTTGCAGTTGTGTGCGTTGTTGTCCAACCGGTCCTTGAAAGCTGTTTTCTTGGCGGCCCGGATCAGCTGGTGGTGTTTCCGGGTGGCAAGTTTGAAGGAGGTCCCGTTGTCCGGTGTCGGTTCCCTTTTCCAGACTTTCTCGAGGGCTCGGCAGTTCTTCTTGGAGCTCTTGAGTTCGTCTGTGAACCATGGGGCCTTCTTGCTGCCGGGTCTGCTAGGCGGGGTCCTCAGTGGGGCGAGTTCGTCCGCGCAGTTGTTGATCCACTTCGTGAGGTTGTCTGCGGCCTGGCTGGGGTTCGCTGAGCTGGCAGGAGGGTGCTGGCTCAGGGAGGTGGCGAGCTGGTCTGCTGTGATCTTGTTCCAGCTTCTGCGGGCGGCCTGTTTCTGGTGGTGGTGGATCGTCGTTCTCTTGAAGGTGAAGTGGACGCAGCTGTGGTCCGTCCATTGAAGCTCTGTGGCGTGGCTGAAGTTGATGTCTGTGCTGGAAGAGAAGACTGCGTCGAGTGTGTGTCCGGCGAGGTGGGTGGGGGTGGACACCAGTTGCTTGAGTCCCAGGTTGGCGAGGTTGTCGAGCAGGGTGCTGGTGTTGCGGTCGTTGTTGTTCTCCAGATGGAAGTTGAGGTCTCCCAGGAGGATGTAGTCGGCGGAGGGGAGGGCATGCGGGCTGACGAAGTCAGCGATGTCCTCGCTGAATTGCGTGCGTGGTCCAGGGGGTCGGTAGATCAGGGTGCCTCTGAGGGTGGTGTTCGGGTTGGTGTGGATCTGGAAATGCAGGTGTTCGGCGCTGGTCAGGGTGTTGTCGGTGCTGGTTGTGAGACGGATGGTGCTCCTGTGGACGATGGCGATGCCTCCTCCCATCTGGTTGGCGTTTCGGTCCCTCCGGACGATCTTGTAGCCCTCTGGGATAGCGATGGCGATGTCGGGAGCTGAAGAGGCGTTCATCCAGGTCTCCGTGAGGAAGGCAACGTCAGGGGCTGTGGCGTCTAGAAGGTTCCAGAGTTCGATGGCGTGTCTGTGGACGGAGCGGGTGTTGAGCAGGATGCACTTGAGGTGGGTGCTGCTGGTGTTCGACTTGGCGGGTGCTGGTGCGAGGCTGGTCCGGATGCAGGAGTACTTGCAGGCGTGGCAGCTGAAAGGTCCGTGGGTACGTCGTGGAGTGGCTTGATGGCATTCTGGGAGTCGGCCGGTGTTGAGAGCGGTGAGGGCGGCGGCGGAGTACGTCAGGCGGGTTGGTCGGGGTCCTCGTGGGCCAGAGGTCCTGGCACTGGGCGCGGTCCAGGCGCGGACGGGCGCAGACGGGCTTACCTTTGGCGCGCCTTCGGCGCACCCGCTGCGCGTGACCGCTGCGCGTTCGCACGGTCGCCATTTAAGGCCAAGTGCTCGGGTGGGCGGAGCAGCTGGGAGGCGGGAGCGGGGAGGGTTACAGAAGAGAAAAAAGGGGCGGGGACAAGCGGCGGTGGCGGGAAAGGAGGGCGGAGGGCGGCGAGGTAGGCGGACAACAAGGAAGGAAAGTCAAAACACGGGTCAAATGCAATTAGGCAACACAGGCACAATTATTCGACAAAACAAGGAAAATAAAGAAGTTAAACACAGCAGGCACAAATAATTGACAAAACACGGCTAAAACACGGCAAAAACAATCCCCGTAGCGGTGGCAGCCGGCAACCGGCAAAACGAGGCAGCAGCGAGGCAGAGGGCAGGCAGGGGCACACGCAGCAGCTGGTGGCCGTGCGGCGCGGGGGTGTCCCACAAGTGGGTCACACTCACCTGCGTCGCACGGTCGCCATTTAAGACCAAGTGCGCGGGTGGGCGGAGCAGCTGGGAGGCGGGAGCGGGGAGGGTTACAGAAGAGAAAAAAGGGGCGGGGACAAGCGGCGGTGGCGGGAAAGGAGGGCGGAGGGCGGCGAGGTAGGCGGACAACAAGGAAGGAAAGTCAAAACACGGGTCAAATGCAATTAGGCAACACAGGCACAATTATTCGACAAAACAAGGAAAATAAAGAAGTTAAACACAGCAGGCACAAATAATTGACAAAACACGGCTAAAACACGGCAAAAACAATCCCCGTAGCGGTGGCAGCCGGCAACCGGCAAAACGAGGCAGCAGCGAGGCAGAGGGCAGGCAGGGGCACACGCAGCAGCTGGTGGCCGTGCGGCGCGGGGGTGTCCCACAAGGACTATTCTCAGCCAGAGTAACAGAGTTACTACAAATATATGATGATGAGGCATTATCTTATGTCGATGACATCTATCTAACAGACGACGACTTGGATACTCACTTGAAAAGGGTGAACACCATAATACTTGGGTTCGCTGCAGAGGGTTACAAATTCAACTTTAAAAAGTCTCGAATTGCCCATCTGACAGTATTATTTTTAGGATACGAATTATCAAGCGAAGGAAAAAGCCTAGCGGACAACTTCTTAGAGAAGTGCGCTGTACTCCAAGCACCGAAAACGCTGAAGAACTTACAATCGATTCTAGGCTTCCTGAATTTCGGAAGAACTTACATTTTAAACTATGCGGAGAGGGTTAAACCTCTCTACGAACTAATTAAACCTGATTTTAAACCAATCAACTGGACTCAAAAACACACAGAAATTTTGAGATCATTGCAAACAGACATGTTAGCAAAAACAAAATTAGAAACACGTGATAACACACGCAACCTTCTAATCCGAGTCATCCCAGGAAGATGCGAATTCACGTACCTGACCTCTAATGAGGGAGAAACGGTACCAATTTCTTACAAATCTCACTTGTACACACAAGCGGAAAAAACATTCAGTCTCACAGAAAATACTGTGAAAGCAGTACAGACTGCTATAGCTAAAGAACGAGAAGTAGCACATGGCAAAAGGATCAATGTCCTCAAAGCGGAATCCGCCTTCGAGGCGCTATTCAGCCCAGTAAACCTGCCTACAGTGTCACTGGATCCGAAATGGATACAGTGGGAAAATTCTCTTGCTGCGGACAATGTGAAATACTATTTTGCTCCGCAATTTGAAAAACTGAATGATTAAAATTATGAACAAGAATATCCTCTGTCATTCGAAATTCTGCCTCTCCAACAGTACTCCTGTATAATCTATACAGACAGATTTGTACAGCACTACAATGTAGAAAACAAATCCTACGATGCAGCCTGCGCGATTGTTAAAGGTCGCTGGTTGTGCGGTAAATTCAGACCGAAAATAACAAAAACTGAATCAGTAAGAAACTGTTCGGCTCAGAGAGCTGAAATCAGATCTTTAAAGATGGCGCTTGAAAATGCAGAACGTGAATTCCCGACACTAATCGTGTGCGATTCGCATTTTTGCGTCAACTCTTACAATAACAAGTTACAGAGCTTGGTTCAAAAAGATTACAAAGATGACACAGGTGCCACAATCAAGCATAAAATGCTTTGGAAACAGGTAGTTCTTTTACAGAAAGAACTACAAAAGACTCACGTGATACACACTCTGAGTCATCAACGTGATGGCGTTCACGTTGCAGGGAATTCATTGGCTAATACAGCCACAGCGGAAGCAACTAAACCGGCTTCCGTAGCCACAAAAAAGCGTTCAGAAAAATACATAGACGGGGAAACCATGCTGGCAGTAAAAACGTCCTCAAAAGGCGACTGTGCAGCACTACCCGTGAACTATCCACTCAATTATGCATACGTAATTGATGCAAACTCCGTTCCTTTTGCTCGAATCCCTGGAGTGGGGGATAGGGTAATTTCAAACACGAACCGGAGAAAGTTATTAATAGCAGACACACACATGGGTGAAGGTCCAAGGCACAAGCAGATGAAGGAATCTCTGACTGAATTACAATCAGTATACTGGTGGCCAGGGATGAGCGTGCAACATCAAATATATGTAAAGAACTGACCCGAATGTGACAGGGATCGCAGTAATGAACCGGTTCTGCCTGTTGCCCAGGTACCATTTATGGACAGGGTAATGCGGTCTTTATGCAATCCAGCGTCCTATTAATTGTTTTAGACTATATTCACTTAAAAAATGTGGCCCCAGCGCTCGGCTGATGCCAAAATGGTTATAAAAGATCTGCGAGTCTTTATCGGCACATACGCAATTGCCACGTTCCATTCTGACCAGGGTCCTGCTTTCAGCTCTCGAGCTTATAAGGAGGCCATGGCCAGCATGGGCGTTGGGTTGCGGTATTCTTGTCCATCACACCCCGAAGGGAACAGTGTAGTGGAAAGAAAAAACCGAGACATAAAGCAATCTATAACAGCGAAGGTATTAGGGTCGGGTGATGGGTGGGTGTAATGGCTGGATTTTCTGTTTAGATGGGATCAGCCCCCAGGGGCCCCTGTGACCCAGCCAAAACGTACTCAACCTCCCTTCTTAGATCGTATTCACAATAAGTAGATATACAGATAAATATACAAGTTGCACCTAAGAATGGGGAATGACTATATACATATACAGGCTTTCTACAATATCTTATTCACATCAGTTGGCCTCGCGGTCACCCCGACCCAGACCGTTCTACCCTAGGGCAGATCTGACACACAATCTGGTGCGTCTACACACGGGCCTGCAGAACCCAATGCTCCCTTTTCCAAACCGTTCGCGATCCTGCGAAACATACACACTAGTTCAACCACCTAGTGCCCTCACTAGCTCAAGCCACAATCCTGTGGGTATAAACACTGGTTTGACCCCCCCAGTGCTCTCATTAACGCCGCGTGTCAAACGACGACCACATTCCTATGAACACCTATACATATATATATACATATTGGGATATTATCTCCGCGGTCTACTCGGAATGAAACTACAATAATAACTTTGGATATGGGTCCAGATTGTATAGTGTACTCGCTGCTTTTGGCATCAGAGGTTCACTCACTCCCTATTTGTGTGATCACCACTTACCTGATTGGGATTACTCGTCCATTCATGCGCCTAGCTTTCACCTAGGAGTATCGTTTACCAAGATTGAACATAAGCACCAGGCACACGGTAATTCTATATGAATTAGGGCATTTATTAACCATAAACGTAAATCACATTACTATGCAGCATTACATTTACACAAGAAATAAAAGAGAAAGATTAGGGTGCACGCACTATAAGGATTTGTCGGACTTCACCTGGTTAATGGGAAATCGGGACTCGGCAGTCATCTAGGCTCCTGTCTCGTCTCTGGGTCCTGGCTCGCCTTGCAGTCACCCTCAGCCGTCACAAGTACACGTCTGCACCGCTAGGCTCAACCTCGTCTGCTCTCCCTCAGGACCTTGGAACCTTGCTGTTTATTAACTACCGTCTCTCTCTCTCTGTATTTAGTGCGCTCCGCGCCACTTCTCGTTCAGTCTATCTCAGAGAGTTTCGGTCTTAAATCTTTCTCCGACTTCAAAGATGGCGACTCGTCCACCATGAAAGTGAATAATGGCAGAGATGCTAACGGCTAGATGCCGCCTACGGACTGACTCACTGAAAGACTAACACCTTCGCTAATATCAAAGCCCGTTCCTTCATGGAAATTCACGGCCAGTAACCTGCCGCCCACCAAATTCTTGTACCTCCCCGTACCAAGGACACTTTCCCAGCCGGCCGGCCTGAAGTTGTGTCTTCGGAGTGGAGAAAAATACATTCCTTCGATAAGGGTCAGCCTGAACCGGTTCTCTCCAAGCGAACAACAGCTTAAAACTAAAACATCACACTTGACCTAGAAAGCCTTCTCGAGCTACCAGGCAGAAAGCAAAATGGAGTCTGTCTCGCTTAAGGCCTACGGAGCCCATAATATGCATAGCTCCATGAGAAACAGATCGGCATGTTAGCAAATGAGTAAATCATGACTAATACTTATATATCTAACCCCTCACTTAAATTCATAAGCCTTACTCTAAGGGAAATGGCACGAAAATGCCTTTATATATGTATGACAGGATCCCTGTCTATCGGCCTAATCCCTATGCTATGGGGGTGATAGGCTGGAGTCACTCTCCATCATTCTCCTTCTCCAGAGAGCTAGCAAAAAGACAGCCATAACATTACACCCCTTGACTTCAGTCTATCATCCACAAACTAAATGGAACTAACGTCAGTAGACGAATAATATGAAACAAAACTAACTGATCTACGACTCTTTGTAAGTCTAAAAAATTGTAGCAGGGAAGGGATACACTGAATGAAGCAGCAAATCGCTATAAGGACGCAGACAATAATAATAACCCCTCCCAAAATTTGTCGTAAAAAATGCATGTCAGGGAGCCAATTAAAAAGCCAGTCAAAGAAACCCTGATCTATGTGTTCCCTAATTTCTGCCGTCAAGTCGTGGAGTTTATTAATATGGGACTGGATATCTTTAGAATGGTCAGACAAATTAAAACAGCATAGACCTTCAAATTCAGAGCATTCATGCCCGTGTTTTAACAGCAAGTAATCGATGGCCGCACGATTTTGCAAAATAGCTCTACGTTCACCTTGGGAATCTAACAATAAATCTGACAAAACAGTAGAAGTCTGGTTGATCGACTTGACCATCCAACAGGCCATCTTGCCTATTGTCTTAGCATTATAAACGGCTAATGCAGGAACACCAATAATAGAAAAAGCTAAACCAAGATATTCTGATCTGGAGAAAAGATGAACAGAGGAATCACAGTCTTCATGTAAGGACATTGAGTCACGAACAATACGGGAATGTGAAGGAGGATGTGAAGAAAACATTAGCAAACTTAATCTAGTGATGGCACACGGGCCACCAGAAATATTCGCAGGAATATAGGGCCAAGATGAATTCCCGCATGAAAAGAGCCATCCAGCTGGTAACAACATTGAACGATAATGGCTAGTGGCTACAACTAAACTTTTACAGGTCATATTGTTATTCACTGAAAGACATGAATTAGGCAGTCTCTTTGAACACAGTAAACGTTGATGGAATGAAAAAGTAGTAGCTGCTTGAAGTTTCAATCGTATACACTCAGAAATGGCCTTAGGATTACAGGTCATAATAAAACAAAGATCACCAGGGGTAATATTAAAAGTAATAATTCTGGAATTAATAGGGACATCCGGGTCTGGAAGAAGAGTACATGAGGGACAAAATTCATGGGCCGCGAAATCGCCCAGAATAACATTAGGTCGGGCATTGGATACATTAAATACATAATGTAGAGTTTCAATAGATGCAGGGACAGCAACCAAACAGGTCGCTAAAATGTCAGTGACTGACTTCATGGGGGTAAGGCAAAAATGCGGAGAGTTCGTCACTCGCTTTGCGAGTGTGACCCAAAAATTTGAAGAGGCGCGCCACGCGGACCGCGCGGCTCTTATTGTCCCATCACTCGGCGTCGGTGGATCCTCTCCTCTCCCGGCGTAGCAAGCCAAAAGGAGTCCAACGCCGACACATCCTGCAGCCGCAGTCCAAAGAATGATCTGAAAGAATAGAAACACAGGCCTTAATCATTCTCGTAAGTAACATTTATCAGCCGGGACAGCTTCCCAGCCATCTTTCCCTGGCTTCATCACCAAAACGGTGTTGTCATGACCGGTCGCAATAATATCAGCCTGTTCAGGAGGATTTTTAGGCGATTGCACCCATATTTTAGCTCCAGGAAGATCAGACGATCCGAAGCCTTTTTGTCCTCGCACAGTTAGCAACGTTGGGGCAGAGCCTTTCTTGATCTCACCACTGAATACAGGCATAATCAGTAATTGAGCAACACGGTCAGACTTTTTGATCAACAAATCAGTCTCACTGCTATTAAGCAAGAGAACCTTAATCTCTCCCTGATAATCACTGTCGATCACACCACCAAGGACTTGAACACCTTTCAGGGCCAGGCCAGATCTAGGGGCAATTAATCCAAAACTACCGGCAGGTATAGAGACACCAATGCCAGTTTCAACAATTATTCGATCTTTTCCTGGGAAGTGTACATCATTCAAAGCATGCAGGTCGAGGCCTGCGGAACCTGGGGTTGCTCTACATGGAGCCAAAGCACCGGGGGTAATTTCCCAATAAGTGACAGTACTTTCAACAGAATTAGGTTTTGCATCAACACGTGGAGGAAACAAACGCATCAAAGGAGATTCAGCATGCAACAAAGGACGGTTATTCAAAATTAACAAAGCTTGAAGTAAGACATCTCTCCATCGGTTGTAACGGTCATCAGTCAACTTGCGCAACTGTTCTTTCAACAAGCCATTCATTCTCTCAATCAGTCCTGAAGCTTGTGGGTAATATGGAATATGAAACACCCAGTCGATATTGTTTTCCATACAGAATTCCTGCACCAATCTTCCACGAAAGTGGGATGCATTGTCTGATTGAATTTGGAATGGGACACCATAATATAGGATAATCAGCTCCAGGGTTTTAATCGTATTCACTTGGGTAGCATTCTTGCAAGGGAAAGCGACCAAAAGGCCACTATAAGTATCAACTACTGTACAAATGTATTGACAGTTTCCGCTCATAGGGAGCGGACCAATATAATCAATCTGCCAAATTTGGGCGGGCAATTTACCTCGATGTAAGTGGCCTCGAACAATTTGAGGCACCTCTTTCTTTCTAGAATGCTGGCAAATGGGACAATGTAGAATGGCATCTTTAATTAAAGAAAAGGGAATATAAATTCCTCTATCAGCAGCCCACCTGTTAGTGGCTTTCTCTCCAAAATGTCCTGCTTTCTGATGGGCCCATTTCGCCAATCCCGCCAAATTAGAATCTTGCATGTCAACCACTGCCTCAGAAATTTTAGACTGTTCATCTGCAATGTTATGGAAAAATTTGTCAAGGGAATCGATTGGAGTATGAGCATCCACGTGAAAGATTGTTACAGTACTGTGCGGAAGCAGTTCCCAAATTTCTTGCCACAAGTCTTTACCCCATAATTCCTTGGAGTGCAATTCCCAATTGTGCGAGTGCCATGTAGGCAACCACACCGCTAGTCCATTTGCAGTGGACCAAGAATCAGTAAAAATATGACATGTGCCTGGTAACTCCTGTTTCAAAACTTGGTAAACTGCATAGAGTTCAGCATACTGACTACTCTTACCGTCTCCAGTTGTGCTCAATAATTTCTGTGTAATTGGATTATAGGAGACAGCTTTCCAATGTCTTTTGTCACCAATGAACTTCGCAGAACCATCCGTAAACCACACATGTTTTCTATCCTCCGCGGACAGATCATTAAATGATTTACCCCACTTCACGGGAGACTCCTGCACTATGGGAACCGAACACTCACTTTCAGCCTCGTTGGAGGGCGCCTGCGCCACTCGCTCATGTAAAACCGCCACACCTTTCGGACCCACACGTGCCCTGTCCTGAATGTACCATTTCCATTTAATCACACTAGCCTCCTGAGCATGTCCAATTCGATGGGACTTCGGTGAACTCAAAACCCACTGCATGATGGGAATTTCAGGCCTCAAAATCACAGCATGGCCTAAAGTCAATTGCTCGGTATCCACCAGAGCCCAATAACAAGCAAGCAACTGTTTTTCAAAAGGTGAGTAACGCTCACCAGCCTCTGGCAACTTTTTGGTCCAAAAACCTAATGGCACTTTTTGTCTGCCCTGCTTTTGCCACAAACTCCAATTGGCATACAGACCTTCCACGGACACATTCAAATCCACATCACCATCACTCACGGGCCACAAATCCAAAGCATACTGAATAGCTTCTTTAGCCAAATTAAAAGCAGTCTGTTGAGATTCGCCCCATTCAAACGCATTCTTTTTACGAGTGACTCGATACAAAGGAGCCAAAATCCGACTCAAATGGGGAATATGCTGACGCCAAAATCCAAACAATCCAATAAAGCATTGAGCTTCTTTCCTGTTTCTGGGAACAGCAAAATCAAGTATTTTTCGTTTAACCTGTGGAATCACCTCTCTGTGACCCTCATGCCAATTAATTCCTAGAAATCTTACAGCTTGGGAAGGAGTTTGTAATTTGTCAGGATTAATTTCCCAACCTTTCGCTCGCAGACAATCAATAATTTGATCTAAATGGGACTGTACCTGGTCTTGCGTTTCACCTTGAATCAAGATGTCATCAATATAATGACAAATCTGAACTTGTGGAATCGTGGGCACTTCAGACAAATGTTCCGCCACCAGCCGGTGACAGATCGTAGGACTATGTACATAGCCTTGAGGAAGACTCCGGAACGTCATTTGACGTCCATTCCATGTAAAACTGAATTGCTCCTGGCATTCGGGGGCAATCGGGATCGAAAAGAATGCATTAGCAATATCAATTGAAGCATACCACGTACCTGGATGCTTTTGAATTCTCTCAATCAGTGTAACAATGTCAGGCACTGCAACAGTCAATTTAGGTGTATGTTTATTCAATTCTCGATAATCAACAGTCATGCGCCAAGAGTTGTCACTTTTGCGCACGGGCCAAACAGGATTATTCCAAGCAGATGTGACCGGAGTAATGACTCCCGCGTCAACCAAATCCTGAATCGTAGCTGTAATTTCTTCATGACCACCCGGGATGCGATATTGTTTCTGAGAAATCACTTTTGTCGCTAAAGGGATCTTAATAGGTGGCATGCGTAAACGGCCAACCCGTACGGGTCTGGTCGAAATGTACTGTCTAGTACCAAATTGATAGTAACCATCATCCAAATGCAAAGCCATACCTTTCAAAATGTCAATTCCAATAATGTATTCCAAAAGTGGCACAACCAACACAGAGTATTCTCTACGAGGAATCCTACCAATTTTAATCTCAAGTGCAGTTTGAACTGCGGGTGTTTCTTTACCACCCAGGCCGGTAATTGTGAAAGATTGTCCATGAAATTTTCTCGACTTACCATGAATTAAAGTGGCCTCCGCTCCAGTATCAACTAACGCTCGGGCCCTTTGGATATTACGATGTTTCCAAAAAATCTCAATATCTACATAGGGTCTGTAATCTCTGTGGGCCCACCTGCGTACCGGAGCTTGACCTATTTCCTAGTCATTTTTCCTGCGTTCCGTCAACCAAGACAGATCAGGGTAAATGTTTTCAGCTTTCTTGGGTATCAGAATTTCTTGTTCATATCCGTCTCCAGTACGAAACGGATTAGTATCGGGTTCAAAAAGTAGTGAATTACGGTCAGAGAGTCTGTTACGATCCTCCCTCCTTCGTACGTCAGGGGAATAACTCCTTGCATCTCTACGTCCGCTAGGGCCACGATCATCTCCACCCTTCTCACGATCATCCTCTCTCCCCCTCCCCTCATTACGACGGGGGGAACCACCACGTTCATGGCGCCGATCATCACGGCGATCAGAATTCACACGTCGCCTCTCATCACCGCTGTCATCCGAACCACGATCATACTCATTCTTTCGCACACGACGGGCACCTTCCTTTCGATCCAAACCACGCTTACGAAACATATCCCATAGGACATTATTAGGTTCACCATCAATCTCTTCCCTTTTGACACCATCCGCAAGGAGAGCAAAAAACATGTCACGTCTAGAGAACTTATAGTCCCCAGCAGTACGACCCTCAGGTCGGGATTGTCTTTCAGATTTAAACCATTCACCCAGCTCACCAAGCTGACGAACAGACTCAAGCACAGCAGACAAAGGATTGCCAGTTTGGTTAATCAATAAAGTCATCATGACCTGCTTGTAAGCAACAGGAGAAGAACGGATAATGCGATTACGCACAGAAGATGTCAAAAGACCATCCAATAATCTGTCAGCAGTACTAAGGAAGATACAGGTTTTCATGACTTCTTCCTTTAAACGTTGCGACGCATCGCGCAGAGTATACCACGGCTTTTCATCAGAGGGCCAATCAGACTCAGTTGGATATTTATGATTACAGCCATCAGACGCAAGCTGGAGCAAAGAAGTTTGAACATTACCATTAAAATTCCGAAAATGGTCCTGAATAGTAGAATCAGAACTCAAAGAGCAAAATCGTAAGCAATCAACGGCATCGAGCATAATACCGGAAGCGCCAAGCTCATAAAGGCGCACCATCCAGGTAAGCAAGGTCTCACCAGGTCGTTGTTTAAATCGTTGCAGGATGTCACTGATCTCCTGCTGAGTAAAATCTTCAATACAGTCAAGAGCGATACCACCCGGATTACCAGGGGCTTGTTGTAATTTCCGTCGAAAAATCGGGTGAGCAGAAACTGCGGGAAGAGCTTCCGAGGAAGCCCGCATCTTAGATTTAACATCACAATCAGGGCAAGCTACGTCATCCGCACGGGAAGAACGAGCACGGTCACAATCGGGAGTTGAATCAATGCACGAAGCAGATTTACAATCACGTCCGGAGCGAGAAGAATCGCGCTTGTCACCCTCCTCTGCCGAGGAGTCAGAAGTATGAGAATCCCAGATATTACCGTCCCACTCATCGGGGTTCCAATCCATTCCAGCTTTTGCTACAACCATACGCACTTTGCGTGAAGACACACGTCCACGACGATGTTTATACTTATATCGTGCAATACGGACCGCAGCCCTTTCGGCAATGGTCTGATATGTTTCAAGTTTATCGGCAAGCAATTTATTTTGACAACGCAACAAAGTGTGCGCATTTTGCAACTCGACACACTGTCCTTCCGAATCTTTAAACTGTTTCTGTAGTCGCACAACCCTCTCATGCATTATTCTGTATGCATTAAGAATAATCCACCCTCTGCGTCCTAAAATAGGAAGCTCATCACCCTTCACTACTGGCGCTTTCTGTAGGCACGAAATCACATCAGCAGGCTCCGCCTGCTCCAAGAATGAAGACCAATTTTCACTCAAACCAGTAGAATCAGCCCACTCACGGGCCAAAGCCTCGTAAGGCGTAGACTCCCAGCCGGGAATCTGAATCGGTAATTTGAAAACCGACGATGATTTTTTCACAAACATAATGATACACAAAAAATATATACACAATTATAAACAAAATTTTATACGTACAAGCCGAGCGCAAACCAACGAGATGAAAACAACACAATGCACACAGGCTTCGTAAACAGTTCGTGACGCCAGATGTAATGGCTGGATTTTCTGTTTAGATGGGATCAGCCCCCAGGGGCCCCTGTGACCCAGCCAAAACGTACTCAACCTCCCTTCTTAGATCGTATTCACAATAAGTAGATATACAGATAAATATACAAGTTGCACCTAAGAATGGGGAATGACTATATACATATACAGGCTTTCTACAATATCTTATTCACATCAGTTGGCCTCGCGGTCACCCCGACCCAGACCGTTCTACCCTAGGGCAGATCTGACACACAATCTGGTGCGTCTACACACGGGCCTGCAGAACCCAATGCTCCCTTTTCCAAACCGTTCGCGATCCTGCGAAACATACACACTAGTTCAACCACCTAGTGCCCTCACTAGCTCAAGCCACAATCCTGTGGGTATAAACACTGGTTTGACCCCCCCAGTGCTCTCATTAACGCCGCGTGTCAAACGACGACCACATTCCTATGAACACCTATACATATATATATACATATTGGGATATTATCTCCGCGGTCTACTCGGAATGAAACTACAATAATAACTTTGGATATGGGTCCAGATTGTATAGTGTACTCGCTGCTTTTGGCATCAGAGGTTCACTCACTCCCTATTTGTGTGATCACCACTTACCTGATTGGGATTACTCGTCCATTCATGCGCCTAGCTTTCACCTAGGAGTATCGTTTACCAAGATTGAACATAAGCACCAGGCACACGGTAATTCTATATGAATTAGGGCATTTATTAACCATAAACGTAAATCACATTACTATGCAGCATTACATTTACACAAGAAATAAAAGAGAAAGATTAGGGTGCACGCACTATAAGGATTGGTCGGACTTCACCTGGTTAATGGGAAATCGGGACTCGGCAGTCATCTAGGCTCCTGTCTCGTCTCTGGGTCCTGGCTCGCCTTGCAGTCACCCTCAGCCGTCACAAGTACACGTCTGCACCGCTAGGCTCAACCTCGTCTGCTCTCCCTCAGGACCTTGGAACCTTGCTGTTTATTAACTACCGTCTCTCTCTCTCTGTATTTAGTGCGCTCCGCGCCACTTCTCGTTCAGTCTATCTCAGAGAGTTTCGGTCTTAAATCTTTCTCCGACTTCAAAGATGGCGACTCGTCCACCATGAAAGTGAATAATGGCAGAGATGCTAACGGCTAGATGCCGCCTACGGACTGACTCACTGAAAGACTAACACCTTCGCTAATATCAAAGCCCGTTCCTTCATGGAAATTCACGGCCAGTAACCTGCCGCCCACCAAATTCTTGTACCTCCCCGTACCAAGGACACTTTCCCAGCCGGCCGGCCTGAAGTTGTGTCTTCGGAGTGGAGAAAAATACATTCCTTCGATAAGGGTCAGCCTGAACCGGTTCTCTCCAAGCGAACAACAGCTTAAAACTAAAACATCACACTTGACCTAGAAAGCCTTCTCGAGCTACCAGGCAGAAAGCAAAATGGAGTCTGTCTCGCTTAAGGCCTACGGAGCCCATAATATGCATAGCTCCATGAGAAACAGATCGGCATGTTAGCAAATGAGTAAATCATGACTAATACTTATATATCTAACCCCTCACTTAAATTCATAAGCCTTACTCTAAGGGAAATGGCACGAAAATGCCTTTATATATGTATGACAGGATCCCTGTCTATCGGCCTAATCCCTATGCTATGGGGGTGATAGGCTGGAGTCACTCTCCATCATTCTCCTTCTCCAGAGAGCTAGCAAAAAGACAGCCATAACAGTGGGTCAAACATTTAATAAGTGTCCAACTTAGTCTAAACAATTTGCCAAGAAATTCTCTAAAAGGTTTCAGCCCGTACGAACTATTGTTCGGAACTAGAATGCATTTCCATGACCTCGATAGTCAGGCATCAGTGGTAAAAGATAGCAAAAAAGACTTTGACATCAAAGATCGTTTCGCTGTTTTACAGGACTTGAATGAAACAAGAAAATCCTTAAGCAACATAAAGTTAAAACAACAGCCAGCTACCACTGACGAGGCACCTCCAGCCCCAGCAAGACCTGTCTGGATTCCAAAGATTGGGGATCTAGTCAGAGAAAAAATAATAGTGAAGAAGGAATTTGGGCCTTCTTACAGAAAAGCAGTACCTGTCTTGGCAATCAACGGAACAAGATCAGTAGTACTACCGCCCCTTGCTGGTAAAAAGGAGAACAGAGTTGTATCAATCGACCTGGTAAAACCACAAGCATGTGGCCTATAATCAACAGTAGGCCCAGTGGACTCCCGAGAAACAACAGAATACCCAAATTTGCAACAATCCAAGAGGTTCAAACTGAAAGACTAATCACATTTGATAAACCTGCAGTGCACAGAGAGGTACTATGCAATAATGCCATGGCTTCGTGCCTCTTGAAACACAGATTGAATCAGTTCATTATAAAACACCAGTCTACAATGATGTGGCATCAGAATGTGCTACCGAAAGACAAATTGAGAAAACAATTCCAACAATTGACAGAACTGCCTCTGGCTACTTCATCAATTTCGATAACTTTTCTGAAGATCAAAGCAACCCTGAAGTAACGCCAGAAACAAAGACTTTTAAAGAACAGGCAACAGAACTCTTTCATCAACTCAAGGAAATTTACCTTATTTCTCCATGGTTAGAGTTTTGGTTTGGTCTAGGTATATTTTTCCTCCTGCTTTGGCTCATCATGGTACTTTGTTTGGGAAAATTCATTGAGGGAAAATACAGTTCAATGGACACAGCAAGTCAGAACATCAACTTAGTCCTGAAACCACACAGATCATCCCACGTGAAGAAAAGAGAACTATCAACAGTAAATGTCACAGCCATTCCAATACCCGGCGGGGTAGTATGGGACAAGACTGACTATGAAGTATATGGCCCGGTTGAAATCTTGAAATATCCTCACCAGTTCAAGGTTTCCTTAAGTGACTTTGTAAAACCTAGTACATTTTCTGATGATTGGGATTTTGAAAGTATAAATAATATGATGTCTGATTTAGTGTTGTCAGCAAGATTTACAGAACATGATTATTTACATGGTTCGTCTAATTATGAACATATGTATTGCTTCTCACATTACGGAGACTATTACTTACATAAATCTGCACAACCTAGAAATGTTTTTAAATATAACCAATGGGAACATTGTGCTACTCCACCTAAAAGTAGTTTGAAAACATTCTATGAGAAATTCCAGTACTTCTCAGGGTTTAACACAAGTGATGCAGAAACGTTTTATTATAAACTGTTGGATAAAACAGGGACGAAAACCATGTTGAAAAATACTAAATTGATATATTCAGAAGCATTTTATGAAAAAATTGTGACATTTGGTTTTGATTTTTGGAAAAATAACATTGAAACAAAAACTATCTGGGGTAGAAAAGATTGGCAGGTACAAGGCCTAGAAGCATTATTTCGAGCCTGCATGATCCCAGAACAAATATTGTTCTTAAATGACACAATACACCAAACAACCTGTCTTGGCCTCGCTAAGATTAAAGACCTTAACAAACCATCTATTCCAAAGCCAATACCTGATAATACAACCACAGATATTGAAATAGACGTATCTAAAATTTTACATCTAAACAGAAAACATCCTGATTGGAAAAAGTGGTTAATCCGGCCTACTGACACGAATAACTGTCAAGATAGATTCCTGAATAAAACACAGGGGTTAGCAATGACCAGACCAGACCCTAGATACTCCCAGAGACAACATCCAGGGATAGTAATAACATGGTGAAGTAGTGTGGCTCACTTGTTAGAGGCGGCAGACCCGAGAGCAGAGGACGGCCCGGGACCAGGGTTCGAATCCCGGCGCAGCAGGTTTCTGGGCCAGGGTCAGCGGACTCGATAATTCTCTCGCCTCGGTGCCCACTCTGATCAGCGATCACACTCGGCAACTCTGGGCATTAGCTTGCCTCATCTTCACTAACGGCCCCACCAGACCGCCGGGGATGCCTGGTCTCACCCTGGAGATACCCATTAAGGGTCCATCTCTCAGGGAAGCCAGGAAGGGTTTCGCAGCGGTCGAAGCGCCTTGGGACCCTCCGGGTAAGTAGTGCGCTATATAAATGCCTATACATTACATTACATTACATTACATACAGTGTAGGGAAACTGTGCCTCGAATGGCTAGAAACATCCACACTGGCAGAAATTAAGCTACACTTATCTTTACTTAAAGATGGTGCTGATTTGCGCGATTTCATTCTGGGACCACGCAAACAGCGTCAAAAATGTTTCATAGCGACCAGTATATATGCGGCTTACAACGAGGCTTGGAAAGTCACACAAATTGAAACAGCTGAAAAAATACTAGAAATTGATCGTATTAATTTGGAAAAATCACTTTCTGTAGTGGACAATGGGTTAATAACTCAGTCCTCCAGAATATATTCACTGGACAGTATTGTATCATCTGCCATAGATATAATAGACAAAGACTTGCTAATGTTACAGCATGGCCAGTCACAATTGCGTTCTATTGTACAGTTAGGCTGGACGTTGCAAAATCTTCGTTCAGGCTATGTGCCATGGCGTCTAATCAACACAACGTCATTGTTTTCCATCTTTAACCTTACTGATAAACAAATCAGCTTGGCACAGAAAGGAGCAGACTATACAATCCTGAGCATCGAAAAACTTGAGAGATTACCATTGACAATGTCAGAAAGTCCTGTCATTGAATGGATAATACACGGGATTATCACAATTCCGATAACAACTTTCCGATTTAAAAATTGCCTTGAATACATACCGACTGGCCAGTATGAACGTTTGGGTAAAGGGTACATTAAGTCAGCATGGAAATTACCATATACACACGCATGCTATAGTGACAACAACAAAAATGTATTTCTTAGTGGTGAAAATTGCAAACATTCACTAAGCTGTATACTTTTGTGCCAGGGTATTAATTTACACGGGGCCTGTGAAGGAACTTCAAACAACCTTTCATGCCACCAACATGTCACACCTGCAACGCAGATAGAGCCTTTCTTTAAGCAGCTCTCTAACGGGAGTTACATTCTAATAATGGATCACAGCTGTTGTGGCCTTTTGCCAGGGAAAGCATATCTCGTACAAGTAACTTCCATGGTCACTTGCTGTATGCAAGCATTGTTTCCAAACGGCCCTGGAGACTCCGAGACTCCCATATGGCCTCGTTTGAAAGTCTCTTCTATACGAATTGATACTTTAAGCAGAATGAAGTCTGTGCTTTTACAGACAACAGTGCCCATCACGTCATCGAAAGAGACGTATGAACTCCAAGTTGCAAGGACAGCTTCGGAGATACATGACCTTTTATCAACAAATTGCCCCGTGCATTTCACAGAAATGCTTAGCCAAATTCTAAACATGTCAGATGCCGTAGGCATCCCAGGCGTATTTAAGACGATTTTTACGGGACTATTAACACCATTCAAAGCAATTCTGGGAATCATTCCTAATTTTGTCCATTCAGTCTTTGGCGGCATACCCCTACTTTTGGGACTTGTAGCAGGCATTTTATTTTTGACCCTCCTGCTCCGATATGGCAAGCAAAGACACAGACATGACTCCAGCAGGAATGGAAGAAACAATCCTAGCAATACGCTACCGGGACCGGTTAACTAGAGTCCTTGGATTGGCCAGGCTGAGAGATCTAAACATGACCTGGTTCCTTTCATTCAGACCTATATGGCAGACCTGCATCTTACCTGTGTTTCGATGTATGCTATACGGAGAAGAATGCGTGTTAGACACCTGTCTTGCACTTCCATCAGCAGTACCAATGGATATCGATACTTTGCTAAGTCCTGTAACGGCTCACGCATTGTGTTGTCCCCAGCGGCTACCAATCCTGATGACGGCATTCATTGAGACTCCTGTGCTACGACTAGGTGGTGACAGTGGAGCGAGAAATAAAAGCAACATCACCCAGGTACGACCCTATGTGAGCATTGCTGATCCATACTTTGATGATAGCAATCATTCTCACACCTGCCAAGTTACAGCATTATCGAACTTGGTCGAACTGTCACCTGATTTTGTAGACCAATTTTTTGAGAGCCTGTCTGATATGATGTTCTCCTCTGAACAGAAACAATCATTTTTGAAAAGCATTCCGACACACAGCGTTCCCATGAACTCTGAATTCAGCCTTCAGTTTTGATCAACAAAAACTACTGAAAAGCGTTGGAAGTCTATTCCCCCGTTCACCATGAACATTTTTTTTTTGGATTGAACTTTTTTCCAAATATTTACCTTTTTTCTGGCACAAATTCTTTGCTTAAAGTAGACCTATTCATAAAGAACAGAACTTCTATTTTTAGTAAATCTAGAGACTAAATAACTTTACATCAGCCTCTAGCACATTTTACAGCAATATGCATTTATATGTGATGAAATTATCTCGCCCTTCTTTTCTGTATAAAGAGATATTTCATGTGTAATTTTTCGCAAAATCATTCACTGATTACATATGCTATAATTTTTTAATGATTTCTATGCTTAAAGACGTACAGTACCTATATTTTCATGTATTTCGAATACGCCATTTCAAATGCAAATATGTATTTTGGGGTGGGTAATGTTTCACATGCATCTTATTGCTTTAGTTTTTAGTAATTTGATGGACATAAAATCGTGGAGTGGGGGTAATCTAGGACCCCGATCAATATTGTGACCTTATGCCCCTATACGGCTTTAATCCATTCATACCCCTATAATGGCATAAACGATCAGAGCCATATTTCAGCCATATTTCAGAAACTCGCCTCTGCAGCTCATTACAGTATATGACACAGCAGAAGCCACTATCTTAGATTCCTAGATTACACTCCGAGTTCTTCAACAAGATAAAACCCAGCAACCTGGGAAAACCCCGCTTGCTATGTTTTGATTAGTAATAGAACTCTAATGAGCACTGAAAGGACGATCACTTCCTAGTGACATCTTTATTGACGTCTTATGTCCAAAAACTTACTTCAAACACGGCACCTTTCAGGTATAAATAATATCAGCGTTGCCTTAAGCAAAGCGCGAACGATGGTGTGGTGAATACAGGAGCAGAACAGCTGTCCCTTGCAGAGCCCAGCAGATGCAAGCAGCGCACGGACGCTGCCCCTCCTCCTCCTTGACGCGCTGAGAGAGACGCTGTCTTTTCTCTTGCCGAGAAAATCCAGCTCCGGCGTTTCCAGCCTACTCTTGAGAGTGACTGGGATATCGAGTCCTGGAAGGAGATACAAGACCTCCGACATTCTATTCCAGAGGTATGGTGTTGACTAAACCCTTAGAGAGAATTCTTGAAGCAAACCTTGGCAAAACTAACTTAACTTAAACTGCTACTTACTCCATTCCAAGTATTAGGCTTAGGTCAGGTACACTGGGGTAGGCGTAGTTAGAAGCACCAGTTGAGTACGTTAGCCGAATGTATATATGAATGTATATATGTTTTATTCATTTTAACCATTGTATGGCTAAGAAACCATATCAATGCTTTTACAGTATTATTTCGCAATCCTCCTTTTAGTGTACGCACTTTTTATAATAACTAGTCTTGCAATTGTGGCAATTCATTTCTCTTGCATGAGAAGAAAGACTGTTCAATAAATAATACCTTTTATTGAAAACGCCCGTCTCTCTATTCTCTGCACCTTGGTGAAAGTAATCTGCACAACTGACTGAGTAAAATAACTGTCTATTGTTTCACACGACTCTAGAGATTGACTCTTATTCTAAGGAGCAAAGTTGTCATGTTTATGCGGTTGTTGGAAAACTGAATCCCTTCTTGTCTGTACCAGGGAAGCTGATCACTTCCTATTCAGTCAAGAAAGTTTCCAGTGACCTCTGAGCTAGTTGGTACAAACCCAATTAAGTTTAGCATAGTCAGTAGAGACCTGGAAGACCGCACTTCTACGTCTATACTGCTGTTTATGTTATTCCAATGCGCAGGGCCTATAGGGAAAATAGGAACTACACTACACTTTTCTTCCAACATCCTGAGGATTCTAAAGGTACCCAGGGTCTGTGGATTCCCCTGGAGAGGACTAAAATATTTACCAATTTTGTTTTTTGGGGGGAAAAAGTGCTGCAGAAGAAATTGTCAGTTTTTTCCCCTGCAAATTGTATCAAAGAAGGGTTTGCGGTGCTAAAATTACCATCTTCCCAGCTTTCAAGAACTGGCAGACTTTATGTCAGAAAACAAACATTTTCTACACCGTTTTGGCATTTTAGTGGGACCTAGCCTATTTTTTGTGCTTTCAACCTCCTTCCAGTTAGTGGTAGAAATGGGTGTGAAACCAATAATGGATCCCGGACAGTTCTACATTTCTGAAAATTAGACAAAATTCTAAATTCAGCAAGAGGTCCTTTGTACAGATTCGTCTACGTTTTTCTTTAGAAAGTAACAGTTGAATTAAAAAAACTATTGAAATTGAGTAGAAAAAAACCTGTAACAACTTCTAAGTATGGGAGATTTTTGAAAACAGTATATCCTTATGTCCGTTGGACCCTTCCGGTTACGGAATATATAGGATTTGTAGGTTCACCAAGAACCCGAGGTACCCAGAGCCAATAACTGAGCTGTATCTTGCAATGATTTTTCTTTGTGTACCGGATACACAGCAAATCATTTGGTAAAATATAAAGAGTGAAAAATAGATATCAAGGACACCGAAGTATTTCTGAAATAGGACCAACATATGAAGTTTGGAAGCCGTGGTTATTTTTCACATCTACGAATTTGTGGATACCCATACTAGCATGTGAATTAGAGGACATTTTTCAAATTCATGTATTTTGTACACACTATCTTACATTTGGAAGGCAGAAACGCTTAAAAAGTAAATTGGTAATAGCACTGTTCCCCTAAGTCTCCGGATAAAAATGTACCTCACGTGTGTGGGTAGGTCAAGTGACCGCAACAGGAAACGGCCCAAAACGCAACATGGACACATCACATTTTTTCAGTAAAAACTGACCTTTTTTTTTTTGCAATGTGCCAAGCTTTGAATTTTGAACCCTAGCTCAGCCAGCATCTAAAGAACCCTAGTAAACCTGTAATATTTGTTAAAACTAGACACCAAGGGGAATCCAGGATGGGGTGACTTGTATGGCTTTCACCAGGTTTTGTTGCCCAGATTACCTTGCAAACCTCAGACTTTGCCCCAAAAGAAAACACATTTTCCTCACTTTCTGTGATGGAAAGTTTGGGAATCTGCGGGGAGCCACAAACTTCCACCCATCATGCATTCCCCCAGAACTCCCAATATAAATGCTACCTCACTTGTGTGCTTAGGCCTAGTGCCTACAGCAGGAAATGGCCTAAAACACACTGTGGGGACTTCAAAATAATCGAAAAAGACCCGGCTTTGCGAGGGAGTCAGCTGCGTTTTGGTCCTAGGCTCGGCGTGCATTTAGGCAAACCTACCAATCCCAAACAGTTATGAAAACTAGACACCCGGGGAAATCCCGGGAGGTGTGACTTGCATGGATCCCTCAACGTTTTCTTAACCAGAATCCCCTGCAGACCTCTAATTTAGCTAATAAAATTACATTTTCCTCACATTTTTGTTTGGCAAAGCTGTGGGATTACTGTGCCATCACAAAATATCCCAGGTCTCCGGATAAGAATGTTACCTCACTTGTGTGGGTGGGCCATGTGCCAACGACAGGGAGGAGTCCAAAACATATTGTGGAGGAATCAAAATTATCGATCAAACTTTTTCCTACTCTGAATCCCCCACAAACCTCACATTTGGCAAAAAAATCATATTTTCCTTAATATTTCTGTCGGGGATCACCACACCGGCACAAATGTTCTACCACCCAGCATTCCCTTGGTCTTCAGATAAAAATGATACCTTACCTTTGGGGCAGCCCCTGCCCAAGGAAAACAATAGTCCCTGGTGCCGTGTGGGCTTCCTACCACCTTGGGGTTGGGGGGCAGATAAGGGGCTATTGCCACGATATGCCCCCTGTAGGCAGAAAAACTGTGAGCACTTGTTTTGGGGGTGGCAACCCCATGCCTCTCATAAAAAAAAAAAAACTTTTGTCTGTGGGGCAGATCGGTGGTAATAACTCCTATCTCTCCTCGGGGGGCAGAAAGACTGTCCCTTTAGTGTTCAGTGTGGGGGTATTGGCATGCCCATTGTGGACAGCACCAAGCCCTTTGTTATAAAACCAAACAATAATTCCTGGTGCCCAGTGGGCTTTCTGCCCCCCGGGGGCAGATCGGAGGTAATAACCAGCATCCTCCCCCGCAGGGGGGCAGAAAGACTAATCTGGACAATTAATTTGCGGGAGCAAAAGCCTTTACCCAAGAGGCTGCTCCCCCATACCTGGTGCCCAATGGAGTGGATCCCTGCTTGGGGATCGCCCTCCTGCGGAGATCCCAAGCAGGTAACTACTAGGAAAGGGAACTGATGTAGCCCCACTAGCACTTAGGCAGTGAAAGTGAAATAAGTCGATTGGCTCCTTTCACTTTCAATGTAATGACGTAAGAGAGCCATGAGCGCCGATTATCATTACATTGGGAAAAAAATGCCTCGGACTGCTGGGGAACCTCTTCCCCAGCTCCCGATGCTGAAAAGGAAAAAAAGGAAATTTCCTGGTTGTGTTCAGAGGACAGAACAGTTCCATCCTCAGCACATGACCACTGTGGCTCAGGACGGAACCGTTGCGTCCAGAGCATGCAATGGGTTAATCAAAGTGATCACTTATTCTTACTTGTTTTTAATTGCACTTCCTATGTTTGTACCGTCATGTCTCAGTGCAAATTTCTCATTTATAAACAGGTGTTGCATTTAGCACTGACTGCATATGTACAAAACATATCAATTATCCATATATGTATCTATATACATATGATTTACAATATGTGGTAGAATTTAATTAAGTTGAAAGATGTATATGGTATTTCTTGCATTTTACATCTTTCAGCAAGAGGTCTATCCTGTTCAAAATAATAAGAAAAGTGTATTTAACCTTGGTGGGGCCAGATTAACCTTTTGGTGGATGGTGTATGTACCGCTGCCATGGCGGAGCACCTTACTCCCGCCATGGTGAAGGTACCATGCCCACCAAATTTAGAGATGGCCACCAGCCCAGAAGACATCTATTGCATTTTCAGGAACCGCCATCTCGGCAGTTCCTGTAAATACATTCAGCGTTTGACAGATGGCCCTGTCAGCAGATAGAAGCCATTTGTCAAGCTTTCAACATTTTTATTTTCACAAATAAAATCCCAAAGCGTGATTTTAATTTTAAAAATAGAAAAGCAATGGCCCGCACCCTCACCATGGGAGTTATCTCCCATGGCGTGGGGGTAATTTTGCAGTTTACACTGCCCCTTCCGCTGGGCTTTATCGTCAGGTGACGGACAGTCAAAACCTGCGATTTTGTCCATCCAATAGGGAGATAGACGTAAAACCTCTGACAGCCCTTATTCTGTCGGGCTAACAGAGGTGTATGAAAGCAGCACAGACGGAGTAGTCTTAGCCGTCAACATAACGATGGTCCACGCGACTCTAATTAAGGTGGGCTGACCTCAAGTTTGGTGGAGAGGGGACTCCGTCATCTTTGTAAAAGAGTACTGTCTTGTACTGTGCGGGCTGAACGGCAAACATCCTCAGTAAAGGCCACTGGCTTCTTTTAGCCAGCTTGGACTCATCAGCTGGCTAGGGAACGTCACAACTGAGACAGAAAGCAACCATCTTGAATTGAAGAACAACATGTTTGCTGTTTGGCTAAAGTATGTCGGCTAGACACCACTTCAAGAAACTCAGACACTTTTGCTGGTAAAACAGCTTAACTAAGGGCTCGAAGGGCAGGGTTGCAGAACAGGGACACGTTCCATCGTACAATTAAATTATTACATCGTCTTACAACGCCTTTTAATATGTTAGTTATTAATTGCTTTCTTTGCCACTATATTGTTTTTATTTAAAGTTACATTTTTACATATTATCTGTACTAGAATGGGATGTCGATTTTAATAAAGTCCTAAAATATATTGTGTGGATTCTTGAGTGTGTCCACGGTGAAAGGCGGTTCGCAGCTCACTCACAAACAAAAGATCCTGTAGTCTCAGAGGAATAATCATTGCCTAAAATGCACCATCTTGGATTACAGTCCACCGGGTTCCCTGCCTCCAGTTGGTTAGCTGTCTCTGAGCCTGTGCTTCATCAGAGGGCCGAGGAGACTTCAAACTGGGCAGCATTTTGCAGAAGACTGCAATCAATGCATCAATCTATACCACAGTGAGACTGCTGGAGTTACCCACAATAACACCATCACACTTTCACAGTAAGAGTCACTTACTGCCAGGGAAGGCCCCTCTTACAGTGCAATATTCACCGTCACACTTCAGTAAAAGTGCTATCCACCCAGGCTCTACCTGTAGGTGCAAATAACTAATCAGGTGAAAATAATCTGATACTTACAGCATCCTCTCTCACCAGGGCACTAGGAGGAAGGAAATCAAGTAGAGAAAATAAATAATAACTAATGTGGTGGTTCATGCTAATGTTTTTCAAATGAGATTGCAGATATTTTAGCCATTAATAAGCTAAACATCCTCTTTGGTTCTTGGTTCTACGCCCTATATTGAATAACCAAACAATGTGTGCTTTCTTGCTTTGGTATTCATTTCAACATGGGGGATTATATGGTGGAAAATAATAATCAAAACGTGCTTTTACACAGTTTGTTACCATACATTTTAGAAGTTAATGTATACCCACTGACCAGTCACGAGTTATTAACCCCAGAAGGATAAAGGTATTTGCCACTCCATAAGGATTTAAAGATGCGACCTTCATAAGGATCCCTGAAAACCCATTATTTGTCTGCCCTCAACCAAATGCCCTTCATGCATGTTTTTGCAAACCATAATTTTTGGTACGATTAAGTAAGTAAGCACGTCCCATAACCCAACCCATTAGCCAACTGCCAGACAAGCAAAGAACTAATAGTAAAATGGCACCTAAGCAAACTTATGCCATAACTAAAATACATATTTGAGACTAATTAAAGAAAAATCGAACATGACATGTAAATACTAAGAGAAAAGCTACTGTGGCACATGGGGCAAAACAGCCAAGTCTCTCCCTGTTGTTGTTACATGCCACCCATCAGCAGCCTCATTGTCAGAGAGCATAGGTTTGCATCCCATGCTGACCCAGGACAAGAAGTTTATGAATTATCTTCCCTGTCCTCAAAATTGTATACAAACAAGCACCTAACTTCTCAAATCCTCTTGTAAATAACAAGACACCCCCCCTCCACCCCAAGGTAAATAACAGGGTCAGCCTGAATGGAGGTAACGCAAGCAAAACATGTATGCCGCCAACCAAGTTAAAGAACTGTTGAACTGCAAGTCCATAAAGGTTACCTACCTCACCCAGTGAAATATATGCGCTGAGACTAAACAATCAAAACAAGCATCAACAATTCAGGACCATAACACCAGGACTCCTGTGAAGGTAAATTTTTATCATTGTGGTCCAACTGGAGTTATCAGTCTTATCTTGCTTGGCAATGTTAAGTATTTTGGAATGGCAAACCTAAACCTAAAAACAAGCATTCGAAAATTTGAAATTGGCTGCCAGTCTTTTGTCTTTGCCAGTGCTTGTTTTTTGTCATATTTTTGTAAAACGACATTTGCGGTGTTGCTGCTGGGCCCTCAAAAAATTTAAAACAATTTGGCTTAATGCTAAATAATATTTTGGTCTCGAAGAGAATACACAGCTGGCCCTGTCATTGAAAGGAACTATCTGGTGTGTGGAAGTGCTCCCTGTGAAAGAAGAAAAAGAACAAATGAGGAGCGGAATCTGCACAATACAAACATTCACCCCCAGTCACAAAGATCTGGGTTTAATCCATCGGATTCAAGCTAGCCTAGATGATGAGAGATGATACACCGAAACCGGTCCCAGGATGCTTGTTTCCGGTCCAGGGAAGACCTGGTTTGGCAGTTCGGGCTGGAGTGTTTCCATGAGGAGCAGGGTCAAGACTGATTTGCATATGGATGGGTCCAAACTGGGGTGGTGCAGTGAGCAAAATAATGATGGTTAAAACCCAGATCTTTGAGACTAGGGTTAATGTTTGCATTGTTCATCATTCCGTCCATTATTTATATATTTGTTCTTTTTGTTTGCCTTAACTGAAAGAACACCATGAGGTCATTCACAGTGAACCTAGTCAATCTCTGAAGTAGGCTGACCCACTGCCGCTTGTAGTACACTGTAGATGGTGAAAGCCAAATGTGAAAATACAGAGCAGACTAATGGCTGTAGACGACTGGCTTAAAGCCCCTGTGAGTAAGTATGTAAAGTATGCAAATGTTCCTAAAATCTTAAGGCTTGGCTAACACCAGACCTAATAAGTAAGACTTTCCAATACAGTACTGCCTTGATTCAGGCAAGTCTCTTTGCTACACTTTCTGCGCATTTGAGTGAATTCATAAGAACCGTAACGACTTCTGATTAGACCGCAATCAAACATTTTTCATTCTCATTCATATAGGAACAGCAATCCTCTGCAAACACATAAAGTGAGAAAACCCCCTTTTAGAATGTCACTTCCTGCTAGGGGTGAAAACCCGAACATTGCAATTCTCTCACAAACACTTTTCGATGTTCCTGGTGTCTGATGATATTTACAAATAGCTGGTCGCACTGTATCTTTCAAGTCCTCCCCCAGCTACTCTCAGTGGTATAAACCACATTCCCTGCGACTACAGTTCATTCGTACCTCAGGAGGCGCCTTAGAGTCTCAAAGGCATAAACATATCAGAAACATCAATATTTCACATTTTGTACAATGAAAGGTATAATCACTGCCTTAGTCTTGATTTTCTTCAGTCTTGCACAGACATCGTTCTGGTTTTGTTATATAATTTTGCGGCTTTAAATCTGTCACAATTGAATTCACTCTGCCACGAATTGCTTAGCATCCAGTCTATATACTCTATTATTCGGTTTGAGCTTTCTAAGTGCATTTGTGTTTTCATTTCTGGTTTTTGTAGGTTTTTTTGGGGGGAGTTTTATATAGCACGCACTAGATCGTAAGGTATCAGAGCTCTTTAAGCTAACACCAGGTGTGTTACAGATGGACACGGGAGATTAAGTGATTTGCCCTGAATCACAGGATGTTGAGCATCCCTGCCGAGTCTCGAACCCGGTTGCCCAGCTTCGAGGTCGACCGCCCTGGCCATTACGCCACATCCTTTCTGTTTAGTACTGCTTGTGTGCTAAACATGCACACTAGCATCCTGCACCATCACACAATACAGCTGGGATGTATGAGGTTTGTTGTGGAAGGTAACCACCAAAAGAAAAATCACACATTACCTTAATTCTAGATCACGCTGTGTCTGCGGTGGGTAAGGAGCCTGCATATCTAAACAAGTAGCTACTCAACCCTGGCCTCTCAAACCCACTCACTTCACAAGTAGGCTGGTCCTGACAACATCTATGATCAACGAAGACCTAATGTGGTTTTCTGTTCCCTACAGCCTAAGGAGGAACTCTTGTGAGTGAGGTAATAGAAGGTATTTCTTTTGACCCTTGGAAGTACATTCTGAGTGTTTTCAAAAGTCTATGTCATGCAGCTACTTGAGGTATTGAGGAACCATAAATGATAACTAGATAAGTTTATGTGACTAGCAGATTGTACAATGATATGGTATTGAACGGTATCATAATCAAGGTCACACATATGTATACTTTATGAACAGACGTGTTTCAGAAACAAAAGGATTATAATTTACTTTTAAATATTGTGATAACGGCTGCAAGTGCACTCTCTTGTCAATTGACACAAAAGCTGAAAAAACTTCAAATCTATTAACACGTTTTCAGTGAAATTAGTTTTCAAAGTAATAAGCAGGGACAGCCCAAATCCCTGGCACAGGTTTGATCTAAAAAATTCAGATTTGTTTGGCTTCTTGCACTTTTGAGAGATTTAGGATATTTATTACAGAATTTCCAAACAAAAAAAATGATGTAACATTTGTACATTCTCAAAACATTTGGCAGATTCCTGTCCGAATATTCAGGCACAGCAGAAGAATACACAAAGTTCTTTATTATAAAATGTATACAGATTATTTGATTGCCTCATGAACATAAACTCCACAAAAACAGCAAAAGACCGCCAACAGGTTAGGTCAGCTAACCTAATCTACTGAATCAAGATATACGAGAAAGGATCTCGACTTACTCATGTTACTTCTTGTGTGGGGGACAATTAAAACTCAGATGTCCATTAATTAATCATACACAAGACTGAGCCACAAACATGATATTTGAAAAGACAAAAAAACGGATGTACCATGTTACAACGCATACCGTTACAACTACCTACCATTACAACGCGACCATTACAACGCATACCATTACAACGCATAGCGCTTTGGGGTGCTGGATAGTGGTAAGTATAATTTACTATTCTAACTCCAGTCCCCGTGGACCCTAGGGAAGGTGTTGGATAGTAAATTATACTTATTCCCTATCCTATAGCGCCCCCCAGCGCAATGCGTTGTAATGGTATGCGTTGTAAAAGTCGCGTTGTAATGGTAGTGCGGAGTAACGAATGCGTTGTAACAGGTGCATACCCAAAAAAACACACACTTGGCTAGAGAAAGAGGATTTTCTTCAAAACACGCGTTGGCTCTCTTTTGCTGGTTTGTAGGATCTTGTGTTCATTAAGCAATGAAATAATATGAAAACATCTTATAGACCTTTGTGAACAACATAAGCGAATTTGTCCAGACTAGTGATTTCAACCTATTTGGATTTCTGTAAGACCTCCTATAAGACAGCAGGAATGTTTTGAATGCATCAATGGGTTTGGTGCAGGAATGAAGGCGCTGGGCTGTACAGCCTTATTACCCTGGATCGTGATAATCACCATGAACTAGCAAGAGAGCTGTTTGCTGAGGCACTAACTTATTTTAATGGAAACTCAAGTGAGTTGCAGCTGGGCTGTGCAGTGATGACCTGCATAGTGAGTTGTGACAGGCCAGACGCCCAGCTCTGATCAGTTTGCCTCCCAGCTGGGGCTGTCCTCTAGCCAGAATGTGTCTGTCATAGCCTCCTGCGTGGACTTGGCAAAACCCAGGTTACCAGATATCCATGAACCTTCTTCACTCTCACTAACTGATCACATTGCTAGTCATGACCAAGACCTGTCTTTTGCTCATCTGCATCGTTCCCTACCTCTAGCAAGACTGCCTGCCCCTGCGCTCTCCCACCTTGTCTATCGCAGGAAGCAGTATTTGTGTTCAGGGCCTCTGTCTGCTGCAGGTTCCTGTGAACTCTCAGGATACAACACACTGACAAGCAGGGGCCCAAACATACACAAGGGTTATGAGATATGGTGGGAAAGGGCGCGGAGACTCTGGCACCAAAACACAGAGCCAGACAAGATATAGGTGTGACAGGGCTAGAGATCTTGAAGTCAAGGTGCACAGACGAGGCTAAGGAGAAATGTGCATGAGTTGGAAACAAAGTATTCTGATGTTGATAACTATATCTGGTATGGAATGGAGTGTGTGAATTCTTCAGATTTGTAGGTTTTCTAAAAATATTCCAAGGTTTTTTCCAATGAAGATTTTTTAAAAAGTTGTTCAGATTTTCACACATTTTTCAGAAATTTGAACTGTCTACAACTATATAAAATAATGTACCATATAGGTGATGGCGAGAAACTTTGTTTTGTGTTTTTTTAGAGGGTGGAGTTGCAAATCACCCAGTGTTATTTTTTGGGCACATTTTAACGATTTCACCAATACTCTACCTAATACTGAGAGACATATAAGAGAAGTTTTCAGGAATTGCCATTTTCAATTAGCAAAGAACACAAGTATTGAATTATTTTTGCAATGTACACTTCAATGGAATATGGAGCTACCGGGCTTTGAACAGCCCTTCTAAGGACAATCAAAGTACACTTGGAAAAGTCAGTTAAGATGGATTGCAATGGTCTTTCTGCCAGATTCAGTGAAAGCAGAAGGCATATTGCCAAGAAAGAAATTCGCCCGCAGAGTCTATTGACTGGACCAGGTCGTTTATCATGGAATTGGACACCTATGGAAGTTGTAAATGACACACTGAAGAATAAGGACGGGGATGGAGGGTAGGAGAGGGGGTGGGTGTTCAGCACAAACCACATTAAACAAAATCTCTGCCAACTCATTGGACCAGCTGCAGAATTGTTCTAGAACAAGTTTAAAGGGACAGGAGAGATGGGCAAAGGAATATCAAATGATCTCCCAGGTTTATGTCAGATTTCTGGCACAGCTATCTCGGGTGGACTAAAGAATCCTATCAGCACGATGCAGCTGTTATAATCACAAAACCATACAGGGACAAACATACAGATGTGACACGTCCTTTGTTAGGAAAAATCAATCTGGTGATGCAATACCGGCTCAAACACCGCTTGAGGGCACCTGGGTCAGAGTAGGGGAGGCATTTAATTCTTGAAAGACACAAGGGAAAGTGAAGACAGAAAAGCCCAACTACTAGGGCAAGCAAATCTGCCAATCTAGCTTGCCTTAAACTGAAAAGTGACCCAATGGCAACTTGCTCACATTCCAAAGCCCCTTACATCTCCTAGAATCCCTACTAACTTGCTACCATTAGCGCCTCTCTTCTCATTCCTACACCCTCAATTCACACTACCCTGGCCTCAAACTATAACCTATGTTATTGCTATGTGCTTGACGCTTTGCGTCCATATAGTGAGATTAGCACTGTGTAGGTGTTTGAAAATATACAGAGAATACTGTTTTACAAACCAAATACAAATAATATCAGCAACTTTTTGTCAAAATACTTAATTATCTGCAAATAGCATTGATCATTTGGATGTGGCTCTAAATCTAACTAAGCTCCCTCTCTGTGTTTTACTTGTTTGATTTCTATGGGGTGTGTCGTGAAGAGGCTTTCACATTTGGAAACCACTTAGCTTTTTTAATATATGTTCCTCAGGAAGGATCTATCTATGTAGGCTGATATACAGGAGCCTTGGCACCCCCTCGGAGTGCTTACTGGGACCCCCCCAGAGCCTGGGCACCCCTGTCTGTACTGGATTTGGGTTGTCTACAAGGGCCAGGTCATGACAAGGATAGCGTCATGTCGGATGTCTGTCATCCCTTCCATTCACTCCCAATCTACTACATTAAGACTAACCCTTTCTAGAGATGTTCTTTCTTGGGGTGGCAGGATGATGTTAATAAGAAGCTGAAAAAGCAGAAGGTGTGGGTCACGCACTCCTCGGTGTACCAAAGTTAGTAATTTGTGGTGTGCTGCGGAGATATCACCCCCCGACAAGAAGGTGTGGAAATCACTGAATGGTTGGTGGCACCTAGGGTAGATGCCAACTCTCAGCGCACAACCTCAGTTGAAACAAATAAGTTTCTTCAATGAATCATTCCAAATAATATCCAAAAATTAAACCAAGTTCATCGTTGAATTCTCCATGTTTAATTTCACATGTATTATTCCTCCAAATCAATGAAATTTCATGTCATAGATGTATCCAATATCAAAGAGTATGGGTGCACATCATTTCCCAATGCATTTCGGATACTAGATCCTTCATCAGGGGAATCCTAAGAACAAGATAAAATGAACTAAGTATGATCCTCGACGGTAGAACTGTATTTACATAAGATTACCACTGTGGTAGATATCCCAGTTGAATTAAGTGCGCGAAATGTGAAGTAAAGTGACGTAAAAACACCTAAGTAAAGCGTGTCCATCAATGATAGAGTGAAAGAATAACGTTGTGCAAAGAAGGCTAAAAGTCAGATAGTGCTCGGTAAATAGAACGTGCAAATGGGGAAGGCTAAAAGTCAGATAGTGCTCGGTAAATAAAACGTGCAAATGAAGTGACTGCTCGCATACTTATTAGTGTTACACGTAAACACACATCAAGTCCGTTATCACCCCAAGGTAAAACATCAATCATACGGAAGTGGCATGGGCATTAAACGCGATTGAGAGTGGACTTACGATAAACTGGAGGCAAGAACATGCGTCCTGCTGTTTGCGCCCTTCGCCATTAGTTGGGAAACGAAGTGTTCCGTGAAAGCGGAAGTATAACGAGTGTGGCGAGCAAAATAGAGAAAGGACCATAAAATGTGGCGGCCATGTTAAAGTGGTGAAATAGACCGTGAATCCCCGTCTATGTGAGAGGGGGTTGACAATGAAAATCGGGTGAAGACAGAATGTAAACAATGTGAAGCCTGTGGTACAGATAAAACAGGACATAGATGAGCATATGATAACTGTGGTAAATGCAAGACATAAAAAGAGAATGCAAAAAATGAGGATGCACAAAATAAAATGCAAAAAGTAAATAAATCACATGTGTTCACAGGTGAATACTAAATGTCACATCAGTTGAAGCAGTTGCGCTATAGATAACATTGAAACTCCATCCGATCATTAAGACCAGATGGTTTTTTGCATTCTCTTTTTATGTCTTGCATTTACCACAGTTATCATATGCTCATCTATGTCCTGTTTTATCTGTACCACAGGCTTCACATTGTTTACATTCTGTCTTCACCCGATTTTCATTGTCAACCCCCTCTCACATAGACGGGGATTCACGGTCTATTTCACCACTTTAACATGGCCGCCACATTTTATGGTCCTTTCTCTATTTTGCTCGCCACACTCGTTATACTTCCGCTTTCACGGAACACTTCGTTTCCCAACTAATGGCGAAGGGCGCAAACAGCAGGACGCGTGTTCTTGCCTCCAGTTTATCGTAAGTCCACTCTCAATCGCGTTTAATGCCCATGCCACTTCCGTATGATTGATGTTTTACCTTGGGGTGATAACGGACTTGATGTGTGTTTACGTGTAACACTAATAAGTATGCGAGCAGTCACTTCATTTGCACGTTTTATTTACTGAGCACTATCTGACTTTTAGCCTTCCCCATTTGCACGTTCTATTTACCGAGCACTCTGACTTTTAGCCTTCTTTGCACAACGTTACTCTTTCACTCTATCATTGATGGACACGCTTTACTTAGGTGTTTTTACGTCACTTTACTTCACATTTCGCGCACTTAATTCAATTGGGATATCTACCACAGTGGTAATCTTATGTAAATACAGTTCTACCGTCGAGGATCATACTTAGTTCATTTTATCTTGTTCTTAGGATTCCCCTGATGAAGGATCTAGTATCCGAAATGCATTGGGAAATGATGTGCACCCATACTCTTTGATATTGGATACATCTATGACATGAAATTTCATTGATTTGGAGGAATAATACATGTGAAATTAAACATGGAGAATTCAACGATGAACTTGGTTTAATTTTTGGATATTATTTGGAATGATTCATTGAAGAAACTTATTTGTTTCAACTGAGGTTGTGCGCTGAGAGTTGGCATCTACCCTAGGTGCCACCAACCATTCAATAAGAAGCTGAAAGACACAGCCTTTTTACAGCAAACAAGGCCAGGAGGCTGAGCTTTGGTGCCACACAAAACAGGAGTTGTGACCTGTTTTGTAGGTTCAATCCACATCCCTCTTCTCCCAGCTTTGTGGTGCTAACCCTTTCCAGGATTTGGAGGTGGGATCAGTCTCTGTGGGTTCAATTAGAATTTGTGAAGGCATGGGAACCTTGCTGTGTGGGTTAACCCAAACCTCTTCCTCGTTAAATAGAGGAGGCTTCAGTTGCTCGCCTCGTCTCTTTGAGGGGTTGTTAAAGGTTTGCTCCTGGCGGGATTCCAGCTTGACCCCCCTCTGCCCATCCTTCTCAGATTTAAATGCTCTTTAGAATTCAGGGCTTCTCTCACATTCCCTGAAAGATGTTCTCAGGAATTTGAATGACATGGCTGCACAATGAGCTAGGTGACTATGGGTCTCTAGGTGCTTGTGCCTGCTATGAGAGGCGGATGCCATTCCACTGATGATGGATATCTTTCCTTTTCTTCATGTTTATTATTGTGAAGGTTGTCCATTTGTTCTATTCCAGTGACCATTCACGATTCAATGCAGAATCTGGAAATGGCCTTTCAGTACTATTGTGAGAACTACAGTTACATGTGTGCAGCAGAGGTTAGCCTTACTATTACAAGAGGCCACTGTGGTCTAATGGACTAGTTGTCTGACTGCGTATCAGATGGTTGAGGCATACATCAAGCACCTTTACTGTCCTGTGTTGCTAGTGCACAACAGGTTTTTTCATTGTAAATGTTATAGTTTTGTGTAAATATTTCTCAATACTGTTAAGTGGCACTTCAGTGACTATCATGCCGCAACCAAAGCCCAACTTCGTTATCTCCTTTGCTCGGAGACCTTTTTGCTCCATTAGCGGTGGTGTAGTTCCTGGAGTCAGAGGGGTAAAGGGGGGCAATGTGGCTTGACTCCTCCAAGATATGCGTATTTTCTGTTCTCTTTGTGACCGCCTGCCTTGTTGGAAGTGATGTGTTAGCTCAGTTGGTCTGTGGTTCCTGAGTATTCTTTAGGGCCTCAGTGGTTTGAAGCTCTTTCACTGGACTGAACGAGCTTTTGCAACGGCTCACCTTTCAGTCTTTAGGCTTGGCCTTGGGTTATAAGGCTTGGGTATGGATAACTACTGCTTCAGTTACAGACCCCTTCCTGCACAGTCAGCCAACTGTCACATGAACTCTGTTCCTCCTGGGTGTTGGAGTTAAACAAGCCTACCTTTCTTTCCATATGGATTTCATTCAGTGCTCCGTTTTCTGTGTTTAGCTCCATTTCGAGAAAAAGAGGACCGCTGCAACACGCTCTTAACAGACTAGATTGTAGTAGTTGACCAGGCGCAAAGATATTAACCCCTTAAGTGCTGCATCGGTGCGTTGGCCGACGGCAGCACTACCTCCCCAGTGCTGCGCACGACCATTGGACGGCCATTCAGCACTAGTTCCAATAGACAGCGCAGCACTGGGGAGGGATGTTTACTAGCATCTATGAGGTTAACCCTCATGAGGAGATGCCATTGCCTCTGTCAGATAATATTAGCATACCATGCTGATGTTATTCTAATATTCTGTTCCATTTTCCCCAATGCAGACGGTTTACAGTGTTGGTCTGCATTCTTACGGGTGTAAAATCAGACCCTTGTGGTAGAAATGTGGGAAGCCTCATACTTCTTCAGTGAGTCATTTCATCTCCCTATTTATTGCTCCATGGTTTTGGGAAGCCTCGAGCTTCCTGCTGGGAATATTGGTGTTGTAGGTTACTCTTGCTTTGGTAGCCTCCATGATCCTTTTCAAGTCCCTTTCTATGAGGACATGCCTCATCAAACCCTCTGACGTGTAAGAGCATTTTACAAAAAGCTGCAAACGCAACATAACATGACATGTCTTCTAACTTGGCACAGTGTTGTCACTGATAGTCGAGTGCTCTCTTCGTCATGGTTACACGTGTTTCTGTCAATACATGTTGATGTGTTATGTACCCAGGTGACAGCTGATTCTTCTATGCATGTATACCAGTGATTATCCTCTTTTAAGTATGTGTGCATATGTCACTTTATACTTATTTCAAAAGATTACTTGGGTTAGGCCCATTTTGGTACACGTCTGTTTGCCTCAGACATCACCCTACTTCCTTTTTGGTCACAGGGCTCCTCTTCTTGAAACCTTTTCTGCACTCAATTTTTGTTTTGGCTTCAGTTTTGGGTTCCTTCTTGTTCCTTCTGGTTGACTTGGTGACTGGACTGTTCTTTGGCTGTTAATCAATCGATGCTGAGTTTCTGTTGGCGGACTGAACAAGATATTTACGTATTCACTCTGCTCCTGTCATTCTGCTTCTGAATATTCAGTGGAGCCCAAATGGGCAAGTGAGCAAAAAAAAGCCTGCAGGCCTAACATGAACTGATCTAAGTGAGCCCTGGACCTATAGGTCATGTCCAAGTCATATTCTTTACAGGAAGCGTGGTTGCAGCCTATGCTGCTGTACAGTATCTCACATTAAGGGCAGCATGGTGCTGACTAGGCCTGGGCAGCAAATTCTGTTCCGCTTGCGGAATTTGGGTAATTTCGCGTTCCGCGGAGAACGTGAAATTGCCCAAAATTCTGCGTTCCGCGACTTCGAGAAATATTTCGCAAGATATTTCCCCCTGAGCACGCAAAAAGAGATTGCGAACAGGGAAAAAGCATCGCAAACAAACAATTACGCGTGTTCGCGGAATTTCTGCGTGTTCGCAGAGATTTTTTACAGTTTCAAGATTTGCCTGACGCAATTCCGCAAATTCCGCCCACCCCTATTAGTGCTGACGGCCTATTTTCCCCTCTGGCCTGAGTCATGATTGGGTGGGTGGGTATGTCTCCAAACTCTAACATTTCAGGACAGAAGTGACAATCCAAATACATGGAATCTTTGGGGCCAGCTGCTTCGAGTAAGGACCAAAGCACATGAAAAAAGTGACTGTTGTGAATTCTGGCTGTGCTAAAGTGGTAGAGTCTAAGTACATGTTGCAGATGATCCTTTTTGCATTCGCAGATGGATAGAAGCAGGAGGTTGGAAGGATGTCCAGAAAAATAAAACGAAAATCAACAAGACTTTGAATTCACTGATGAAAGTAATGAAAATACTGTGTTTGCACTTCTAAGGCATTGTAATCGCCAGATACAAACTGCACTACAAAGCATGCAATTATTTAACCCATCCCGGCAGCACCTCGGAATTTCACTGAGATAGCACACAGCCAGTGAGAGATCTTTTCTGGGGTGAAAAACCTTGGAATACAAAAATCTTGGGATAAACAGATCAGGACACGAAAAACACTGGAGTAACACACCTGAGAGATGGATACAGCAACAGGTAGCATTTGGGTCAGTTTAAGGTTTATGGTAACGCATAAAGTGAGCTATCAGGTTAGAGGGAGTGAAAAGTGTGAGGTTTAGGATTAGGCTCAAGGGATAGGATCGAGTTAGGAATTAAACTGTTTCAATGTTTCGGTTCAAGGGTTGAAGGAGAAAAATAGGGTTAGGTTAGGGGTTTGTAGGGGGAACCTTCCACTTCCAAAATACACCACGGAAAAACCTAGATGTAACTTACAATTCCTCAAAAAAGGTCTGCGATATTAAAAAAAATCTTTAAAAAAAGTAAGTCACATGGATCCCGACACCCTGAGATTAATCGGCAGAAATTACTTTTAAAGTGATTACTTCAGCCGATTAACAAAAAAAAACATCACATGGTAGCATCTTCTGTTTTGAATGCACTATAAAAACAGAGCTGACATCTGGGAAATATGTCACACTACTGTTGCGCGATGTTACTGTACAAAGAACGCTCAAAAACAAAAAAAATCTATTTCACTTAATGTTTAATGAGAAATACAATGATATATCTGATGCACCATTGATCAATGATGAGAAAAGCGATGTCCATCCTCCTCGCTTTTAAATGTGGCTATTTCACTAAATGTCGATCCCTGGTGCCCTCAAGCACCCGCGGTGGTACCATTACAAGAAACGATTTCTCACGGCTAGAATCTGCAGAGAGGCCTGAATGCACCTAATAAGGCAGTTTTCTGACCAAAAAACGGTTTAATGAACCCACTTCTCATCACGCGCCGACAAGAGGCGCGCGGCCATTAGCCGGCGCTGGCGGCAAGGCGGTGAAAAGCCCCTGTCAACAGTGAAATTAGTGCCTGTCAGTGATCTCATCTCACGTGAAAAAATATCAGGACGCCTCCTGTGCCCCATGAAGGAAAATTAACTTGATGAATTGCCCAAGTGACATTTACAGACACAGATTCAGGCCTGTCAGTCGCTTCCTATCGCTTCTGGTAAGCGGCTGACAGTTTCCTGAAATGTAAAACACATTCCATAGAACTAACAGAGCGTGAGATTTGGGAGAATATTAAAAACTCGAGTCCTAACTATGTTGGAGGTATCAGTAGATAGAGTGTTGGCTATGGGTTCACTAGAGGAAGTCTTCGTTTGTGCCCTTAGCTGCTGAGACGCATTGCGCCTTTCAGATACATGTTTCCCCTACCTCGCATAACTACAAGATTAAAACCTGGAAATGTGGTGTTTCAGTGGGCAGAGACCTCAAGCATGCAGTTAAGTGTTTTTGTTGTCTTGCTACAGACACCTGTAATGGACCAATATTTAAACATGTG